>NC_041392.1:280588964-280601885 GCF_002162155.2 Triticum dicoccoides | reverse complement strand
TTGCCATTCGGTTTTAAAAAAAAAAACTGCCTCGGTTTTTTTTCGAAACCCTAGATCGGTTTATTTTTTTCTCTAGTTTATTTAATTAGTGAACGTTCACCGATCCGTTTGTTTTAGCGAACGTGCTCACCGGTTAGTTTCTGTTAACGAATGTCCGTTCGATTAACTGTTCGTTAGTTTTCTTTTTCTCGGATTAAATCCGTGATTTATCTGATCGCGATTCCTGATCCGATTTTCATTTTAGTTTAACTTTTCGCTTGTTTATCGGAATCAGGCGATTCAAGCCCCTAGAGTTTCGTATCAAAACCCTCTATCCGTTTAACCAACTTAAACAAGATTTTGCTACTGTAAAATTTGCCCTAGATCCAGATTACTAGAACGAAGTTGTTTTCTTTTGCCGTTTGACTTTCGTTGCTTTGTTCGATTTGATTCTTTTGGCAACCAGAGTTCTTAAGTTAAACCTTCTGGTTAGATCTCTTATTTGAGTTTTACCTGTGCATTAGATGAGTACTTATTGTATGCTCATTTGTTTGTTTGCGATAGAGTACCCGGAGTGCGCCGCTTGTTACTTCGAATCGCTAGGTTTCCCGGATCATCAGCAAGGCAAGTAACACTTTGATCATACCTTTTCTACTACCCAGTTTTATTGCATTAGATCAATCCTCACACATTGCATGATTAGGATCTAATTAAATTGTGGGATGGGAAGTAGATGAGGTAGTACCTATTACCTGTTTATTTTCAAACCTTTGGGAGTTACTTCTACGTTTGCTTATTATGCCATGCTATGCTAGTAGACGTGGATTGGGTGAGTGAAATCCATGACATATGTGAGATTGTTAATTAATGGTTTATCTAAGGTGGCAACTTAAACACACATCTGGGTGGGTTGAGGCACCTGGGTATTCCAGGACTTGCCTGTTTTCTTTTGGACCGCCACCCAGGCTCAAAGGGATCATAAGACTATTCATACTAGAAACTTCCGTGTGCAGCCACAAGCTATTATGGGCTCTAGCATAGTTGACTAAGTTGTGCGAACTCTTACAGTGGTAGACTAGCAGATGTAGGGGATGTAGGTGGTACGGTCTACCCGATCGTAAGGTGCTAGCGCTTCTAAAATACTATGTCTCGGTCATCCGTCTTCTCAAACACCATGAAGTGCGAGAAACCAAACGGAGGCGATCGAGTCTTGTGGGGAAAAGTGCGCAAACCTCTGCAGAGAGTAAAAAACTAATCATGATTAGCCGTGTCCCCGGTTATGGACATCTTGAGTATCTAGTACTTGGATTTTCATGTGAATCTCATCATGTTACTCTAAATTAATATTGTTGGGTTTTAATGATGATACTTAATTGGGATTGAGAATGCTGTCAACCATTCGCAATGTTTAACAACTACCATGATAGTTAAATAAATTTTATTCCTTTGAAGTAGGGAAAAATTGGATTTACGCAAAACTGTAACCATAGAGCTTTCCACCAGACAAATATGCATATAGTATAGTTGTTTCATTCCATTACTCTCTATGTGTTACCTTGCAAGCATATTCCATGTGTTGACCCGTTTTCGGGCTGCAACGTTAATGTTGCAGACTTTTCAGACGATGATTAAGGAGTTTTAGGTCGTGGTTCTATACTCAGTGATGCCGTTGGAGTTGATGGACTCACTTATCTTCCAAGCCTTCCGTTGTTATCGTTATTAGATGGCCTTAAGCCATATTTATTGTAATAAGTTTTCTATGGAGACACTCGATGTAATAAGTGTGTGATTGCTACTCTGCTATAAATCCTCCGAGTACTGTGTGGTGTCAGCATTACTGATCCAGGGATGACACCGGAGCACAGAGATCAGACTGTTTGAGGTCTGGTCGCTACAGAGATGGTATCAGAGCACATGCTGACTGTAGGACACGACCACTAAACTAAAAGACCTAGATCACTATTCACTCTCTTCTTCTCTGACTCCTCATCTTTTCTACTCTTTAGGATGGCAGATGCAAGGAACAAGTTCACACAACCGAATGAAGATACACCCTTTGGACAACACTTGAAGGAAGTCACTAGATACCTGAACATAGGAGTACCAAGCTTCACAGGAACCTACAACACCACTTTACCTGAAGAAGAGCGCTGGATGATTCAAGTTCAAGTTCCAGGAAGGACGTTCATGCCAGTCACTGAGCCCATAGAGTTTTCTTTTGATGCACCAACTTGGAGTCTAGGAAAGAGCATGGCAGCTCACATTGCCATGGGACGCATTGGAGAAGTCTACCGCAAGGATCTCAAAGATATTATCTACCAGATTTGTGGGCGCCGAGATGAACACTGGGAGATGATCAGCACCAGGAAGGATAGATCAATTGTAGCTTTTATCCAGGAGTTAAATCAGCACACTCGACGACAGGAGAACCAGATGTGCGCCGACATGATAGATCTGAATAAGGCTAAGACAAGAATCAAGGAACTGGAGGAAAAACTAAAGGCTACACGTGAAGATTATGAAGAGGAAATTGAAGTATTGGTGGAGAAGAATGACGACCTGATCAAGAAGATTGGAATATTTATGGGAGGCCCTACGCCAGTAGATGAAGACGAAGAACCCCGGGAAATTAGCCCGGAAGACTACATCATCATCGACGACACCGACTTGGAACCAGATAGTAGCGATGATGACTATGTTGATGAAGCTGGAGCAAATATCATGGAGTCTGCAACCGAAGAATATTTCTAGTAGACCACCTCATCAGTAGTAGTAGTCCACCATGTAAATATAGTAGTCTGAGCACTTTTGCAATAGTTAGATCGATTGTATGCCTTCGTTGGATTGATTGAAGTGAATTGTTTGTTTTGCCTCATGTGCATACGGGTAGTGTTTTCTCTTTAGACCCCCTCTATTCTTATATCTCATCTTTTCTAAACCCTCAGATGCCTCCGAGACGTGACCCCGGATTTGCCTTCCCACCGGAGCTCACCCAGTTGATCCAGCAGCAGAACACATTGATGCAGTTGCTAGTCCAGAATCAGAATCAGGGGAACAACAACAACAACCCACCACCACCACCACCTGTTGACCACTTAGCCTGTTTTCTTAGGCTGAATCCGCCGGTGTTTTCCAGTGGCACCGAGCCGATAGTAGCAGATGATTGGCTCCACAAGATAGCTAGGGAGTTGACCACAGCAGGATGCACAGATGCGGAGAAGGTGAAGTTTGCCGCACATCAGCTAGAAGGACCCGCAACATCATGGTGGGAGAATTTCACAGCCACTTTCCCAGTCGACACTATCACATGGGACCAGTTTTAGCAGGCTTTTCGTACTGCACATGTTTCAGCAGGAGCTATGGCCATGAAGAAGCGTGAGTTTCGTAACTTGCGCCAAGGAGGACGGACAGTTGGCAAATATGTGGAGGAATTTAGTAAGTTAGCACGTTATGCCCTAGATGACGTCGCTACAGATGCAGCTAAGCAAGAGAAGTTTTTGGAAGGACTGAATGATGAGTTGAGCATGAAGTTGATGGTAGCCACCTTCAACAACTACCAGGAGTTGGTAGATCGTGCTCTTATGATTGACGGGAAGCAGCAGCAAATTGAGAATCGCAAGAGGAAATATGGACAAGGAAAGTACAATTCAGGAGCTCAGCAGAAGCCACGTTTTACCCCTAGACCAGGAGGACATTTTCAGCATACCCATGGAGGAGGTAGCTCGCACAATCATAATGGCACCAAGAATGGTAATGGCAATGGAGGAAGCAACGGCCGGAACAGCACCAACCCCTCAACCCCAGCCAAGAAGGACCTAAGTCAAGTCACTTGTTTTAAGTGTTCGAAGATAGGACATTATGCCAATGAATGTCCTGAATTACAAAATGGAATTAGCAATGGAAATTCTGGGAAGAAGCCGAACCCTTTCAATAGGGGACAGGTGAACCACGTTAGCGTGGAGGAGGTTGAAGCTCAGCCCGATGCAGTAATAGGTAAGTTTTTGGTTAAGTCATTTACTACACTCGTTCTTTTTGATACTGGTGCATCGCATTCATACATCTCAAGGGGATTTGTGGATAAGTATAACCTACCAACCCAAGCCCTTAGGTCACCCATGTTAGTAACCTCGCCTGGAGCAGAGTATGTGGCTAGTCTATGGTGTGATCGGTTACCATTAAGGATTGGTAACTATGTTTTTCCCTCAGACCTAATAGTATTGGAATCTCAAGGATTGGATGTGATATTAGGCATGGTTTGGTTATCAAAGTATGAAGGGAATATTGAATGTGCTAGTAAATCAATTTTGCTTACCACCCCAGAAGGGAGAAGGATCAAGTATGTATCCCGGCATGTGCCAAATAGGACTCAAGTAAGTTGCCTAACAGGAGTTGTGCAGGAGGAAGTACCAGTGGTAAGAGATTTCCCTGATGTATTTCCAGAAGAGTTGCCAGACATGCCACCGGGTAGAGATATTGAGTTTTTGATTGAGCTATTGCCAGGCACAGGGCCAATATCAAAGAGACCATATAGGATGCCAGCAAAGGATTTGGTGGAAATTAAGAAGCAGATTAAGGAGTTACTGGATAAGGGATATATTCGCCCAAGTTCTTCACCTTGGGGATCGCCAGTACTTCTAGTGGAGAAGAAGGATGGATCGTTAAGGATGGTTGTTGATTATCGAGGATTGAATGAAGTAACGATCAAGAACAAGTACCCACTACCAATGATCAACGATCTATTTGATCGATTGCAAGGAGCTAAGGTATTTTCCAAGTAGTGAGAACAGGATATTCCGAAGACAGCTTTTACTACCAGATATGGGCTATATGAGTACACCGTTATGTCATTTGGTCTGACTAACGCACCTGCCTATTTTATGAACATGATGAACAAAGTGTTTATGGAGTTTTTGGATAAGTTCGTCGTAGTGTTCATTGGTGATATCCTGGTTTACTCGAAGAATGAAGAGGAGCATAAGGAGCATTTGCGTTTGGTACTTGGAAAACTCAGAGAACATCAATTATATGCCAAGTTCAGCAAATGTGAGTTTTGGTTGAAGGAAGTAGGATTCCTCGGACATGTTATATCTGGTGAAGGTATAGCAGTAGATCCCGCTAAAGTTGAAACCGTGACCAAGTGGGAAGCCCCAACAACAGTTGGAGAGATCCGAAGTTTTCTTGGACTCGCAGGATACTACCGGAGATTTATTGAGAATTTCTCAAAGATTGCGAAGCCTATGACTGAGTTATTAAAGAAGGATACCAAGTTCATATGGACAGAGGAGTGTGAGGCTAGTTTCCAGGAGTTGAAGAAACGCTTAGTTACCTCACCAGTGTTGATTTTGCCAGACCAGACCAAGGATTATGAGGTGTATTGCAACGCTTCACGTCGAGGACTTGGAGCAGTGCTTATGCAGGAAGGGAGAGTTGTTTCATATGCCTTAAGACAACTGAAGCCTCATGAGTTAAATTATGCTACGCATGATTTGGTGTTAGCAGCCGTAGTGCATGCTTTGAAAACATGGAGACATTTTCTCATTGGAAATCATTGTGAGGTGTACACGGATCATAAGAGTTTGAAGTACATTTTCACACAGAAGGAGTTAAATCTCAGACAAAGGAGATGGTTGGAGCTTATCAAGGATTATGATATGAAATTGCATTATCACCCCGGAAAGGCTAATGTAGTAGCTGACGCATTAAGCCGTAAGAGCCATGTCAATACGTTAATGATGGGAGAAATACCCAAGGAGTTAGTAGAAAATCTTCATGAACTATGTTTAGAAATAGTTCCGAGAGGCTATGTAGCAGCAATGGAGATTCAGTCAACCTTGATGGATAGAATCAGAGAAGCTCAGAAAGCTGACAAAGAGATTGCCGCTATAAAGGAGAAACTGAGCAAAGGAAAAGCTAAAGGATTTCGTGAGGATGAGCACGACACCTTATGGTTTGAAGACCGTGTCTACGTGCCCAATGACCCGGAGATCAGGAAGTTGATTTTGCAAGAGGCACATGACTCACCGTATTCGATTCATCCAGGAAATACCAAGATGTATCTGGATTTGAAGGATATTTTCTGGTGGATCGGAATGAAGAAGGATATAGCGGAGTATGTAGCAGTTTGTGATGTATGTCAGAGAGTAAAGGCAGAGCATCAGAAGCCAGCAAGATTGTTACAACCATTGTCGATACCCGAATGGAAGTGGGATAAACTAGGCATGGATTTTATCACGGGATTGCCCAGGACTCATTCGGGCTATGACTCAATTTGGGTTGTAGTTGATCGATTGACGAAAGTAGCTCATTTCATCCCAGTAAAGACCACTTACACCAGTGCTAAGTTGGCAAAGATATACATGACCAGGATCGTATGTCTGCCTGGAGTTCCAAGGAGTATCGTATCAGATAGAGGAATCCAGTTTACCTCAAAGTTCTGGAAGCAGTTGCACGAAACGCAAGGAGACAGTTTACGAAGTTGGAGATAGAGCTTATCTTCGAGTATCTCCACTTCGAGGAACAAAGCGTTTTGGAGTTAAAGGGAAGTTAGCGCCACGATTTGTAGGACCATATCGAGTTTTGGAGCGTATGGGAGAAGTGGCCTACAAGTTTGAATTGCCCAAAGGATTGTCAGGAGTTCATGATGTGTTCCACGTTTCTCAGCTGAAGAAGTGTCACGCGGAGATGGCTGACATACCGTTGAGAGACACAGTGCCATTGGAAACTATTCAGTTGGATAACGATTTGACCTACGAGGAGAAGCCAGTCAAGATTCTCGAGTTTGCCAACCGAGTTACTCGCAGCAAGGTTATCAAGTTTTGCAAAGTTCAGTGGAGCCACCACTCAGAGGATGAAGCCACCTGGGAGCGAGAGGAAGATTTGTTCAAGGACCACCCTCACCTATTTTCTAGCCAACCCGAATCTCGAGGGCGAGATTCATCTTAAGGGGGGTAGGTTTGTAACATCCCAAATTTTCAATTTGGAATGTTATACATCAGATCATCAATGCATATCATATTTCATTTGCATTCTGGTTGATCCTAGAAATTCTACGCAACTCAATGACCCACGGAGAGAGTTGGGGATTTCGTTATTTTCATATTTGAGTTTTCTCAAATTTTGAGAATAGGATCATTTGATTTTATTTATTTTATCATCAATTATTTCTATTACAAAACTATGAGAGAGGGAATAAAATGACTTTCCCAAAATAAAGAAATATTGAGGATTTAATAATAAAATCAAATAGGATTTTATTCCGGAGTTTTTCGGTGTTTTTTTTTAATTTAGGAAAAATGTGCGTTTTTCAAAATTGCATTTAGGTCCCAAATAAATGTTCACCTTGTATGGCTTGATTTTAGAAGCCCGTGAAAATTTATTTCGGAATTTTTGGAGTCTGTTTAGTATTTCTTTTTATTTATTTTTCTTCCGAGCGGAATATTTAAAAAAACGCGCCGCGTGCCGACTGGGCCAAGGCCCAGCCGACGGGCCACCCCGCCGCCTGCCGTCTCCCTCCAGGAGACTGGAGCCGCCGCCGCCGCCCCGCCGTGCCCCTTCCCCAAGGCAGCACACCCCCCCTCCTTAAATACCGGACCCCCTGCCGCCCCTCACCTCACCCCACCCCGCTCCGCCGCCCGATGCCGCAGCCGCCCTGCCGCCGCCTGCCGCCTCCCGTCGCAGACTTTTCAGACAACGATTAAGGAGTTTTAGGTCGTGGTTCTATACTCAGTGATGCCGTTGGATTTGATGGACTCACTTATCTTCCAAGCCTTCCGCTGTTATCGTTAGTAGATGGCCTTAAGCCATATTTATTGTAATAAGTTTTCTATGGAGACACTCGATGTAATAAGTGTGTGATTGCTACTCTGCTATAAATCCTCCGAGTACTGTGTGGTATCAGCATTACTGATCCAGGGATGACACCGGAGCACAGAGATCAGACTGTTTGAGGTCTGGTCGCTACACATGTATAAGTCATGAAGAAAGCAATAGTAATAAACTAAACGATCATAGTGCTAAGCTAACGGATGGGTCTTGTCCATCACATCATTCTCTAATGATGTGATCCCGTTCATCAAATGAGAACACATGTCTATGGCTAGGAAACTTAACCATCTTTGATTAACGAGCTAGTCAAGTAGAGGCATACTAGGGACACTTTGTTTGTCTATGTATTCACACATGTACTAAGTTTCCGGTTAATACAATTCTAGCATGAATAATAAACATTTATCATGATATAAGGAAATATAAATAACGACTTTATTATTGCCTCTAGGGCATATTTCCTTCAGTTGAGTCGTTCCTTGAGCATTTCGAGTTCCCTTGTGACTGAGTGTTGATTCTCAATGTCTTCTTCTCCTTGAGAGCTACCGTAATGTGACAAACATTTTTTGAAATACATCAACATTTTTGTAAACACAATTTTATAACCGACTTCTACAAATAAGTGGACTTTTTAAAAACGATTGGGAATTTTATAAATATGTGAACATTTTTAATGCATTAATACTACATGATTTACTATTCAAATCACTTCCACACATTTCTCCTAAAGAATTTCTCCTTTGCTTTGTGAGGAAGATTCTGGTTGCTCAAGTTCCATTTTTTTCTCATGAATAGTCAACAACGTCATGACCTCAAGATATTGAAGTTCTTCAAAGTCAGGTCTTAGCTTGATTTTAGCAATGATTGAGTCAAAGGGCGCATCAAAAGAATTGAGCAGTTTGTTGACAACATCCTTTT
Organism: Triticum dicoccoides; assembly: GCF_002162155.2. NCBI lineage: Eukaryota > Viridiplantae > Streptophyta > Magnoliopsida > Poales > Poaceae > Triticum > Triticum dicoccoides. The sequence continues at coordinate 280,593,164 of NC_041392.1, read as the reverse complement.
CAGTGCTATCAGTTGCTCCCCTTTGATGTAGTATTTCAACAATGTTGGTTAGGCGATTTGTGAGCTCCATGACACTTTCCTTTGAAATACTTCGAAAATGAGCGAACATAGCACAAAGCATATTAGTATGTGCTTCTGTTCTGACGACAACCACTTCATGGACTTGTTTGATGGCATCCCAGATATCCCTGGCGGTATCAAGGTTTCGAAACCGATTGAAAATGTCTCTGGAGATGCCCTCATAGATGATATATTTTTCTTGTGCATTCAACCAAATGTTAGCTTCATCTTCAGAAGTAGGTGTCTCTGGATGTTGGATAGTGTATCAGTTTTCCACAATCTGCCATAGCTCAGTATTGATTGCTTGAAGTCTGATTTTCACTCTTCCTTGCCAGTAGACATAATAATTTCCATCGAAGATAGGAAACCTTTTGGAGCGCGAGGATCTACCTGCAAATGACATACTCAAAACTCCAATGTTGTTAGACCTTTAATAAACAGAGACAGGGATAACACACTCTGATACCAATTGTTAGGACTGAGAGTATATCGAGCAGGGGGTGAATGGGAGATCCAAAAATTCTTTTGAATGTTTTCAATTGAACCCAAACCCAACAGGGGAAAAGGTTCGGTAGACTGAAAACTAATCAAGTACCCTAGTGAGGAACAAACCTTTCAAGGTAGGAAGCAATAATAGTTTGAGCATAGTATGTCACAAGTTTAACTATCACAATGGTAACGCAATACACAAATAGATGTAATATCATGAAGGAAAACAATAGTATAACTATGAAGGGAATGGTTACGGCTTGAAGATAATAGTGACACCAAACAATAACACATAGTGGATTTTAAACTCAAATCTCTCAGACAGGGGATGCTCAATCAATATTCTCATAAATCTTAAGTGGAGCAGCCAATGAACAACATTGGAGTGGGGTGGCTATTTATAGCGGTAGCCTTTCCTAATGGAAAATGACCAAATTGGACATGTGGATCAGCCAACGATCGAACGACACGTTTCCAACTGCCGGAATTTGAGCAAAATGGTAACATTCCTTGCGGAGCAAGAAATACTAAATTCTCAGTATGAAAGATATCTCCTGCAGCACGAAGAACAACGTCTTCCACTGACAGGTAATCATTCAGAGGATAAAGAGATTTCTCCCCGTCTTGCATAGGTTTCGGCTAAGCATCACAACAAACCTTAGCATCGGGAACCTATACCCCTCTTAATAGTACGGAGGTCCTATGACTCAAAGAGAGAGAAGAAAAATGAAATAAATGCTATGTCTTCACTTCGTCTTCAACGTCTCAACTGCAGTCAATTCCTTTGGACCACATCGAACATGTATTGCTTCATATCATCAATAGTTTTAAGGGGTTAATCTTCTTCAACACATTCTTCTCGCATACATGTCTTCAACAAATGTAGATCATTCTTCTCTGCAGCGCAGATGTTCTTCGATGAAGTTCCTCGAACTTGTCGCCGAATATAGCATACTCTTTGGGTCTACATGGACTATTTCTCTCTGTGTGCACTAGTAAATAAATCAGTCCATGCTTGTTTCTGTCAACAATCTCCAAAACACAATGGGGCAAAATATTACACCAACAGGCTCCATCTATTACAAATATTATGTTTGTGGATGACTCATTGATCCTTATGAAAGCCAACATGCACAATGTCGAGGCTTTGAAAGACATCCTAGATTCGTATTGGGCGACCTCTAGGCAAATGGTGAGCGGTGATAAATCGAGCATCTTTTTCAGCACCAATACGAGAGTGGATAGGAGGGAGCTACTTTGCACCACTCTCAGTATTATGACTAAAGCTCTGAATGATAAATATTTGGGGCTACAGGCTAATGTGGGTATTGGAAATTATGATTGTATTCAATATTAATTTGATTTATCATATAATCATGAAGATAAGTTGAAGTAAAGAAAAACTATTATGCATGGGAGGGAATGAAATCCTTCTGAAATCTGTTGTACAAGAGATTCCCACTTATGCGATGTTCGTCTTTAAAATTTCGAAAGATATCCCAAGGGAGTCACTAATGTGATGTCACATTTTTGTTCGGGAGACGAGGACACTCAGAAGCGGATGCATTGAATGGCTTGGTGGAAAATGTGTGTACCCAACAAGGGGGGTCCATGATATTCATTGTTTCAACATAGCAATGTTGGCAAAACAAGCTTGTCGTCTTCTTGAGAATCCATAGTCCTTGTGTGCTACCGTGTTGAGAGCTGAATATTTTACTAATGGTGATTATTGAATACAAAGTTAAAGAAGGGTTCCTCTTTTATTTGGCAAAGTATTATGCGGGGGTTAATTGTCTAAATCATGCTTCTATATGGCGTTCTGAAATGGTCATAATATATATATTTGGGAAGATGCTTGGATCCCAAATTGTGTAAATATAAAAGCTATCATCCCAGAGGGAGTAATTTGATCCCTGATTGAATTCATCTCGTTAGTAATAATTGGGATGATAATCTGGTTGCACAAACGTCTTGGCAAAATGACACGGAACGGGTCCTTGCAATTCCTCTTCATCAACATGACATGTTGGATTTTGTCGCTTGGAGCTATTCAAAAAATGGAATATTTTCTATTCAATCAGCCTGTGTTGTGGAATGGGAACACCAACACAGGAGGAAACTTAGAAGAACTAATGATATGAGACATATAAATTCTATTTGAAGTGAGATTTGGAAGTTATCTTGCCAGACGAAAGTAAAAATCTTCATATGGCGCACTTGCATGGCACTCTTCCGTGCCGAGTTACTTTGGCGAATAGACACATAAAATTTCTCCCAAATGTCCTTGTTGTCCCTTTGCATCAGAAGACACGAAGCATATGTTATTTCAATGCCAGAAAGCAAAGAAGGTTTAAAGATTGTTCGGGCTAGATGAGGTCATTAAAAGATCCTGCGAAGTTGATTATGCAGTTGAGGTTGTTCCTTGAGTTTTTTACATTATATACACTACTAAGAAAAGGGCTATAGATGGAATTGACACTAATGGCGCACTAGACATGTGGTGCGCCATTACTATATACTAATGGCGCACCATATGTTGGTGCGCCATTAGTGTGGTAGACACTAATGACGCACCACGTCCACGGTGCACCATTAGTAATTTTTTTTTAATTTTTTCAAAACTACTAATGGCGCACCGTGGGAGTGGTGCGCCATTACTAGTTGAACTAGTAATGGCGCACCACTCCCGCGGTGCGCCATTAGTAGTTTTGAAAAAAAATTAAATTTTTTTTACTAATGGCGCATCGTGGATGGTGCGCCATTACTAGTTCAACTTGGCCCAAACATTCGCCCGAATGCACCCCCCTGGACCGTCTTTTCAGTTTAAAAAAATAAAAGAAAATGATAGAAATGTCAAAAAATAAAAGAAAATAAGATTCCCATGTGATATGTGGTCTAGTTGTTAGCAAAATTTACAAACATGAATTTTCGATTTTTTTGCAAAATCTCTCGAGAATTTGTAAAAATGGGCATAACTTTTGTGTACGAACTCGGATGAAAAAGATTTTTATATGAAAAATCATCTATTCGAAAAGTTACATCCGAATTTAACTGGGGAAACCCCGTTAAACATTTTCAAAATCCTCAAAAACCTAACAGAAAAAAGATACGGGGCTTTTAAGATTTAGAGAGGCAAAAAAATTCAAACTTACTAATGGCGCACCTGCCCATGGTGCGCCATTAGTATCTTCCCGCCTTCAAAATTCAAAATAAGTCAACAAAATAAAAAAAAAAGTTACTAATGGCGCACCTGCCCATGGTGCGCCATTAGTATCTTCCCGCCTTCAAAATTCAAAATAAGTCAAAAAATTACTAATGACGCACCTGCCCATGGTGCACCATTAGTATCTTCCCGCCTTCAAAATTCAAAATAAATCAAAAAAATAAAAAAAAGTTAGTAATGGCGCACCTGCCCACGGTGCGCCATTACTATATCGTATATATGGCTGGGCGCACCTCCTCCACTCCATCTCCCCCTCTCCTCTCCTCCACTCTATCTCCTCCTCTCCTTCACTCCATCTTCCCTTCTCTCCTCCATCATACTACCCTCCTCCTCTCCGGCGACCTCCTCCTCCTCCTCTCCGGTGACCTCCTCCTCCTCTCCGGCGACCTCCTCCTCCCTCCTCTCCTCCCCTCCCCTCCCCTCACGAT
>NC_041392.1:280577658-280588484 GCF_002162155.2 Triticum dicoccoides | reverse complement strand
CTCCCTCCACTTCGGTGAGCTCCTCCTCCCTCATCTCCGGTGAGCTCCTCCTCCCTCCTCTCCGATAAGCTCCTCCTCCCTCCTCTCCTCCCATCCCCTCATGGTTTCTCCTTCCTCCTCTCCGATGCTCCGGTGAACTCCTCTCCGGCGACCTCCTCCTCCTCTCCGGCGATGTAGGCGAGCGCCTCTCCGGTCACCTCCTCCTCCTCCTCTCCGACAAACTCCTCTCCGGCAAAAGAACACGGCAAAAGAACATACAAGATCCAAAAACGGGAACAAATTTTGAAATAATATCATGCAAAAAATGAGCAAAAAAACGAACAAAAAATGGGCAAAAAAATCGCGATCCAGATCCAAATTCAAAATTCAAAAATAGCAATGGCGCACGGTGGGGATAGACGGTGCGCCACTACTATTTTCCCGCCTTCAAAATTCAAAAATACTAATGGCGCACCCTGGTCTATACTAATGGCGCACGAGTGACCTATACTAACGGCGCACCGTGGCCTATACTAATGGCGCACCAGTGGTGCGCCATTAGTAAAAATTACTTGTGGCGTGCTAGTAATGGCGCACCAGTGATGCGCCATTAGTAGGCAAAACTGGTGCGCCATTAGTAGGCCTTTTCCTAGTAGTGATACCTGAACTTGAGTTGGCTATATTTGGTATTAGGAATGTTCGTGAGATGATTTCAATTGCAACTACATATTTGTGGTTGGAAAGGCGAAAATTGACCCGTAAGGAGAAAACCCAATATGCTCACCAGATTTCATCGGGGATTCGTGCTATTATGTTAAACTATATCATGGCTATATCACGAAAGGCTACTATAAAAGTAAGGGGTTGGGTCCAACATCCAAGGGGTTTTGTAAAACTTAATGTGGATGCCTCTCCTGATCATGAGCTACTTAGTAGCATGACTGGTGCTGGTTTGAGGGACGATAAAGGAAAATTCATTGCAGGGGGGTTGAAGAATTGATTGGTGCACAAATATCCTGACGGCTGAAGCTTTGGCGCTTAGATATGGTCTATCCATTGCTCAAAAGGCAGGTTACAACCGCCTTGTTATTAAATCAGATAATTTGGAGGTCATTGAAATCATGAACAATGGAGGACGGACGACGAGTACGACAGCGGATGTGTTTGGCAATTGTTATATTTTTGGCTTGTGATTCTTTTTCATTACTAGATTTGAGCTTTTTCTTCTCGACTACGCACGGGTGTGCGTATCATATTTTATAGAAGGAGGGGGGAAGAATCCCAAACACCGGTGATGTTGCACGGAGTAAAACGCTACAACATCATAAACGCTTACAACCCAACGCTCCACCCTCAATGTACAAAATGGGATTACTTGCTACGCACCCACCCCGATAACAACTCAAACAGACTATCCACTTCGCCCTTCAATAGGCTCGCCTGCTGCCAAGCTCTTCCCTCAACGACGACTCACTTGACCACCGCCTCGAGAGACGGAGAAGCACCGTCGAAAACAATCGCGTTCCCGTACTTCCAAAGCTCCTAAAGCACGAGCGTGAGGAGAGCCCTCTCAACTCCTTTGGCTTGCGCACGTCTGTTATTCTCACAACGCACAAACCCTGGAGGATGTCTTGGGCCGTGGGTGACCACTCCGGTTTTCCTAAGGCCGAACACAGTGTTCTCCACACTGTTCTCGCGAATACTAGATTTGAGCATTGTAATAGACAAGCAAATAAGGTTGTCTATGAACCTGCTAAGTTAGCTAGATTTTCTTCGACTTTTGACTGATTTGAGGAGCCTTTGAGTGACACTGTATCCCTCCTCATAAACGATGTACTTGTTATTTCAAATGAATAAAGTTCTGTGTTTTTTTTTAGAAAAAGAGGTGTAGATATAGATTCTACGTACCGTTATCATATCAAGCTCGACGGAGCACTTTTTTTTAAACACTCACGGAGCACTTTGGTCGTCCAGCCTTCCTTAACCCTAGCCGGAACTGTAAACGAGAACGCAGCATGGTTGACCAAAGTGTCATCATCGATCCATCGTACCTCCCAATGATGATATTCGAACGGAAACTGTAAAGATGGGATGAAACCAAAGGTTAGCATTAGCTAGCGTGATGCGGCTGACTGCCGGTCGTGGGGCTCAGAGGAAAGCAGAATGGAAGGACGGTGCGCGAGTGTGTGGTATTGCTTTCATTCCTTGGACTGAGACTTGACAATCTGCAAATGGTCCACCGCCACGAGATCCACGACGCCGTGTCCCCTGCTCATTTTCTTACTATCTACTCTATGCAATATTATGCTGAGAACACGGAAAGCAGCGAAGGGCATTGCACGCTTGTGCTACAACATTGCTTGGGACCTGCAACCCGTTCTCGGCGCTCTAGACATTATGATTGTGTCGTCAAGAGTTTCTGCTTACCGCCCTAGAATTCAGATCAATCACATGCCTCTTCCCGCAAAAAAGAGACGCCTTTTGCTATGCTTTTCTGATTGTCCGATCTGGCCGGCTCAAAGCACGTATCGGACAGAAAAACTAAAATTAGCCGTTTCATTAGAATCATGCTAAAAACGGCTTCGTCAGACTCAAGATCTGTTGATATAGTTTTTTAGAGGTGTGTGCGTGGGTGTGTGAAATGAGTATGCATTTGTGTATGTTGAGTATGCGGGAATTGCACAAACCATCACTTATTGAGGCTAGTGTTGCACAAAACACTTACTATACAGGTTTGTTGCGAAGAATACCACATATTGATGTAATACATTGCAAATAGGTCTAATATAGTGTTTAGACACATTGATATGATTTCAGACAGATAGGTCCCACTTGTAAGTGCACATGTGGCAATAAAAAACGGCCACAACAACCAACATATTAGACTGTCATTATCTTCCCAAACATGTGGCCCAATTGAGCCGTAACTTTCTCAAATTAATATTGAATACATGTAATATTTACAGAAATTGTTTCACATTTTACTGAAAATGTCAAAATTTGAATAAAAAATAGTATGGGCTAACTAAAACTTCCACATTCTAGCAAACCACTAGTCTAAATGGGATAAAACTTTCCCTAAATGGTAACGTCAATTTTTTCACATTTTCTGAAATTATTAAATTTTGAACAAAATTTTGAATGAAACAAATTCGGCATGTGATCACTAGCACCAAAAACATGGTAGATATTGTTGCCATTAGATTTTAGCATCCAAGTAGTTTCTATGTGGCCACTCCATCCAAGTAGTGGTCATCACAAAAAAAATGACTAGTCTCACACACCTGGTTCGGAGGAGGGGCTCTAGCTCTCCGCGGCCGGCGATTGCATCTATCCTTCACTACCACCGCTATCGTATCGGCGGCTCCGCTCGCAGCCACCGGGACATACACGGTGGCAAGGCGTCGTGTGGGAGGGTCAGCATGCCGCGAGCGTCGAAGGAGGAACAAGTGGCCTAACTTGAGCAGTGGCACCACGCTAGAGGAGGAGCGGGCCGATAGGAGCGCCGCATGCAACGCAAGCGCGGGGAGGAGGAGCACCGACAGTGTTGGCTGTGCGAGCAGGAGGAGGAGGAGGAGCGGCGGGAGCAAGAGGAGGAGGCGCCCGGAGCCAGGCGGCCCCGCCGGAGGAGGCCGCGCTGGCGGCCTACCAGATGGTGTTCCTCTGGACGCAGTCGCCGGAGTTCCTCGACCTCACCCGCTCCAACGACGAGGATGACATTTAGGGCTATGGGCAAGGATGGCTGGGATGCTTTTTTGTTTTTATTATGTTTTATGTTTAATTATGTTTGAAGTGGACTTTGCCTGGAGGTTTTAATGTTTAATTATGTTTTAAATTTAAATATTTTGTGTGCCTATTTATTTATTTAAAATGACGCGGACAAATATGTCGGTCAAGGTGGGCGCACTGACCGATTTGAATAAAAAGTCGGACAAGCGTCTACTTGGCTGACCCAAACGAATAAAAATCATGTTTGTTTGCATCGGCCGGTTGAAATTGCCCTTACAAGCGGGAACTATCTATCTAAAATTATGTCAATGCGTCTAAACACTAGATTGGACCTATTTACAATGTATTACACCAACATATAGTGTTCTTTACAACAAACCTATATAGTAGGTGTTTTATGCAACACTAGCCTCAATAAATGGTGGTTTGTGCAATTCCCTTTGTTGAGTATCATTGTTATTACGGAAACATAGGATAGTGTAGGATTTATTCCACCTTGCCTTGTACTACAAAACGACGTTATACTCCTATATATATGCCCGTGAGGCTCAAGCAATACATGAACTATTCCACTAAAACCTCTCTCTCCCTTCTAACATGGTACTCCCTCCTTTCATCTATATAGGGCCTAATGCGTTTTTCGAGACTAACTTTGACCAAATGTTAGAGCAATAATATATGACATGCAACTTAAACAAAGCATGTCGTCAAATTCGTATGTGAAAGAAGCTTTCAATGATATAATTTTCACATTATGCATGTCATGTACTATTAATCTTGTCAATAGTCAAAAGCGGTCTTGAAAAATGCATTAGGCCCTATATAGATGGAAGGAGGGAGTATCAGTTTTCGGGTTTTAAACCCTAGCCGCTGCCGCTTCAGCACCCGCGCGCCGCCCTCGGGGCGGTCGGCCTCCATGACTGTCTCCGGGGGCCGCGCCGCCCGTCCATATTGTTCGTCCGCCGGTCGTGTTGACCGGCTGCCCTAGAGAGTCTTTTTCTCGAGCCCTTGCTCTGGATTTTTTCGCTCTCTCGTCGGTCGTTTTGATCGACATTTTTCTTTTTGGTTTTCCGATCTATATTTGATCGGTTTGCGTCGTCCGCCGCCGCCGTCGACCTCCGTGCGGCTCTACTCCGACACCGGCACGATCGGCCGACCTCTTCACCGACCTAGCGGCCTCACGCGACAGGCGGCCCCTAACGGCCGTAATCCGTGTGTCTACTCACTCATCACCCAGACCCGGCGGCCTCTCAAGGTCGTCGTCCGCGCGTCGGCCCGCTCGTCGATCTACGCCGGCCATCACCACCCTGTCCCCGAGTTTAATGCGCCCCTCCGCCGATCGAGCAACAGGCTGCCGCTGCTTCGCCCCATCGGGCCGCAGCGCCGCCGCCCCATGATTCTCCCCGTGGCTGCATTGATCCGTGCCGCCGCTGCGTCGCCCCTTCGGGTCATAGTGCCGCGGCACGTGATCTCCGCCGCCGCCCTGAGGCCGTTCCCGGTTGCATCACCTCGCGCGCTGCCGCTGCATCGCCCCTTCGGGCCATAGTGCCATGGCCCACGGTCAACCGCCGCACCGAGGCCATCCGCTTTAGGCCGCCCCCGAGGCTGCACCGACCCTCGCGCTGCCGCTATATCGCCCCGCCGGGCCGTAGCGAGCATGGCACGCGATACCTGCAACCGCCCTGAGGTCTTCCCCGCCGTCGCCCCGACCGCCCGCCGCCGTTGCGTCGCCCCTCGGGCTATAACGCTGCGGCCCGCGGTCCACCGTCGTACACGCGCGTTGACTTCCACGTGATATGCGTCGCGCCGCCTCCCTTGGCGCAGGAACATCACCGTCTGCGCCGGTCTTCGTCACGCTGTCGAGTTCATTATCGCCTACTTCGAGCACCGCCGCCGCCGCCTCCTTAGGCCGCCGCCGCCGCTGCTCTTCTTTCGCGGCTCCACGAGGACTACCTTGACACCGGCGACCCCGACTTGACACCGACCACGCCGTTCTTCACATGGCTACCTCGACTACGGCTACACCACCTACGCTCTCGGCTACCTCGACAAACGGCACAAAGGGCTATCGCTATGCTTGAGCAACCTCGTCGGTTTTCACTCCAGCCACGACGCCGTGATGCATCGACCGTTACGACTGTGAGGGGTGTCCATCGACTTGCCTGCGGATTCTTCTCCAGTCTCACCGTCTGTGTCGCTACCTTTGTGACTGCGAGGGGGGTGTTGAGTATCATTATTATTATGGAGACATATGATAGTGTAGGATTTATCCCACCTTGCCTTGTACTCCAAGACGACCTTGTACTGCTATATATATGCCCATGAGGCTCAAGCAATACATGAACTATTCCACCAAAACCCCTCTCTCCCTTCTAACAGTGTATATTAACATATGTGTGTTTCTAAAATAATCATGCCAAGAGGATGACATATAAGTGGTCCAGGTTGCCAACGAATTTGCCTGAATTTTGAACCAAGCACATCTTCCCTGAACGTCAATGCTAGCGCGTTTCCTATTTGGCGCTTGACATGCTGGTTAAAGCTTTAGTCTTTTTTTTGAGACAAGGTTAAAGCTTTAGTCCTAGGAAGCACCCACGTTAGTCACACTATTTCCTGTATGGGCTGGCCCACATTTCTTTTCTCACCGGTTTTTCCTGGGGCAGGTTTGCGGGTTTTCTCCGTCTTTTCCATGCCGAGTATTCTTTTTCTTTAATTTCTTTTCTTTTCAATTTTCCTTTTTCTTATTTTTTCAAATTATTTTTTTCAAATTTGGTAAAAACAATCACATTTGTGAACATCTTTTAAATTTGGTGAACATTTTCAGATCAGCGAATTTGTTTCAAATTTGTGAACATTTTGAAAATTTACAAAAAAGATTCAAATTTGGGAACATTTTCCAATCACAAACTTTCAAAATCTATGTACTTTTTCAAATATGTATACTATTCTTGAATGTTTTTCCAATTTGCAAGCTTTTTCAATTTCGTGAACATTTTCCAAATTGCTGAATTTTTTCAAAATTTTGAAATTTTCAAATTCATTAACTTTTCAAGTTTTAACATTTTTTGGAATTTGTAAACTTGTTTCAAATTCATGATTTTTTCAAATTGCTAAGCTTTTTTTCAAATCCGTGAGTATTTTTCGAATCTACAAATGTTTTTTCGAATTTATGAATATTTTAAAGTTCGCAGACATTTTTTGAAATCCCTAAATAGTTCTTAAAATCTCATGAACACTTTTTTTTGCTTTCGTCATCTTTTAAAAAATGGTTTCACTACAAGAAATATGTCAACTTATGACCTTCTCTCAGTGACCCTCGAAGAATTGGTCATAAATTTATGACCATTTTAGACCAATTGGTCAAAAGCTGTTCAGGGGGCTCCAAACCCTAAACCATTGCGACCATTTTGGTCAGAAAGGTCGTAATTTCCTTACACGAAATGGTCACAAAGCAAACAGTGCTAGTCCGCTGCCTTATTTCTAGTTGTTAATGACCAATATAGATGGTCATAGCCTTGTAGATTGTGGTGGGTTGTGATGACTAGGCGCCATCTCATCAGTTTTGCCTATGTGTCATGTCCATGTGGCAGTTTTTGTCCTAGGTTGTGAAGCAACCTATATTTCTATCATTCCCAAAATTCCCAAAAAAATCTCATAAATTCTTTGGGGCATGTGTTCATCAAATATGTAAAAATCCTTCCTTGCCTAGTTCAAAACTAATTCAACAATATTCATTTTCCTATTCTGTTCACAATAACACTTTATGAAGGAAGTGCTATTTATATATTCTTGATTGCCCTCGGAATTTTTGGGCACTATTTCCTATCCAAATTATTACCGCATGACAAAATTCAGCTCCATTTGCCTAGCAAATCTTCCTCGGAAAATTTCCAAAGTTTTTGTCCACCTAGAAGCATTGTGAAGGAAGTACCTTTTTTATATCTCTAAATGACATGAAATTTATACAGTTCCTTCATATGCCCAAATTATCAACCTCCTCCAAATTGAAGCTCAGTCAAATCATCTATGTGAGCCCAGGTTCAATTTATATTTTATGGCCAAATTGGCACGTTGCAAAGCAAGTGTTATATAGACCCCTCCTATTACCCTCAAACTTTTCGGGCACTCTTCGATACCCAAATCATTGCCACATGATAATATTCAGCTCAATTTTCCTAGTAAATCTTTCTCGGGAAATTTCCAAAGTTTCTACCTCGAGAGAAGCTTTGTGAAGTAAGTACTAGCTAGGCTTACCCAAATGATCTGAAAATTTACCAGCGCATGACCATACCTAAGTAACTTACCTACACCAATTTTGAGCTCATTTCATTCATCCAATATCTCTCACTAGTTTTCCCAAGTTTTTGTCCATAGAAGAGCATTGTGAAGGAAGTACTACTTTGGCATGTCCAAATGGTATCAATTTTGTACAATGCTTTCCTATGCCCAAATAACCATCCTCCACAAAATTTGAGCTCACTCCATTCATTATTTTGAGCCCAGCTTCAACATTCATATTTTTGTCCAGCATGGTACTTTGCAAAGCAAGTACCACCTAGGATCCTCCTTTTGAGCTAAAAATTTGTGAAGACATTCTCCTTAGTAGATGATCATCCTCAGCCAAAACTCACACCCATTGGCCATGTGCATTTCCGGTACCGCTAATCAAACACTTGGCTGCTAATTCATGTTTGAGCATCGATCGGTCTCCTCGTGAGAATCTTATGTTGTAATTTTCTTCCTAGCACCAACCTGGGGAGTGCCCAACCCACTAGACATGCCTAGGCCGCCCAGAACACATGGAAACATTACGGTCACGCGGTGACCACGCGACGGGCATGCGAGTTTACGCGCTCTAGAGTTGGGGCCCTCGGCCACCGCCCAAACCTCGACGTATCGCCACCAAACCATGTATTTATGATTAAATAGGTCCTTATGTAACTAGAAATGATACAAAATATTGGTGGCAAAGTGTCTTCTTATCTTTATATTTACTTAGCTAAAATCTTAGAGTAACAATAACTATACTTGACAAGTAAACATTAGCATCTTAAATGATCATCTTAAATGATTAGCTAAAATGATGTAGGAGTAGTAGAAACTTCATGGTTGATCCTGATTGCTGAACATGGGAGATGCATCTTCTTTTGCATATCAATTACATAGTAGTACTATATAATGCTTGCCGATGTGGTACATTCAATACTGGCAGCACTGGCCATTAATTACACTGGCCATTTTACGCCAGGCTTTAGATTCTGCCGAGCCAGATCCGTTGACCCGCGGTTTGATTCGTGGCGTGCGAGATTTGTTCCTGGGCTGACGTGGTGTGTTTGCCGGTGTGATTTTCGCAGGCCTTGGACAAGATCAGTACGGTGCCGATGGAGGCCCTCGCTGCCGGCGCTGATGTGTCCATGATTGGGCAGTTTGGTGTTGGCTTCTACCCTGCCTACCTTGTTGCCAAGAGGGTCGTCGTCACCATGAAGCACAACAACGACGGGCAGTACGTGTGGGAGTCCCAGGCCGGTAGCTCCTTCACCGTCACTCATGATACGTTTGGGGAGCAGCTCGGCAGGGGTACCAAGATGGTCCTCTACCTCAAGGACGACTAGGTATGCAGTCCAATCCTCCTATACTGTGATGGCTTACTCTTCATGTCTTGATGTGGTTCTCTGCTTAGTGTAGCTGTATTAGACTCACTATGAGATGTCCACTCTTGTTTTGTTAAAAAACATGAACTGTTAAGTCATCTATTCATGGCTGTTGCTTTTGTTCAGTATATATGTGTGCTTTTTGATTTGTATGCGTAGGTGGTTATAGGTTGCTGTGATGAATATAAATATTAACAAGTGCTCATGCATGCCGGTATACTAGAGCTAGTTGTATGTGCTCATTACCTTCCTGTTGTCACTTTGTCAGCATCAATCCAATCCAACCCAGCCCAATGAATCTAACCTGCTCGTTTAGTTCTCGCCATCGGTGGTAGCCAACAACTAACCAATCTTAGCTGTTGTCGGCTGTTTGGCATCCTATGTATTTTTTGCTACTAGTCTCAGAAATAATGCATAAATGGCATCAAAACTGCTTCATGCTATCTCTCGGGCAAAGTAGATGCTAGTTTGGTTACTATCTGTACATCATCAGGTCTACTTGATGCAAGTCTCTATTTTTTGTTTGTTCTATTTTTTTGTTTGTCTCTCTTTGACATATTGCTTTTTTTCTTTTTGAATGTGCAGGTTATTTGCATCTTTATTAGGAGATGATGGTGATCATCTTTTGTTGCGGGGAACCTGTTAGATAAAGTTTATGTGATTTGAACCTGCAAGATACAGTTCTGTATAATGTTGTGTGAGATAAAAGTTATGTACTTGTGAACATAGGAGATAAGTTATTGATATGTGTTGGTCTGTCTAATGTTATGCGAGATAAAGTTGTGTGAGAAAGTTTTCTATACTTGTGTTATTACTGTGGGAAAGAAGTACTGTTACTATACTGATTTGAGAATATTGGCTGTAAATAAAAGAGGGCTTGGCCCACTATTGGATTGTAAAAAGGCCCTGTCCAGAATTTATATTGCACTCAATACTTGGGCTCTAAAAAGGCCATGGCCCAAACTATGTTGGACTTGTTTCTAGAAAGAGCAATATAAATTTCAGATTCTAAAAGGGTTGAGGCCCCAAAAAATGGATTGTAAAAGACTGCATCTCAGAGAAAAAAAGTCCTGATTGTTGGGCCAGGCCTATTTAGCTAATCAAAGCACAGGGAAAAAATAAATTAAATGGGCTGAATTAATGGGCTCGGCCCATGTAAAACGCCGAATTGGACCGGGCTGAATCTTGTGCCACGTCAGATTGCCACGTTGGATGCCTACGTGGCCTGGGGAGGTTGCTAGTGACCAAAACGCCACAGTAGACGTATTTTGGTCGTAAACGTCTTTGACCATTCCAGAAGAAATGTCGCTATAGCCAGTTTGTGACGGCCAGCTTTTGACCTTATGTTTTTGGTCACAAAAAGGTCACAAATGGAAATTTGTGACCATTCAATGACCAATAGTGGTGGTCACAAGTTGACATATTTCTTGTAGTGTTTTTCCATAAACCAACAGGAGAGGAACGAGC
>NC_041392.1:280525280-280577239 GCF_002162155.2 Triticum dicoccoides | reverse complement strand
GGGGTGCCAGCCGATCGAACGGACCATCCAGCGAGCAAGCATACGAACGACCGAACGAACCTACCTAGCGAACCAACTCGCGAGCAGATAGCAAGCAAAGCACTATTTGGGTCACGACCCACTAAGGATGCGTTAGAGCGTTGTTTGCACCAATCGACGCTTATAGCGTTGAATAGGAGGTCTCCAACACCATACAACTTCTTTTCTCTCTAGAAAGGCGTAATGCCAACTTGGCCGCAACGATCACTATTAAACCGCGACAGCTTCGGCTTATCAAGGGCAAGGTCCCACGCATTGCATTGCACAAGACCTCCTATTGGACGCCCGTTGGCGTCAAATAGGAAAGACTCCGCCTGAAAGCCAGGGCAAATGGGCTGGCCCACTCTACCGCAAGCGGGGTTTTTTGGTTTTCTTATTTGCTGTTTTCTTAAAAATGTCTGTTGTTTTTTATGGAGCTAGATATTTAAAAACCTATTTAAAACTAAAATATATTATAGAAAACTTCGTGGAGCAAAAGGAATAGCACATGGTAACTACACGTTCACTTGAATATCATTTGTGTGGGTATGGTGGTCAATATGGATATCCACGGTTTCGCTATTGATCATTGATCGGAGCAAGATCCGGTCATGTCTATACTTCACCGAACCTGGAGATCATATGCTTAAGGGTCACTGATCTGCTGACTACTAGGTGGTTAGGAGCTTGAGAAAAAGTCATCGGGAAAATTTTAGAGATGTAGAAATGCCTTGGAGAAAAGATCGGAAAAACTGGGTAGCCGAAAAAAATTAAGAAGCATCCGGAAATTTGGGGAGAGTTCCAGAATGGTTCTAGGCCTCCCAAAATTTTCCCAAAGGTGCCAAGGGGCTGCCACTTGGCTTGGCCGAAGTGGGGTAGCCGCACATATGTGGCGGCCAATGAAAGAAAGGGGTGCCCAAGAGGAAGGAGGCCCCCTTGGCAAGTGGCGCCTAGAGGAGGGGGGCCCTTTCGGGGTGGCCCCGCCTTTTTGTGTGGCAAGTTTTGGTGCGGAGGGGGGTTTTGGGGGAAACTTTTGGTGAGTGCGGCCCCCTTTGGGGCTACCTCCTTCCACCCCTTTCCTTCCCTTCTCCACTATAAACAGAGGAGGAGGGCAGCCATCCAAAGCACAACAAAGCTCTCATTCATTTGGCATGCTATGACCAGTATCTCTCTCTCTCCCTCTCTCTCTCTCTCTCCCTCTCTCTCTCTCTCTCCTCTCTCTAGTTTCTCCATGAAATAGTTCCATTGTGCCGCAAGGTGCTCCACCACTCACTAGTCTCTAGTGACAATTAGTTATGGACATCAAAGAGCCATCGGATCGGTGACATCATATGTGTGCAACCCGCTGGAGAGATCTTGCTTTCGATCTTTATTCCAGGGAGAAAATTCTCGTGGTTGGGAGGCTGTAAATCCTACCTATGGGAATTTGCACCAACGATAATCACCAACTCTTCTTCTGCTGCAACTCCGAGTTGGTAACGATTAGATCTAACCTTGTATGCACCTTCATGGTGGTCCCGGGCTTGTACATAGGATTGAAATATATATTTTCCTACTCCGTTCCCCAAGATATAGTAGAGTGAAAAATACCTCAAGGGTGTCTTGCTAAAATCGGGTTTAGTGCTAGATGGGTGGAGATGGTATTGAGATGCATAACTTCTATGAAATATGTAATCAGAGTTAATGGTGATTTGACCGAACCGTTCAGACCTACTAGAGGTATTAGGCAAGGGGATCCAGTTAGCCCCAACCTATTTCTGTTTTGTGTTGAAGGCTTACCTTGTTTATTGCAGCAAAAAGAAGCATGGGAGGACTTGAAAGGAATTCACAATGGAAGGTTTGGTCCTCCTATCTCACATCTCCTTTTTGCTGATGATAGTTTGTTCTTTGTTAATGGAGATGACAAGAATGTACAGACCCTAAAATAAGCTCTAGAGACGTATTGAGACGGGTCTAGATAGAAAATCAACTTCCAGAAATCGTCTATATTTTTTGGTACACATTTTGATGAACAAATAAAGGAAAGAATGAAAAGGAAAATTGGAGTCCAAGATGACACATTGCAAGCTACTTATCTCAGCATGTCATCCTGGGTGGGACTTTCACCAACTATTTGCTTCAATTTCTCACTAGTCGGATATGGAAAAGACTTAATAGTTAGAATGATAGGCCCTTATCAAGAGCAGAGAAAGAAGTTCTATTAAGATTGGCCGCACAGGCAAATCCAACATATGTAATGAGTTGTTTTCTCCTTCCGTGAAAAGATAAGAAGATTAATTTCAAACTTCTAGTAGGGCATAGAATATGGGAGAAGGAAACTACATTGGATATCAAGGAAGTGGTTGTCCTCACAAAAGTTCCAAGGAGGCATGGGATTTAGTGGTATCTTGATACGTCTCCAACGTATCTATAATTTTTGATTGTTCCATGCTGTTATATTATCAATCTTGGATGTTTTATAATCATTTTATAGTCATGTTTATACATTTTTTGGTACTAACCTATTGACATAGTGCCAAGTGCCAGTTCCTCTTTTTTTCCATGTTTTTTACATCATATAAAATCAATATCAGACGGAGTCCAAATGCCACGAAACTTTACAGAGATTTTTTTATGGATCAGAAGGAACATGATGGGCCCTGGATGCACCTGGGGGGAGTCCCGAGGAGGGGACAACCCACCAGGGCGCACCAGGAGGCCCAGGCGCGCCTTGGTGGGTTGTGCCCACCTAGGGTGCCCCGGACCGCCTCTTTGCTCTATAAATACCCCAAAAATACCAGAACCATAGGGGAGTCGACGAAATATTCATCTAGCCACCGCGCAGTCCAGAACCACCAGTTCCAATCTAGACACCATCTCGGATGGGGTTCACCACATCCATTGGTGCCTCTCCGATGATGCGTGAGTAGTTCTTTGTAGACCTTTGGGTCCGTAGTTAGTAGCTAGATAGCTCCATCTCTCTCTCTTGATTCTCAATACAATCATGTCTTGGAGATCCATATGATGTAACTCTTTTGCGGTGTGTTTGTTGGGATCGATGAACTTTGAGTTTATGATCAGATCTATCTTTTTATATTCATGAAAGTTATTTGAGTTTCTTTGATCTCTTATATGCATGATTGCTTATAGCCTCATATTTCTTCTCTGATATTTGGGTTTTTTGGCCAACTTGATCTATTTATCTTGCAATGGGAAGAGTTGCTTTGTAGTGGGTTCGATCTTACGGTGCTTGATCCAAGTGACAGAAAGGGAAACGACACGTATGTGTCGTTGCTACTAAGGATAAAACGATGGGGTTTATCTCTACATAGATAGATCTTGTCTACATCATGTCATCATTCTTATTGCATTACTCCATTTCTCCATGAACTTAATACACTAGATGCATGCTGGATAGAAGTCGATGTGTGGAGTAATAGTAGTAGATGCAGGCAGGAGTCGATCTACTAATCTTGGACGTGATGCCTATATAATGATCATTGCCTGGATATCGTCATAATTATTTGAGGTTCTATCAATTGTCCAACTGTAATTTGTTTACCCACCGTTTTCTATTTTTCTCAAGAGAAGCCACTAGTGAAACCTACGCCCCCCGGGTCTTCTTTCTCATATATTTTCCTTGGCGATCTACTTTTCTCTTGCATTTATTTTTAGATCTATTAATCCAAAAAAATTTGAATTTACTTTATGTTGTCAAATAATAAATTCCTTGGAAAGTGTTGGTATGGAGGGCAACCATGGATACGGCTAGCCATGGAAAGTGAAAGTTATGGTGGAAAAAGGAATAAACTTTATTTTCTGTTTAGGAACCGCCTATGATACATCTATGCGTGGAAAGTATTGGGAACTCTAAATTGTTTTCGTTGGTGGGATGGATACACCTCTCAAAATGTTTTTATCTCTAACTTTTTCGCTTTGAGCTCTGGCACCTCTACAAATCCCTACTTCCCTATGCGAAGGGCCATTCTTTTACTTGATGCAATATTTATTTTGAGTCTCCATCTTCTCTTATAAAAGCACCAACTAGGAGGCAATATGATCGTACTTACGTATTTGGGTGTAGCTAATATTCGAGTGTGTTTCATGAATAGATCAATGTTTGAGCATGATGGGCTAGGGATAACTTATTTTAGCGTTGATATTTTGAAAGACATGGTTGCTTGTTTATATGCTTGAGTATCTAAATTATCATGTCAAAACTAGACTATTGCTTTGAACAACTAAAAGTCCAATTGTCCATGCTATAAAGAAAAGAATATGATATGACATGATAGGAAGCATTCCACATCAAAAATTTTGTTTTTATCACTTACCTACTCGAGGACGAGTGGGAGTTAAGCTTGGGGATGCTAATACGTCTCCAACGTATCTATAATTTTTTATTGTTCCATGTTGTTATATTATCAATCTTGGATGTTTTATAATAATTTTATATCATTTTTGGTACTAACCTATTGACATAGTGCCAAGTGCCAGTTCCTGTTTTTCCGTGTTTTTCACATCACAGAAAATCAATATCAGGCGGAGTCCAAATGCCACGGAACTTTACGGAGATTTTTATGGACTAGAAGGAACATGTTGGGCCCTGGTTGCACCTGGGGGGAGTCCCGAGGAGGGGACAACCCACCAGGGCGTGCCAGGAGACCCAAGCGTGCCTTGGTGGGTTGTGCCCACCTCGGGTGCCCCCGGACCGCCTCTTTACTCTATAAATACCCCAAAAATACCATAACCCTAGGGGAGTTCGATGAAATATTCATCCAGCCGCCGCGGAGTCTAGAACCACCGGATCCAATCTAGACACCATCTCGGATGGGGTTCACCACCTCCATTGGTGCCTCTCCGATGATGCGTGAGTAGTTCTTTGTAGACCTTCGGGTCTGTAGTTAGTAGCTATATGGCTTCATCTCTCTCTCTCTCTCTCTCTCTCTCTCTCTCTCTCTCTCTCTCTTGATTCTCAATACAATGGTCTCTTGGAGATCCATATGATGTAACTCTTTTGTGGTGTGTTTGTTGCGATCGATGAACTTTGAGTTTATGATCAGATCTATCTTTTTATATCCATGAAAGTTATTTGAGTTTCTTTGATCTCTTATATGCATGATTTCTTATAGCCTCGTATTTCTTCTCCTATATTTGGGTCTTGTTTGGCCAACTTGATCTATTTATCTTGCAATGGGAAGAGGTGCTTTGTAGTGGGTTCGATTTTACGGTGCTCGATCCCATTGATAGAAAGGGAAATAACACGTATGTATCGTTGCTACTAAGGATAAAACGATGGGGTCTATCTCTACATAGATAGATCTTATCTACATCATGTCATTGTTCTTATTGCATTACTCCGTTTCTCCATGAACTTAATACACTAGATGCATGCTGGATAGCGGTCGATGTGTGGAGTAATAGTAGTAGATGCAGGCAGGAGTCGGTCTACTAATCTTGAACGTGATGCCTATATAATGATCATTGCCTGGATATCGTCATAATTATTTGAGGTTCTATCAATTGCCCAACAGTAATCTGTAATTTGTTTACCCACGGTTTGTTGTTTTTCTCGAGAGAAGCCACTAGTGAAACCTACGGCCCCAAGGTCTTCTTTCTCATATATTTGCCTTTGCGATCTACTTTTCTCTTGCATTTATTTTCAGATCTATTAATCCAAAAACCCAAAAATACCTTGCTGCAATGTTTCCTTATTTATTTTATTTGGCGTTCGATCTATCAATCTACTACAAATTTATCTCACATCCATTTGCCTATCTTGAGGCGCCGTACCCTGAAAGGGATTGACTACCCCTTTAACACGTCGGGTTGCGAGGATTTGTTATCTGTGTGCAGGGGCTGTTTACGTTGTGTTGCTTGGTTCTCCTACTGGTTCAATAATCTTGGTTTCATATATGAGGAAAATACCTATCGCCGCTGTGCTACATCATCCCTTCCTCTTTGGGGAAATACCGACGTAGCTTCAAGGGACATCATATCTCAATTTTCAATCAAGCCATGTTGGGTAAACAATGTTGGCGCCTCTTGATCAAAGGCAACTCTTCGTGCGCCCGAGTATTATATGGTAGGTACTATCTCGATGGGGATTTTTTGGCTGCAAAGTGCCCGAGGTCTTCATCGTACACATGTCACAGTCTGATGTATGGGAAGCAACTGATGTAAAAGGGCCTCCATTGGAGAGTAGGAGATGGCAAAAACTCTGCAATCAACGAGTGAAAACCAATTAGTGAGTTCCTTGATTATCGAGGGGGGAACACCAATGGAATGAGGCAGTCATTAAAAATAGATTCTTAGAGAAAACATGGAGAATTCCTTTAAGTAGAGAAAGTTGTATGGATTTTGCCTCATGGCCCCACACAAAGAATGGCATCTACACTATTGGATCAGCCTATAGTCCAGCTAGAAAGTATTTTTGGAGAGAGCAGAGTGTAGGTGGAAAATAATGTTTGACATCGAACAGAAACCATTGGAGAAAACGTGGAAGAAATTGTGGGCATTCCAGTGTCCTAATAAAGTGAAAGTAGTATTATGGAGGCTGGATCATGATTATCTCCCTAAAGATGCGAATCCTTGAAGTCAAAATCAAAATTGGTTTGCACCACCAGGATGGTCGATGCTTTTCAACGTGGATGCAACAATCTTTTCTCAGTCTACAAGAGTGGGATTAGGTGTGGTGATTAGTGATCATCGGGGGATGGTGCAGGCAGCAAGAAGATGCTACTTTGCTCAAATTCAAAATCCTCAAGTTGTAGAAGCCACAGCAGTACGTCAAGCCTTATTACTAGCTGGGGAGAAAGGTATGTAGAAATGCATGATGGCTTCTGACTGTTTGTCACTGATCTACAAGATCGAAGAAACAAAATTTGAATAGATCGCCTACAGGAGCAATAGTCCATGGTATCAAGAACTGGCCAACAAAGTTTATATCTCGTAACTTCATCCATGTTAACCGACCATGTAATTTTGTATCTAACACTCTTGCTAAGTCAGCAGAGTATGATGGTTGATCATGTTGGTTTAATAAGACTACCAGATTTATGAGGACAATTATATGTAATGAACAAGCTTATGTATGATTAAAAGGCTACTACCAATTACCTAAAAAAATTGTTGATGTGTTAAAGGACAGATGGTCCTGCCAGTCCTATTAACCACTCATGCACGAGTAGCTCATGTGCCAAAGCAGTTGGATGACAGTCCTCGTCAGACACACCCATCGATTGGCTGGGAAAACTCAACACCGATGGCTCTTTGGCCGCGGGGCTGCCGGTGGAGGTATGGTTCTCCGAGATGAAGATGATGTTCATAACATATAACTTCAGTATTGTAGATATCGACATTTTTTCTATAAATTTGGTCAAACTTTATAAAGTTTGACTTTGACCAAATCTTATATGCAGACTAAAAAGAAATGAAGGGGCTATGAATTTGTGTAAGAACGATGTTCTACCTGCTTGAGTAATACAATCTCACTTTTCCTACAAAACAACAACCAAACTAGCTACCTTCAAAAAAGGAAAAACAAAAGAGAACCCCAAAAATTAGAGAAAACCAAACATTATGAATGATTGTAAGACTGGCTATAGTGGTCGTATCTTAGCAAGTATCATGCACTCTAGCTTGGAAAAAACGCTAATGTGACAGATAATTAATGAAGACAGAGAGGATTAGAGTAACATAGGTAGATACCATAACAAAGCGTAAATTATGAAAATAAACGCAAACTGATCCCGTGTGCTTCGTCCCTACTACGCCTCATCCATCTCTTCCTCCTCCAAGGCGCCTGCATCTCCCGCCTAGCACATCCATCTCCTGCTCGAGTAGTTCTACCCAGCCGACTCCATCTCTCACTCTTTTCTCCGTCCTCCTGTCGGGGGCCGCGCCATGTGGCGGTGTCGAGCTGCGGTGCCACTCGAATCATGGCGAGATTTGGCGCCCGCAACGAGATGACGCATGTCCAGCCATCGACCACCTCGCCATGACAACAATTTGTCGGCACCTGATACGTCTCCAACTTATCTATAATTTTTGATTGTTCCATGCTATTATATTATCTGTTTTGGATGTTTAATGGGCTTTAATTTACCTTTTTATATTATTTTTGGGACTAACCTACTAACCTAAGGCCTAGTGCAAATTGCTGTTTTTTGCCTATTTCAGTGTTTCGCGGAAAGGAATATCAAACGGAATGAAACCTTCGGGAGAGTTATTTTTGGAACAAACGTGATCCAGGGGACTTGGAATAGACATCAATAAAGGAGCGAGGAGGCCACGAGGCAGGGAGGCGCGCCTGCCCCCCTGGGCGCGCCCCCCACCCTAGTGGGCCCCTCGCAACTCCACCGACCTACTTCTTCCTCCTATATATACCCATATACCCCGAAAACATCCAGGAGCACCACGAAACCCTATTTCCACCGCTGAAACCTTCTGTACCCAAGAGATCCCATCTTGGGGCCTTTTCCGGAGCTCTGCCAGAGGGGAAATCGACCACGGAGGGCTTCTACATCAACACCATAGCCTCTCTGATGATGTGTGAGTAGTTTACCACAGACCTTCGGGTCCACAGTTATTAGCTAGATGGCTTCTTCTCTCTCTTTGGATCTCAATACAAAGTTCTCCTCGATCTTCTAGGAGATCTATTCAATGTAATTATTTTGTGGTGTGTTTGTCGAGATCCGATGAATTGTGGGTTTATGATCAAGTTTATCTATGAACAATATTTGATTAAAATTTGAAATCTTTTATGTATGATTGGTTATCTTTGCAAGTCTCTTCGAATTATCAGTTCAGTTTGGCCTACTAGATTGATCTTTCTTGCAATGGGAGAAGTGCTTAGCTTTGGGTTCAATATTGCGGTGTCCTTTCCCAGTGACAGCAGGGGCAGCAAGGCACGTATTGTATTGTTGCCATCGAGGATAAAAAGATGGGGTTTATATCATATTGCTTGAGTTTATCCCTCTACATCATGTCATCTTGCCTAATGCGTTACTCTGTTCTTATGAACTTAATACTCTAGATGCATGCTGGCTGGATAGCGGTCGATGTGTGGAGTAATAGTAGTAGATGCAGAATCGTTTCGATCTACTTGTCGCGGACGTGATGCCTATATACATGATCATGCCTAGACATTCTCATAATTCTGCACTTTTCTATCAATTGCTCGACAGTAATTTGTTTACCCACCGTAATACTTATGCTATCTTGAGAGAGAGAAGCCACTAGTGAAACCTATAGCCCCCGAGTCTATCTTCCATCATATAAGTTTCCAATCTATTTTACTTTGCAATCTTTACTTTCAATCTATATCATAAAAATACCAAAAATATTTATCTTATTATCTCTATCAGATCTCACTCTCGCAAGTGACCGTGAAGGGATTGACAACCCCTTTATTGCATTGGTTGCGAGGTTCTTAATAGTTTGTGTAGGTACGAGGGACTTGCGTGTAGTCTCCTACTGGACTGATACCTTGGTTCTCAAAAACTGAGGGAAATACTTACGCTACTTTGTTGCATCACCCTTTCCTCTTCAAGGGAAAACCAACGCAGTGCACAATAGTTAGCCAGAAGGATTTCTAGCGCCGTTGCCGGGGAGATCTACGCACAAGTCAAGACATAACAAGTACCCATCACAAACTCTTATCCCTCACATTACATTATTTGCCATTTTCCTCTCGTTTTTCTCTCCCCCACTTCACCCTTGCCGTTTTATTCGCCCTCTTATCCGTTCGCCTCTTTTCCGTTCGCTTCTTGTGTGCTTGTGTGTTGGATTGTTTGCCACGATGGCTCAAGATAATACTAAATTGTGTGATTTTTCCAATATCAACAATAATGATTTTATTAGCACTCTGATTGCTCCTCTTACCGATGCTGAATCTTGTGAAATTAATACTGCTTTGCTGAATCTTGTCATGAAAGATCCATTTTCTGGCCTTCCTAATGAAGATGCCGCTACCCATCTAAACAGCTTTGTTGATTTGTGTGATATGCAAAAGAAGAAAGATGTGGATAATGATATTGTTAAATTGAAGCTATTCCCATTTTCGCTTAGAGATTTGCTAAAACTTGGTTTTCGTCTTTTCCTAAAAATAGTATTGATTCTTGGAACAAGTGCAAAGATGCTTTTATCTCTAAGTATTTTCCTCCCTCTAAGATCATCTCTCTTAGAAACGATATTATGAACTTTAAGCAACTAGATCATGAGCATGTTGCACAAGCTTGGGAGAGAATAAAATTAATGATTCGCAATTGCCCTACTCATGGTCTGAATTTATGGATGATCATACAAAAATTTTATGCTGGATTGAATTTTGCTTCTAGAAATCTTTTAGATTCGGCCGCGGGAGGCACTTTTATGGAAATCACTTTAGCAGAATCTATCAAACTCCTGGATAATATTATGGTTAATTATTCTCAATGGCATACCGAAAGATCTACTAGTAAAAAGGTTCATGCTATAGAAGAAATTAATGTTTTGAGTGGAAAGATTGATGAACTTATGAAATTGTTTGCTAATAAGAGTGTTTCTTATAATCCTAATGATATGCCTTTGTCTACTTTGATTGATAATAATAATTAATCTATGGATGTGAATTTTGTTGCTAGAAACAATTTTGGTAACAGTGCGTATAGAGGAAACTTTAATCCTAGGCCGTATCCTAGTAATTCCTCTAATAATTATGGTAATCCTACAACAGTTCTTATGGAAATTATAATAAGATGCCCACTGATTTTGAATCTAGTATTAAAGAATTTATTAGTTCGCAAAAGAGTTTCAATGCTTTGATTGAAGAAAAATTGTGTAAGATTGATGAGTCGGCTAGGAACGTGGATATAATTTCTCTTGATGTTGATTCTTTGAAACTTATATCTATTCCACCTAAGCATGATATCAATGAGTCTCTCAAAGCCATGAGAATTTCCATTGATGAGTGCAAAGAAAGAACCGCTAGGATGCATGCTAAAAAAGATTGCTTTATAAAAGCGTGTTCTTCTAGTTTTGATGATAATAAGGATGAAGATCTAAAAGTGATTGATGTGTCTCCTATTAAATCTTTGTTTTGCAATATGAATCTTGATAATGATGGGACTGGGGATGAGTCAACTTTAGTTAAAAGGCGTGAACAAATATATGTGAGGTTATTATGCTTCTTCATTAGTGAACCAATACTCTAGTACACAATATGACATGCATTAAAGCAGAACTATAATTGGAAGAGTCAGTACGTGAGCTAATTAGGTGCATTCTCATCAGCAGACAGAGTGCATACCAAGTTCTACTTAACAAATCTTTTTCCACACAAGTTATAAAACACATAGACCCTCATTCTTAGAATTAGATATTTTAGGTTCTGAAAATGATATAGTGGCTGTAAGGGAAAGTTAAGTTATTGGTAGCATCAAATTTTAGAGAAGATGCTTACTAGGTTACTAAAGATGGTCATGTCACATTTCTCACAAAAAAAGAGATGACCATGTTGGACTCGAATGCGCAATGATTTATCACAGAAATCAGTTACAAGTGGAGGCTAGTAAATAGATTTTGCAAAGGTGATTAGCATGGGAAAATTGGTTTTAGTTTCCATGATATTCCCACCTTTTACTTTTTCTCCACATTTTCATGATATTCCTACCATGTAATTTTGCTTCAGATTGTGATGATCTTCCAAAGTTGTTATTGTTTCACTTTACATGTTATCACTAATGTCAGATGATCCACTCATGAATTATCATACTTATAATAGGAGGCCATTTTATAACCCTGCTCCCAAAGTTTTGCTTAGTTTTGGACAACTGCTGCCAATGCATCCATATAATTTCCAACAACCGCCAATGCACCATCACAAACAAGGGAACTAAAGGATGAAGAATCTAGCCTTTTTAGTACTTCCGCACATGATTCCTTCTCAACACTACCACCACCACCACACCCTAAAGTTGCATCTCGGTCTGGTCCTAACAAAGTGAATTCAATCTCTTCCAAAAGGAAAACGAAGGCAACCAATGTTGGTGATGATAAACCAAGTGGAATGACCGCACACCGTATGTCCTAAGGCAATATAGATGTTCCTTGCTCAAATCCTTTCTATATGAGTTTATTTTTTTAGCTTGTTATGCTCGACTAAATTAAATGTTCACAATGCAGCAAGTGCTTGGTTGGAGTGTTCAACTGATCCCATTGATGGGAATGGTAAGAAGGGTGAGAAATTATAGGATGACATTGCTGCTCTGTATAACAATACGCCACCAAGTAACTAGAAGAGAGATCGAAATCAGTTGAAGCAAGAGTGGCAAAGGACCAAGAAAAGGATCGATGCTTTCCATGTTGAGTGGACTGTTGCAAGCTTCTTACTGCTATTGCTTCAACTGATTCCGATCTCTCTTCTAGTTACTTGGTGTTGTATTATTATATAGAGCAGCAATTTCATCCCGGAACTTCTCATCCTTCTTACCATTCCATCGATGGGATCAATTGAACACTCCAACCAAGTGCTTTCCCATATTTTGAACATTTCTTTTAGTTCCAACAAGCTACAAGAATTTAAATTCATACATAAAGGATTTGAGCAAGTAATATTGATATTGCCAACATCAACATTGATAACCTTCCTTTTCCTTTTCCTTTTCCTATACATCCACATTGTATAGGACAGACGGTGTGAGATACTTTCACGTGGTTTGTCATCATCAACATTGATAACCTTCCTTTTCCTTTTCAAATAAGTTGAATTCACTTTAGTAGGAGCCGACCGAGATGCGACTTTAGGGTGCGGCAGCGGCGGCGATGGTGGTGGTGTTGAGTGGAATCATGTGGAAAATTACCAACAAACTGTAAATTCTCCATCCTTTGGTTCCCTTGTTCATGATGGTGAATTGGCGGTCCTTGAAAATTATATATATATGCATTGGAGGCAATTGTCCAAAACTAAGAAAACCTTCGGACGCAGGGGTATACAATAGAGTCCTTGAAAGTGCATGTAGTCCCCACGTGTGATTTTAGTAATTGATAACAATCCTAATGGACTAATGTTTGCGTTGAGTTATCCATCTGAAGGAAAGTTCCATTTGCATCCATTTTAAGGAAAGTTCCATTTGCAATACATGAATAATATTGGATGAATTGAAGGATATTTGTTCCATGGTGATGCAACAAGGAGATTGAATGGTTTCACAATGGATGCCATATACATATAATTGTGCATCAAGATTGAGCTCAATGATTGAATCAAATATGATGAAGATGAATTCTGTGTGACAAACAAGTTGTGTTCTATATTGAGTTCATTAAAGATCTCAGAGATTCTCATGATTTGGACTATGGATTGAACCATGATTGATCAAGATCTTGGTAGAATGATTAAAGAGAAGAATTCTATATATGCTTGAATATAGGAACGTGATGAGCTCATATGTTGATTCATGCATGATTATGTCTTAAAGCAAATAATTCAAGTGAAGAATTCATTGTGCCTCTCAAGATACTATGTTGGATGTCCAATATGATATTCATGGAGAAACTTGATATGGACATGGTGAATTTAGATATTGGTGATCATTGATACATCCAATTTGCATCATGTTTACCTACTATTATTTATATATTTTTATGCATAATAATGCTTTTTGGAGTAATTCTAATGCCTTTTCTCTCATAATATGCAAGGTTCACACAAAGAGGGAGAATACCAGCAGCTGGAATTCTGGACCTGAAAAAGCTACGTTAGGCTACCTATTCTGCAAAACTCTAATTAAGCTGAAACTTCACGGATAATTTTTATGGAATATATAAGAATATATAAGCACAACCCACCTAGGCACGCCAAGGAGCCCAAGCGCCCCGTGCCCTCCTCGGCCCACCTCTGGTGCCCCTCTTCTGGTATATAAGTCATTTTGACCTAGAAAAAAAATAAGGAGAGGACTTTCGGGATGAAGCGCCACCGTCTCGAGGCGGAACTTGGGCAGGAGCACTTTTGCCCTCCAGCGGAGCAATTCCGCCGAGAGAACTTCACTCCTGGAGGGGGAAATCATCGTCATCATCGTCACCAACAACTCTCCCATCTTGGGGAGGGAAATCTCCATCCACATCTTCAACATCACCATCTCCTCTCAAACCCTAGTTCATCTCTTGTGTTCAATCTTTGTACCGGAACCTTAGATTGGTGCTTGTGGATGACTAGTAGTGTTGATTACATCTTGTAGTTGATTACTATATGGTTTATTTGGTCGAAGATTATATGGTCAGATCCATTATGCTATTTAATACCCCTCTAATCTTGAGAATGATTATTATTTGTGAGTAGTTACTTTTGTTCCTGAGGTCACGGGAGAAATCTTGTTGCAAGTAATCATGTGAATTTGATATGTGTTTGATATTTTGATGGTATGTATGTTGTGATTCCGTTAGTGGTGTCATGTGAACGTCGACTACATGGAACTTCACCATATTTGGTCCTAAGGGAATCCATTATGGAGTAGTTATTAGATGATGGGTTGCGAGAATGACAGAAGCTTAAACCCTAGTTTATGCACTATTCTGTAAGGGACTGATTTGGATCCAAAAGTTTAATGCTATGGTTAGATTTTATCTTAATATTTTGTAGTTATGGATGCTTGCGAGGGGGTAATCATAAGTAGGAGGCTTATTCAAGTAAGAACAACACCTAAGCACCAGTCCACCCACATATCAAATTATCAAAGTAGCGAACATAAATCAAACCAACATGATGAAAGTGACTAGATGAAATTCCAGTGTACCCTCAAGAACACTTTGCTTATCATAAGAGACTGTTGGTCTATCCTTTGCCTCAAAAGGATTGGGCTACCTTGCTGCACTTTTGTTACCATTACCATTACTTGCTTGTTACAAATTATCTTGCTATCAAACTACTCGTTACTTATAATTTATGTGCTTGCAGAGAATACCTTGCCAAAAACTACTTGTCATTTCCTTCTGCTCCTCGTTGGGTTCAACACTCTTACTTATTGAAAGGACTATGATTGATCCCCTATACTTGTGGGTCATCAATCATGTCTTGAAGCAATGAAGCATAGTGAAGAGATCAATAGGGCCTTCAAGACATCAAGATTAATCATGGAGCAAATATAAATGTTGACCAATATGAAGATCAAAGATTGAACTCAAAGATGGTCAACACACAAGCGCAAATCATTGCCACATGAGATCTTGTGGTATTGTAAGAACTTGTCAATTGCGCTATGTGTACTTACCCATTCTATGTGTTCTCTATATCCATGTGGGTTAGGTGGTTCTCATGGACTTACATCAAAAGAAAGATTTCAAGTGCCCATGAGAGGATGACATCAAGTGTTGATGTTCATGGTTGACAAGGGCAAGTTCAAGATAGCCACCTCAAAGGATTACATGCTTGACGCTTGTGGATGATCACATGGTGAACATATGAAGATGAATATAGTTTAAAGTCTTCACCAAATGTCTTGATCAAGATCATCATTCCAAATTGAGCCAAGCATAAAAAATAACATCAAGCTTAATTGGAATGCTTTAGTCAAAGGTATTAGTTCCTTTGGCTTTAGATGTGAGGATCGATGACCATCGAAAAGGATATATGGTCAAGAATGAGTTTCCAGAAGCTATCCAGTATAGTTATATTGTGATTCTTGAGTTATAGGGATCCCACACTATTAAGAGGGGATCAAAGGGGTTAGTGATGGATTTGCTCAAGTCAACATCATCTATTTCTATTCTTCCTCACATAATATTCCAACATAGGCATATTTCACACCTATCTAATGCAAATACAAAATGCCTACACATCTGCAAAGAAATTCCAAAGCCGACTAGGTTCCCAAAAGTATATGTCTAACCT
Source organism: Triticum dicoccoides (assembly GCF_002162155.2). NCBI lineage: Eukaryota > Viridiplantae > Streptophyta > Magnoliopsida > Poales > Poaceae > Triticum > Triticum dicoccoides. Next base: position 280,561,374 of record NC_041392.1, on the reverse strand, counting down.
TTGCATACTTTTCACCCTTCATTTCGACTTATCTTGGGTGGTTCTCTATGTGAGGACCTGGAGTTTTTCCATAGCTTCAAAATGAACCTAATATCATCCAAATTGGAGTCCGGATGTACAAGTTATGTATGTTTCAGTTTTGGGGTTCCTGCTGTTTTTTATGGCCGAATATCTGGGACTTGGCCGGATGTCCGGGCTCCCGGGACGCACCGGATGTCCGGGATCCTCCCTGAAATCCGGCCATCGATGTCCAGAAACCATGTTGGAATGCTGGTCATGTCCTCCGGATGTCTGGCACTTGTCCGGATGTCCAGGGCCCCAACTTTGGCCAGATGTCCGGGCCTTGTACATTGGCTCTTTTTTCTATGTATGTGTGCACATTTCTCAGCCGCCGGATCTCCAGCCTGACATAGCCACTTACTCACAAACGGCTAGTTTTCTAGGCTTGCTATATATACCCCTCTACCAATCCAGTAGAGGCTTGACCACTCAATCCGAAAGAACCCTAGAACACCCTCTCACTTCTCCTACACCAATCTTAGATCCCGGAGATTGTTCTTGAGAGATTTTCCAATCAAGTGATAGATCCACTCCCTCTCCCTCTTGTGAATAAAGGAATATGTGATTTGAGAAAGTCTTGAGCATTTCCTCCTTGATATTATTACTCTTGTAGGTTGGAGACTCCTAGGCGGTAGGAGTGCTCCGGTGAGGAATCAATTTGTGATTTGTCCCCAGAAAGTTTGTGAAGGTTTGGAAGCCGCCTCAAGGCCTACCACTAGTGGTTGAGAAATGTCTTCGTGGTGTTGTCTCAAAGGGAGAATAGGGTGAGCATTCGTGGTGTTGGTGTGCTTTCGTGGTAATATCCATCTCTCTAACGGTGACTTGCTTCCTCCAAGGAAGCGAACATCAGGATACATCCTCATCTCCCTGTCTTCGATTATCTCTAACCCTAGCCACTACTTGTGGTTTAATTTGATCTCTTGACCTTGCATTCACTATATATTGTTGTCCTCATTACATTGTGTTGGCTATTTCCTTGTAGAGATTATTCAGGCCTACACTTTATATCCCGCGATTCATACTTGTTACTATTGATATAGCTTGCCATCAATATGAATTGCTAACTTGTGTCATACTCTTACATATCGTGTGATATTGCTCAAGTAAGTTTGTGTAACTTGCTTGGCCTTATTAGTATCCTTATTGCGCTCATCTTATTTAGATCAAGTTGTTGGTGCACTTAGTTGAGCCTAGTATATTTAGGATTTGTGCTTGAAAAGTATACTCTTAGTTTATTTCCGCATTAGCACAAAGCCAGATCCGTAGAAGTTTTTAAAATGCCTACTCGCCCCCTCTAGGCGACAACGTGGTCCTTTCAATTGGTATTAGAGCTAGGTCTCTCCTTAATAGCCTTCACCGCTTAGAGAGTGTTGATGTCGACTAGTGATTTAGTGCATAGTGACACCTTTGATTTTGATGGCACACATTATCACTTGTGGAGAATTCGCATGCTTTGTCACTTTTGGGCCATGGGTCCAAATGCTTTGCGAATTATTCTTGTAGGGATTTGTATTGCAAAGGACGGTCCTTCTCCATCTATCAAGGATATACTTCTTGATTGTGATGCTTCTCTTGCCATTCATCAAACTATAACCTTTGAAGTGTTTAACTCAATCTCAGCTTGTAAGTCAGCCCATGAGGCTTGGACCAAACTTGAGGACATATATGGTGGGTCCAATCTTGATGAAGACAATTGTCCTTGGGAGGAGTTAATGGAGGAGCTCTCCACATTTTTATATCATGAAGATCTCTCTATTGCTTCCACCTCCGATTACAAGTCAAGCAATCAACCTACACATGCAATTCTAAGAGTGTAGCAGCGAAAAGTAAAACATTGCATAAGAAGGTAAAGGGAAGGGTTTGGAGAAGGCAAACGCAATGTAGACACAGAGATTTTTGGCGTGGTTCCGTTAGGTGGTGCTATCGTACGTCCATGTTGATCGAGACTTCAACCCACGAAGGGTAACGGTTGCGCGAGTCCATGGAGGGCTCCACCCACAAAGGGTCCATGAAGAAGCAACCTTGTCTATCCCACCATGGCCATCGCCCATGAAGGACTTGCCTCACTCGGGTAGATCTTCGCAAAGTAGGCGATCTCCTTGCCCTTACAAACTTCTTGGTTCAACTCCACAATCTTGTCGGAGTCTCCCAAGCGACACCTAACCAATCTAGGAGACACCACTCTCCAAAAGGTAATAGATGGTGTGTTGATGATGAACTCCTTCTCTTGTGCTTCAAATGATAGTCTCCCCAACACTCAACTCTCTCTCTCTCTCTCAGATTTAGCTATGGTGGAAAGATGATTTGAGTGGAAAGCAACTTGGGGAAGGCTAGAGATCAAGATTCTAGTGGTTGGATTGGAATGTCTTGGTCTCAACACATGAGTAGGTGGTTCTCTCTCAAAAATGAGAACTGGAAGTGTAGGCACGTTCTACTGGCTCTCTCTCAAATGGAGAAGGGGGTGGAGGGGTATATATAGCCTCCACACAAAATCCAACCTTTACACACATTTGACCCAACTCGGTCAGACCGAATAGAACTCGGTGAGACCGATTTAGTTCAAAATGTGAACCTTAGGTATTGATAACCCACAAGTATAGGGGATCGCAACAGCTTTCGAGGGTAGAGTATTCAACCCAAATTTATTGATTCGACACAAGGGGAGCCAAAGAATATTCTCAAGTATTAGCAGCTGAGTTGTCAATTCAACCACACCTGGAAACTTAGTATCTGCAGCAAAGTGTTTAGTAGCAAAGTAATATGATAGTGGTGGTAGCGGCAACAAAAGTAAAGACAACAAAAGTAACGTTCTTGGTATTTTGTAGTGATTGTAACAGTAGCAGCGGGAAAGTAAATAAGCGTAAACCAGTATATGGAAAACTCATAGGCACCAGATCAGTGATGGATAATTATGCCGGATGCGGTTCATCATGTAATAGTCATAACATAGGGTGACACAGAACTATCTCCAATTCATCAATGTAATGTAGGCATGTATTCCGTATATAGTCATACGTACTTATGGAAAAGAACTTGCATGACATCTTTTGTCCTACCCTCCCGTGGCAGCGGGGTCCTATTGGAAACTAAGGGATATTAAGGACTCCTTTTACTAGAGAACCGGAACAAAGCATTAGCACATAGTGAATACATGAACTCCTCAAACTATGGTCATCACCGGGAGTGGTCCCGATTATTGTCACTTCGGGGTTGCCGGATCATAACACATAGTAGGTGACTATAGACTTGCAAGATAGGATCAAGAACTCACATATATTCATGAAAACATAATAGGTTCTTATCTGAAATCATGGCACTCGGGCCCTAGTGACAAGTATTAAGCATAGCAAAGTCATAGCAACATCAATCTCAGAACATAATGGATACTAGGGATCAAACCCTAACAAAACTAACTCGATTACATGATAAATCTCATCCAACCCATCACCGTCCAGCAAGCCTACGACGGAATTACTCACAAACAGCGGTGAGCATCATGAAATTGGTGATGGAGGATGGTTGATGATGACAATGGCGACGAATCCCCCTCTCCGGAGCCCCGAACGGACTCTAGATCAGCCCTCCCGAGAGGTTTTAGGGCTTGGCGGCGGCTCCGTATCGCAAAACGTGATGATTTCTTCTCTCTGATTTTTTTTCTCCGAAAGCAAATATATAGAGTTGGAGTTGGCGCCGGAGGGCATCCAGGGGGCCCACGAGGTAGGGGCGCGCCCCCCACCCTCATGGACAGGGTGTGGGCCCCCTGGTCTTCATCTTTGGTGAGGATTTTTTATTATTTTTTCTAAGATGTTCCGTGGAGTTTCAGGTCATTCTGAGAATATTTCTTTTCTGCACATAAAACAACATCATGGCAATTCTGCTGAAAATAGTGTCAGTCCGGGTTAGTTCCATTCAAATCATACAAGTTAGAGTCCAAAACAAGGGCAAAAGTGTTTGGAAAAGTAGATACGACGGAGACGTATCAACTCCCCCAAGCTTAAACCCTTGCTTGTCCTCAAGCAATTCAGTTGACAAACTGAAAGAAAGAAAGAAAAACTTTTACAAACTCTGTTTGCTCTTGTTGTTGTAAATATGTCAAGCTAGCATTCAAGTTTTCAGCAAAGATTATAACTAACCACATTTGCAATAATTCTCAGGTCTCATAATTACTCATATCAATAGTATAATCAACTAGCAAGTCATAATAATAAATCTCGGATGGCAACACTTTCTCAAAACAATCATAATATGATATAACAAGATGGTATCTCGCTAGCCCTTTCTAAGACCGCAAAACATAAATGCAGAGCACCTTTAAAGATCAAGGACTGACTAGACATTGTAATTCATGGTAAAAGAGATCCAATCATAGTCATACCCAATATAAATTAATAGTGATGAATGCAAATGACAGCTGTGCTCTCCAGCTAGTGCTTTTTAATAAGAGGGTGATGACTCAATATAAAAGTAAATGGATAGGCCCTTCATAGAGGGAAGCAGGGATTTGTAGAGGTGCTAGAGCTTGGTTTTGAAATAGAGATAAATTGTATTTTGAGCGATATACTTTCATTGTCAACGTAACAACTAAGAGATGGCGATATCTTCCATGCTAAACACATTATAGGCGGTTCCCAAACAGAATGGTAAAGTTTATACTCCCCCTCCACCAACAAGCATCAATCCATGGCTTGCTCGAAACAACGAGTGCCTCCAACATACATCAGGTCCCAGGGGGAGTTTTGTTTGCAATTAATTTTGATTTAGTTTGCATAAAGCATGGGACTGGGCATCCCGGTGACCAGCCATTTTCTCGTGAGTGAGGAGCGGAGTCCACTCCTCTTGAGAATAACCCGCCGAACACGGAAGATAAGGACAGCCTTGGTTGATACATGAGCTATTCGAGCATACAAAACAAAATATTTATTTGAAGGTTTAGAGTTTGGCACATACAAATTTACTTGGAACGGCAGGTAGATACCGCATATAGGAAGGTATAGTGGACTCATCTGGAATAACTTTGGGGTTTAAGGGATTGGATGCACAAGCAGTATTCCCACTTAGTACAAGTGAAGGCTAGCAAAAGACTGGGAAGCGACTAACTAGAGAGCGACAACAGCCATGTACATGCATTAAAATTAATAAACATTGGATGCAAGCATGAGTAGGATATAATCCACCATGAACATAAATATCATGAAGGCTATGTTGATTTTGTTTCAACTACATGCGTGAACATGTGCCAAGTCAAGTCACTTAAATTATTGAAAGGAGGATACCACCCCATCATACCACATCATAATCATCTCAATAGCATGTTGGCACACAAGATAAATCATTATAACTCATAGCTAATCAAGCATGGCACAAACAACTATGATCTCTAATTGCCATTGCAAACATGATTATTCATAATAAGCTGAATCAAGAACGAGGGACTCATCATATTTACAAAAACAAAAGTGGTCGAGTTCATACCAGCTTTCCTCATCTCAGTCAGTCCATCATATATCATCATAATTGCCTTTCACTTGCACGACCGAACGGTGTGAATAATAATAAGAGTGTACGTGCATTGGACTAAGCTGGAATCTGCGAGCATTCAATAAATAGGAAAAGACAAGGCAATATGGGCTCTTGGTTAAATCAACAATAATGCATATAAGAGCCACTTCAACAATTTAATTATGGTCTTCTCCTACTGACCCCCAAAGAAAAGAAAAGAAATAAAACTATTTACATGGGAAAGCTCCCAACAAGCAAAAGAAGAACGGTAAATATTTTTGGTTTTCTTTTTAATTATTACTACTAGAGCAAAAAAATAAATTACTACTAATTTTTTTGGTTTTTCTTAAGGTTTAACAAACACACAAGAAGAAAGCAGGAAAAAGAAATAAACTAGCATGGATATTACAATGAAAAAGTATGAGCACCGACATCTAGCAATGAGTGTGTGTGAACATAAATGGAATGTCGTTGAGAAATACGTACTCCCCCAAGCTTAGGCTTTTGGCCTAGGTTGGTCTATTGCCAGGGATAGCCTGGCGGATACCCGTAAGTGTAGCTGGGGTCATACTGTGACGAAGAATAGTTGGGATCATACTGATGTGCAGCGGTTATCGCCTACTGAGCTGCAGCATGGAGTCGAGCTGCCTCCGCTCTCCTCTCATACTCTTCTACATCCTCTCTCGTAATAACATATCTTCTTTTTGTCTATGAATCAAAGAAGGCAGGAGCAGGGAGAGTAATACGGAAAACACGTCGTTTATCAAAAATTAAACGATATAAGAGAGGTGATTCAGGCCTCTCGACAAACTGGTGCGAAGCCATAGAGTCATAATCTAAATATGTAGGAGGCAACTCCGTATCACCCTCACGAATGTCTATCTCAAGAAAATGAGCTAAGCGGGTTGCATAAATTCCTCCAAAGAAATCTACATTATGTATATTATGATGCAACCTACGAGCTACAATGGCTCCCATATGATAAGATTGGTCTCCTAACACAGCACTCCTAAGAATGCTAAGATCAGGGACACACATGTGACATGCTTCATCCTTAGCTTTTATGCATCTACCAATGAAGAGAGCAAAATAATGTATAGCAGGAAAGTGAATGCTCCCTATGGTAGCCTGCGTTATATCTCTAGATTCCCCCACAGTTATACTAGCAAGAAAGTTTCTAAATTCAGATTTAGTGGGATCCCTAACACTACCCCATGATGGAAGTTTGCAAGCAGAAGTGAAATCCTCTAAGTACATGGTATAAGATTTGTCATAGAGATCGAGCATGACTGAAGGAGAATTACGCGAAGATGAATACTCAAACCTCCTCACAAATGAACTTGTGAGATCATGATACTGGGGGCATTTGTTAGCCTCAAAATCCTCAAGACCGGCATTGCGCAAATATGCTTTGAATTCTTCTTTAATTCCCGCACGGTCCATAAAATTTTCCGAGGGCCATTCGCAAGGCCGTACTGGAGCGTCTCTTGGTGGATCCTCGTCAGCATCGCGCATAGAAATCCTGGGTCCTTGCTTCTTAGAAGAACCACCTTGGAACATCTTCCAAAGCATATTGTTTTTCTCTGAAAAATTCTAAATTTTTAGTAACTTCAAAAATAAAAGTAAAGCAAACTCAATAATATTGATAGCAACTACTCCTACAAGTGCCTAGGGCCTATATCATGCATCAAAACTACCTTTGACCATATAAATTTGACATGCAAGCTCAAGAACATGGTCACCTATGCAGCAAAAATTTTCAAAGAATAAAGCACTAGAATAAAAACTAATTGGACCAAAGGAGGAGTCACATACCAAGGAACAATCTCCCCAAGCAGTTTTGCGAGAGGTGCTTTGAGCAAGGAGATCGAAAATCACAGCAAAAGTGGTTGGAACTCGTGCTTGAGTTGGTTTTTCGGGTTTGTGTGAGACAGAGGAAGAAGATGGGTGCTGGGATAAGTGGAGGAGGGCCACCATGGGCCCACAAGGCAGGGGGCGCGCCCTAGAGGGGGGGTGCCCACCACCCTCGTGGCCAGGTGGCAGCTCCTCCCGCGGTAATTTTTGCACAGTAAATCCTCAAATATTCCCGAAAAAATCATATTAAATTGGCATGGCATTCTGAGGACTTTTATTTTCGGGATATTTTTATATTGCACGGATAAGTCGGGAAACAGACAGAAAAATACTATTTTTACTTTATTTCTACTAATTAACAGAAAATATAGAGAGGGTAAGGAAGGTTGTGCTTCTAGTTTCATCCATCTCATGCTCATTAGAAAGAATCCTCTAACAAGGTTGATCAAGTCTTGTTAACAAACTCATTCCGATAATCATGAAACCATAGGAATTTCGAATAACACTAAGTTACCTCAACGGGGATATGCACATCCCCTATAATAAGTATATCATATTTCTTTTTGACAGTAGGGAGAGGAAATTCAAAACCTCCAATTATAATCGATGGAATTTTTCCAATGGAGTTGATACTATGAACTTGAGGTTGTTTCCTCGGGAAGTGTATCGTATGCTCATTGCCATTAACATGAAAAGTGACATTGCCTTTGTTGCAATCAATAACAACCCCTGTTGTATTAAGAAAAGGTCTTCCAAGAATAATAGACATACTATCATCTTTGGGAATATCAGGAATAACAAAGTCCGTTAAAATAGTAACGTTTGCAACCACAACAGGCACATCCTCACAGATACCGACAGGTATAGCAGTTGATTTATCAGCCATTTGCAAAGATATTTTAGTAGGTGTCAGCTTATTCAAGTCAAGTCTATGATATAAAGAGAGAGGCATAACACTAACACCGGCTCCAAGATCACATAAAGCAGTTTTAATATAATTTCTTTTAGTGGAGCAAGGTATAGTAGGTACTCCGGGGTCTCCAAGTTTCTTTGGTATTCCACCCTTAAAAGTATAATTAGCAAGCATGGTGGAAATTTCAGCTTCCGGTATCTTTCTTTTATTAGTAATTATATCCTTCATATATTTAGCATAAGGATTTGTTTTGAGTACATCAGTTAATTGCATACGCAAAAAGATAGGCCTAATCATTTCAGCAAAGCGCTCAAAATCCTCATCATCCTTTTTCTTGGATGGTTTTGGAGGAAAAGGCATGGGTTTCTGAACCCAAGGTTCCCTTTCTTTACCATGTTTCCTAGCAACAAAGTCTCTTTTACCATAACATTGATTCTTTGATTGTGGGTTATCAAGATCAACAACAGGTTCAATTTCTACATCATTATCATTACTAGGTTGAGCATCATCATGAACATCATCATTAATATTTTCACTAGGTTCATGTTCATTACTAGATTGTGTTTCGGCATCAGACATAGATATATCATTTGGATTATCAGGTGGTTCAACAATAGGTTCACTAGAAGTTTGCACAGTTCTATCATTTTTCTTTTTCTTCTTTTTAGAAGAACTAGGAACATCAATATTATTTCTTTGAGAATCTTGCTCGATTCTCTTAGGGTGGCCTTCAGGATACAAAGGTTCCTGAGTCATTCTACCAGTTCTAGTAGCCACTCTAATAGCATAATCATTTTTCTTACTATTCATTTCATCAAGCACTTCTTTTTGAGCTTTAAGCACTTGTTCTACTTGAGTGGTAACCATAGAAGCATGTTTGCTAACAAGTTTAAGTTCACCTTTAATATTAGCCATATAATCACCCAAGCGTCTAAACATATAAGCATTTTCTTTTAATTGTCTACCAAAATAAGCATTGAAGTCGTCTTGCTTAAACATAAAGTTATCAAACTCATCCAAGCACTGACTAGCAATTTTAGTAGGAGGGACTTCAACTTTATCATATCTATACAGAGAATTTACCTTTACTACCTGTGTCGGGATATCGGGATCAGGAGGTTCTTCAGTAAATAAAGAATTGAGATCATATGTTTCTTCAACAGGCGGTATATTAAGACCATGTATTTCTTCAATAGGAGGTAAATTCTTAACATCTTCAGCTTTAATACCTTTTTCTTTCATAGATTTCTTTGCCTCTTGCATATCTTCGGGACTGAGGAATAGACCACCTCTCTTCTTCGGAGTTGGTTTAGGAATAGGCTCAGTAATTGGTGCAGGGGCTGGCTCAGGAGGTGCCCAATTACTTTCATTTGTCAACATATTATTCAATAGAATTTCAGCTTCATCCGATGTTCTTTCCCTGAAAAAGAAAACCAGCACAGCTATCCAGGTAATCTCTGGAAGCATCAGTTAGTCCATTATAAAAGATATCAAGTATTTCAGGTTTCTTAAGAGGATGATCAGGCAAAGCATTAAGTAACTTGAGAAGCCTCCCCCAAGCTTGTGGGAGACTCTCTTCTTTAATTTGCATGAAGTTGTATATTTCCCTCAAAGCAGCTTGTTTCTTATGAGCAGGGAAATATTTAGCAGAGAAGTAATAAATCATATCCTGGGGACTACGCACACAACCAGGATCAAGAGAATTAAACCATATCTTAGCATCACCCTTTAATGAGAACGGAAATATTTTGAGTATATAAAAGTAACGCGATCTCTCATCATTAGTAAACAGGGCGGCTATATCATTTAACTTAGTAAGATGTGCCACAATAGTTTCAGATTCATAGCCATAAAACAGATCAGATTCAACCAAAGTAACTATATCAGGATCAACAGAGAATTCATAATCCTTATCAGGAACACAAATAGGCGAAGTAGCAAAAGCAGGGTCGGGTTTCATTTTATCTCTAAGTGATTCTTTGTTCCATTTAACTAATAACCTCTTAAGCTCATATCTATCTTTGCAAGCTAAAATAGCGGCAGAAGATTCCATATAAAAAAGATAGCCCTAAGGAATAACAGGCATATTTTCATCATCACTTTCATCATCGTATTCAGATTCAATAATTTCTTTTTCTCTAGCCCTAGCAATTTGTTCATCAAGAAATTCACCAAGGGGCACAGTAGTATCAGGCATAGAAGCAGTTTCATCATAAGTATCATGCATAGAAGAAGTGGCATCATCAATAACATGCGACATATCAGAACGAATAGCAGAAGCAGGTGTAGGTGTCGCAAACTTACTCATAACAGAAGGTGAATCAAGTGCATAGCTAGATGGCAGTTCCTTACCTCCCCTCGTAGTTGAGGGATAGATCTTGGTTTTTGGATCTCTCAAGTTCTTCATAATGATAAGCAGATATATATCCCAAGTGACTCAAAGAATAGAGCTATGCTCCCCGGCAACGGCGCCAGAAACTTTTCTTGATAACCCACAAGTATAGGGGATTGCAACAGCTTTCGATGGTAGAGTATTCAACCCAAATTTATTGATTTGACACAAGGGGAGCCAAAGAATATTCTCAAGTATTAGCAGCTGAGTTGTCAATTCAACCACACCTAGAAACTTAGTATCTGCAGCAAAGTGTTTAGTAGCAAAGTAATATGATAGTGGTGGTAGTGGCAACAAAAGTAAAGACAGCAAAAGTAATATTTTTGGTATTTTGTAGTGATTGTAACAGTAGCAGCGGGAAAGTAAATAAGCGTAAACCAGTATATGGAAAACTCGTAGGCACCGGATCAGTGATGGATAATTATGCCGGATGCGGTTCATCATGTAACAGTCATAACATAGGGTGACACAGAACTATCTCCAATTCATCAATGTAATGTAGGCATGTATTCCGTATATAGTCATACGTGCTTATGGAAAAGAACTTGCATGACATCTTTTGTCCTACCCTCCCGTGGCAGTGGGGTCCTATTGGAAACTAAGGGATATTAAGGCCTCCTTTTAATAGAGAACCGGAACAAAGCATTAGCACATAGTGAATACATGAACTCCTCAAACTATGGTCATCACCGGGAGTGGTCCCGATTATTGTCACTTCGGGGTTGCCGGATCATAACACATAGTAGGTGACTATATACTTGCAAGCTAGGATCAAGAACTCACATATATTCATGAAAACATAATAGGTTCAGATCTAAAATCATGGCACTCGGGCCCTAGTGACAAGCATTAAGCATAGCAAAGTCATAGCAACATCAATCTCAGAACATAATGGATACTAGGGATCAAACCCTAACAAAACTAACTCGATTACATGATAAATCTCATCCAACCCATCACCGTCCAGCAAGCCTACGATGGAATTACTCACGCACGGCGGTGAGCATCATGAAATTGATGATGCAGGATGGTTGATGATGACGACGGCGACGAATCCCCCTCTCCGGAGCCCCGAACGGACTCCAGATCAGCCCTCCCGAGAGGTTTTAGGGCTTGGCGGCGGCTCCGTATCGCAAAATGCGATGATTTCTTCTCTCTGATTTTTTTCTCTCCGAAAGCAAATATATAGAGTTGGAGTTGGCGTCGGAGGGCATCCAGGGGGCCCACGAGGTAGGGGGCGCGCCCTAGGGGGGGCGCCCCCAACCTCGTGGACAGGGTGTGGGCCCCCCTGGTCTTCATCATTGGCGAGGATTTTTTATTATTTTTTCTAAGATGTTCCGTGGAGTTTCAGGTCATTCCGAGAATATTTGTTTTCTGCACATAAAACAACATCATGGCAATTCTGCTGAAAACAGCGTCAGTCCGGGTTAGTTCCATTCAAATCATACAAGTTAGAGTCCAAACAAGGGCAAAAGTTTTTGGAAAAGTAGATATGACGGAGACGTATCAGGTATCTCAGTGGGACCAACATGATCAACTCGGTGGGACCGATGTGCTAGGGCTAGGGCAAAACCTCATCTCGGTGAGACCGATTGCTTGAACTCGGTGAGACCGATTTCAGCAAAGAGCAAACAAAGAGTTGGTCAGGCAAACTCGATGGGACCGATTGCACATTTTGGTAAGACTTAAATAATTACAACAGGAAACAGAGAGTTTGCAAGGCCGCCCCGGTGAGACCGAGATCCGTATCGGTGTGACCGAATTGTCTAGGGTTTCTGGTAGTGTGGCTAGGTCAAATGAACTCGGTGGCGCGGATAGATCAAACCGATGGGGCCGAGTTTGACTTTGAGTTCTGGACATATGTGGAAATGAGAAAGTGGTTGAGGGTTTTGGAGCAATATCACTAAGCACTTTGAGCAAGTAGACCATTAAGCAACACCTCATCCCCTTTTAATAGTGTTGGCTTTCCTATGGACTCAATGCGATATTGGATCGCTAAAATGGAAATGAAGAGTCTTGAGCTTTTGCCAATCTTTGTCCTTAGCATTTTGAGGGGTCCACATCTCTAGTCCATGCCATGCCAATCATTGAACTTTCTGAAATATTTAACTTGAATGGATATTAGTTCAATGAGCTATATGTTGTTATGAATTACCAAAACCACCCGGGGATTAGTTGCACTTTCAATCTCCCCCTTTTTGGTAATTGATGACAATATATAGATCAAAGCTTCGACAAATGATAATATGAATGAAATACATCGTCGCTTTGAGAAGTATGTGATAAGAAAGAGCTCCCCCCTAAATTTGTGCATTATTTAAAATTTGCCTTTGAATGCAAATGCACGATCGATTAGGATCATGGGTCACTCTTCCATGTCACATACAACTTGGTGGAGCACTCAAATTGATAAGATTTAAATGACATGCACTCATCACCAAGGGTAAACATGATTGTTCATACACAAATCTCATAGATGTCATCATGCAAGCACACATTAAGGCATAGTATGATCAAACACATGATTAAAAGAATATCTCACAAATTGAAGCACGAATAGTAGCATAGGAATCAAACAAGCAAATGATCAAAGTAGCAAGAGAGGTGACAAAAAGCAAGACACTCTTTCTCGAAGCCTAATGATCTATACACTTTCTCCCCCTTTGGCAACAAGTTACCCAAAAGCTTGAAAATGCATAGTGCTATACGACACTAGGAACGATCTCCAGGAGCTCCTGAAGGGGTCTTATGGCTTGTTGCTCTAGTGTGCGTAGACGGCGTGGAGATGAGTCCGTCTACAAAAGCTTCTAAAGATGTCTAAGGAGCTGGAGGGGTTGACACTGGAGGTATAACTGAGGCAGTTGCTACAAGTGCTGAAATGGTAGTCCTGGAGTCTCTAGCAACTGGCACAGTTGTAGACCTTTGTGCCCTTGGCACTCTCTAAAAAGCATCAGTGGTTGGTCTGTCATTCCCGTCCTTAGCTTCTTCCTGGAGCTTCTCCACAGTGGTCTGTATCTCTGTGGCCTTCACATCTAGATCATGAAGTTTAGTCTCAATGATCCTCTCAAGACTCTCTTGATTTTGAGTCAGGGTGTCCAAGCCCTTCTCAATTCTCACTGTAGCCTCAAGAAGATAATTGAGTTGATCCTACTTCGTCTTGAGCATCACTATAGAAGCATCTGGTGCATTGGCTGCCTTTGCTGCTTTGTAGCCTTTGCTCTCTCTCTCTCTCTCTCTCTCTCTCTCTCTCTCTCTCTCTCTCTCTCTCTCTCTCTCTCTCTCTCTCTCTCTCTTCTGCTGAGCTTCTGTACAAGTTGGACGAGATGCATCCGTGACAATCTCATTATCCTGAAATTCTGGCCTTAGGGGAAGATGCTTTTTATTAAGAAGATATGTCCCAGTTCCCATCTTGGAATTGATCAACATCTATATGTGAGGGGCATATCCACATGATCTCTTATGATCAGCAGTTGTTCTCTTCACTGTTTGCACAATCAGGCTCATCGCCTTGAACTTCTGGGGTACATCAAACATGTGAAGCAAGTTGATTGAGTGACCACGGATCATTCTATGATCTCCTGACTTGGGCAAAAGAGTGTGCCTCAAGATGGTTGTTGATGGTGGTCAAGCCAGATAGCATATAGTATATTGATCCAAGCTTATGTGTCTCCAGGGCTTTATCAGGAATGGTCTTTGTACATGTTGGCTATGGAGTTGTGATCCTTCCTAGGCTTGGCATATACATCAGTGTCATTCTCATCTTCCTTTGGGACATTGATCAACTTGGCCCATTCAGAGATTGTAGATTGATATTTTATACCTTCAGTCATCCATACAATTCTTCCATATGGGCATAAGTGAGCAGTGGAATAGAATTGCATGATCATCTCATCATTCCACTTGGTCAACTTCTGACCAACAAACTTGTCCACTTCATTCATCCCAAAGCTCTCATGCACACCTGGGAAGTATTCCTCATTATCATAAATGTATTCCCAGTCAACCCACTTCATATCACAAACTATGGGCTTCTTGTCCAACAAGACTGTCTCATAGAAATCTTGTTGTTCCTTGGTGTGGAAACGATAGTCACTCATACAACGACGTCCTAAACAAATGGTTTAAAACCCCTTTCCGCGATGACATTTGGAACCGTTACCAAGTGAGTGTGGGCGATAGGGGGGTCCTTCCCACATGACCCAGAAATAATCGGGGATAGGCCCTCGTGGGACCCAGGCTGGGGCCGTGTGCGATCAGGCGAGGCATGGAAACCCAATATTTTCTGTAGGTATGTACATCCCACACGGTGAATCCCAGAAATCATTTCCGTAGGTATGTACATCCCACACGGTGAATCCCATAAATCATTTCTGTAGGTATGTACATCCCACACGGTGAATCCCAGAAATCATTTCCGTAGGTATGTACATCCCACACAGTGAATCCTAGAAATCATTTCCGTAGGTATGTACATCCCACACGGTGAATCCTAGAAAATCATTTCCGTAGGTATGTACATCCCACACAGTTCTTTGTGTGGAAACGTTTGTGCAAGGTGGCCTAACGCAAACAGTTCGCTGCCGGAAGCCGTGTGTGATTGTTAGTTGATCGAACACGCCTACTTTCTAGAAACCGTGCGAGTTGTTTGAGTTCATCGCCCACAGTGTTGTCTGAGTAACCGTTTGCAATAGAAAACCCCAATAAGCAGGGTAATTAGCCTATTATTGATAATCTATGTACTAATCACACTAATATTTCTTATAAAACATGCCAAATATTTCATATCCGTATAAAAGCAACCAGGATTTCATAATCGAAATACATCAGATAGCTTCGGCACTCGGTTATGCCATTACACAACAGCACCAAGTTTCACATGCAGCATCAAAAACCTTTGGAAAGTAGCATCATACATGGTAAATAGATAGATGGATCTCATCTGGTAAACTGCAGAAGCGGAAGCCAAATATTGAGCCTTCAGTGATGTTGAATGTCCTTGCAACTTTAGGCCAGTGGCTATGGATAATTGCCCGCCAAACCTTCGCCCTCTTCAGCAAGACTTCAATATTGTACCGTGGGTGTTGAATGAATACCTTCCTCGCGCTCTTGACCATGCAGGTGGTTTGAGAGGTAATCATCGATGAACCGCTTTGAAAAGTACTGAAAACAAAGCTATGCATAAATCGTTGTTGTAAATTTTAAAATGGCGCAAGGGGTAAAAACAAGGTAAAAGAGTTGGCAGCATCCTATAGTTGACTGATGTCTTGTTCATTGTGCAAACAAGGATCTTGCTATTATTCATCGTAAGTTTCTTCATCCTAACAATCTTTCCGAGTTTCTTGACTTGACTAATATTCATGGACATCTCATTTCCCCATATGCAAAATGGGTCGAACAGTGGGCCTAAGCCTTTGACAGCAGGACCTACATGTGCAAGACCAAATTATAAGAAACCTAAATATTAGAATGATTCAGGCAACTGCACAATAATGTGCTATTAACCAAAGGACCCTGCTTGAATAAACCTCGATGGTAAACCACAGTGTCTCCCATTGTTTCCCTGCAACACACATAAGAAAGATCTTGATCAGGTTAACTGAGAGTTGCCATACTATCAGTAGAATATGTATTGAGTACAGCCAAATTCGATTGGTGTCACATACATAACAATACAAAATTGTACGCACAACAAATGAAAATCAAATTACAGAACTGAACCAAACAGTTAAATGGACAGCAAACCAAATGAACCAAAATAGTTAACTGAGCACGACATTGCGAAATAGAAACATGTACCAAAAGATAAGACAGTTAACAAAACATAGAATGCTTGAGAATAGTACTACGAAATGTAGAAATTGTTGGACCAAAGTGTTAACTAAACATTACATTTTAGAGGACCAAACTGTTAATTGAACATCAGATTGCATATTAACATTACAGAGGAAAAATCACTAGAAGGCACTAGCGGTGGCCTTGAGAAAACATCATGAACTGTATTTTAAAGTAGACAACCACGCGGTGGTGTCGGCGGTGGCCTCGAAGACGAGGTGCTCCTCCAAGATCTAGCGGTCGACATGCATGTCAGCCATAGCGACCTCATTCACGCGTGCGGCCACATGCTACTCAGCTCCACGTTATACTGTGTGTAAAATGGATGTGGGCGGCGCTTAATTGGAGGAGGGGGCAGTGATTTCGGTGGAAGGTGTCGCTCCGTCAGTCGGGGCATGTGGGATGGGAAAGGAGGAGGATGGGGTGGATGGGGTGTGGATTACCTGACCATATCGATGAGGCTGCGCAGCAAGAAGAAGGATCGGCGGCGAGGAGGCCGCGCAGCAAGAAGAAGGGTCGTCTGCGAGGAGGCGGCGCTGCAAGAAGAAGGGTAGCCGGCGAGGAGGCAGTGCTGCAAGAAGAAGGGTCACCGGCGAGGAGGCTGAGCTTCCAGTAAGCAGTAGTGAAGGTTTGAACTTGGAAAGCAAGGAGGAATAGTGGAAATGTGGCTTTTGGTAGGAGGGAGGGGGCGGGGAGATAGATATTTCCGCGGTGGCAAAAAAATTCGCTCGGTGCCACGAGAAACTGGCGCGCAAGTGTGGTTCAAGCGGGGGCGGTGGACTATAGACGACGAAGCTTCCCGCGTAAGCCAGACAAGACGGTGCGCCATTATATTTTATATCACATCCCACATGATTCTTTCTATTAAACTATTTGTGGCATACCTGATTTTTTCATTATCTTTTGAAAGACAAAATGGTGTTACAGAGGGAAAGGATGGTGTTTGAACTGCTAGAACATTTACGTACAGTGAACATGCAACTAGTACATGAGTGTCGTGTTTAAATTTGGAATTATTCCGGGTTTGTTTGGCATTTTTTTTGCATTAATTGAGTTTCTGTGCATTTAATGTGCATAATTCAAATTTGAACTACAAGCACATGCTCCAATGCACCAAATTTTGCTAAAAAAATCACATGTGTGTCTTTGGGTGAATTTATAGGTCCCATGCAAGAAATGGGAATAAAATTCAACATCTGGGTGTCGTGGCTCGGCCGGAATGATTGAGAAACTTGGTTTTTTAATTCCTGTAAATCCAAAACACGGCTGAAAATAATGAAACTTCGCATGGTGTCATGACATGGCACCAACATGCTGCATTAATTTTTTTGGTTGAATTGGGACAAGCTTTGGTGTAAGCTTCTTGCAAACCGGAGCTTCCCTCAAGAAGGCTCCTGGTTCCGAGAGGGAACGTGTCACCTCCGTGTGTTAAACGACATAAGTACACTGCCTTCTCCCGCCTTAATATTTTTACACGGGCAGATTAGACCAAATAGAAGTATCGTGATAAATTTTGGAATTATTTCGTGTTCGTTTGGCCTTTTTTATACATTAACTGAGTTTCTACACATTTAATGTGTATAATTCAAATTTGAACTACAAGCACATGCTCCAGTGCACCAAAGTTGTTTGAAAAATCACATGTGTGTCCTTGGGTGAATTTCTAGGTCCCATGCAAGAGATGGGAGTGAAATTCAAACATCTGGGCGTCGTGGCTCAGCCGAAAAGATTAAGAAACTTGGTTTTTTAATTCTTGTAATTCCAAAACACGCCTGAAAATCATGAAACTTGGCATGGTCTCATGAAATGGCACCAACATGCTGCAGAATTTTTTTTGGCCGAATTGGGACAAGCATTGGTGTAGGCTTCTTGCAAACCGGAGCTTCCCTCAAGAAGGCTCGTGGTTCCGAGAGGGAGCGTGTCACCTCCGTGTGCGAAACGACATACGTACACTGCCTTCTCCCACCCTATTTTTTTACACAGCTAGATTAGACCAAATAGATGTACGGTGCTATAAATTTTGGAATTATTCCGGGTTCGTTTGGCCTTTTTATACATTAATTGAGTTTTGGGGCATTTAATGTGCATAATTCAAATTTGAACTACAAGCACAGGCTCCAGTGCACCAAAGTTGTTTGAAAAATCACATGTGTGTCCTTGGGTGAGTTTCTAGGTCCCATGCAAGAGATGGGACTGAAATTCAAACATCTGGGCGTCGTGGCTCGGCCGGAAAGATTGAGAAACTTGGTTTTTTAATTCTTGTAATTCCAAAACACGCCTGAAAATCAGGAAACTTGGCATGGTCTCATGACATGGAACCAACATGCTGCGGTAATATTTTTGGCCGAATAGGGACAAGCTTTGTGTAAGCTTTTTGCAAACTGGAGCTTCCCTCAAGAAGGCTCGTGGTTCCGAGAGGGAACGTGTCACCTCCGTTTGTGAAACGACATACGCACACTGTTTTCTACCGCCTTAATTTTTTTACACGGCCAGATTAGACCAAATAGAAGTACCGTGCTAAATTTTGGGATTATTGCAGGCTCGTTTCGCCTTTTTAATACATTAATTGAGTTTCTGGGCATTTAATGTGCATAATTCAAATTTTAACTACAAGCACAGGCTCTGGTGCACCAAAGTTGTTTGAAAAATCACACGTGTGTCCTTGGTGGAATTTCTAGGTCCCATGCAAGAGATTGGAGTGAAATTCAAACATCTAGGCATCGTGGCTCGGTCGGAAAGATTGAGAAACTTGGTTTTTTTAATTCCTATAATTCCAAAACATGCTTGAAAATTATGAAAGTTAGCATGGTCTCATGACATGGCACCAACATGCTGCGGTAATTTTTTGGCCGAATTGGGAAAAGCTTTGGTGTAAGCTCCTTGCAAACCGGAGCTTCCCTCAAGAAGGCTCATGGTTCCGAGAGGGAATGTGTCACCTCTGTGTGCGAAACGACATACGTGTTGGGGAACGTAGTAATTTCAAAATTTTCCTACGCACATGCATGATCATGGTGATGCATAGCAACGAGAGGGGAGAGTGTGTCTACGTACCCTCGTAGACCGAAAGCAGAAGTGTTAGCACAACGCGGTTGATGTAGTCGTACGTCTTCACGATCCAACCGATCAAGCACCGAATGCACTGCACCTCCGAGTTCGGACACGTTCAACTCAATGACGGCCCCCGAACTCTAATCCAGCCGAGCTTTGAGGGAGAGTTCCGTCAGCACGACGGCGTGGTGACGATGATGATATTCCACCGACGCAGGGCTTTGCCTAAGCACCGCTACGATATGACCGAGGTGGATTATGGTGGAGGGGGGCACCGCACACGGCTAAAAGATCTAAGAGATCAATTGTTGTGTCTCTAGGGGGTGCCATCCTCCCCGCATATAAAGGAGTAGAGGAGGGGGAGGGGGCCGGCCACCCTTGGCGCGCCCCATGAGGAGTCCTACTCCCACCAGGAGTAGGACTCTCCCCTTTCCATGTTGGAGTAGGAGAGGAGAAGGAAGGAGAAAGAGGGAGAAAGGAAGGGGGGTGCCGCCTCCCTTCCTAGTCCAATTTGGACTTGGGAGGGGAGGGGCGCGCGGCTGCCCCTTGGCCGCCTCTCCTCTTCCACCAATTGGGCCCATGAGGCCCATTAACCTCGGGAGGGGGGGGGTCCGGCAACCCCCGGTACTCCGGTATATATCCGATAACCCCCGGAACCATTCTGGTGTCCGAATATAGTCGTCCAATATATCAATCTTCATGTCTCGACCATTCTGAGATTCCTCGTCATGTCCGTGATCACATCCGGGACTCCGAACTACCTTCGGTACATCAAAACACATAAACTCATAATATAACCGTCATCGAACTTTAAGCGTGCAGACCCTACAGGTTCGAGAACTATGTATACATGACCGAGACATGTCTCCGGTCAATAACCAATAGCGGAACCTGGATGCTCATATTGGCTCCTACATATTCTACGAAGATCTTTATCGGTCAAACCGCATAACAACATACGGTGTTCCCTTTGTCATCAGTATGTTACTTGCCCGAGATTCGATCGTCGGTATGTCAATACCTAGTTCAATATCGTTACCGGCAAGTCTCTTTACTTGTTCCGTAATACATCATCCCACAACTAACTCATTAGTTGCAATGCTTGCAAGGCTTAAGTGATGTGTATTACTGAGTGGGCCCAGAGATACCTCTCCAACAATTGGAGTGACAAATCCTAATCTCGAAATACGCCAACCCAACAAGTACCTTTGGTGACACCTGTAGAGCACCTTTATAATCACCCAATTACGTTGTGACGTTTGGTAGCACACTAAGTGTTCCTCCGGTAAACGAGAGTTGCATAATCTCATAGGCATAGGAACATGTATAAGTCATGAATAAAGCAATAGCAACAAACTAAACGATCAAGTGCTAAGCTAGCGGAATGGGTCAAGTCAATCACATCATTCTCCTAATGATGTGATCCCGTTAATCAAATGACAACTCATGTCTATGGCTAGGAAACATAACCATCTTTGATTAACGAGCTAGTCTAGTAGAGGCATACTAGTGACACTTTGTTTGTCTATGTATTCACACATGTATTATGTTTCTGTTTAATACAATTCTAGCATGAATAATAAACATTTATCATGATATAAGGAAATAAATAATAACTTTATTATTGCCTCTAGGGCATATTTCCTTCAGTCTCCCACTTGCACTAGAGTCAATAATCTAGAGTACACAGTAATCATTCTAACACCCATGGAGCCTTGGTGCTCGTCATGTTTTGCTCGTGGAAGAGGCTTAGTCAACGGGTCTGCAACATTCAGATCTGTATGTATCTTGCAAATCTCTATGTCTCCCACCTGGATTTGATCCCGGATGGAGTTGAAGCGTCTCTTGATGTGCTTGGTTCTTTTGTGAAATCTGGATTCCTTTGCTAAAACAATTGCACCAGTATTGTCACAAAAGTTTTTCATTGGACCCGATGCACTAGGTATGACACCTAGATCGGATATGAACTCCTTCATCCAGACTCCTTCATTTGCTACTTCTGAAGCAGCTATGTACTCTGCTTCACATGTAGATCCCGCTACGACGCTTTGTTTAGAACTGCACCAACCGAGAGCTCCACTGTTTAATAAAAACACGTATCCGGTTTGTGATTTAGAATCGTCCGGATCAGTGTCAAAGCTTGCAACGACGTAACCATTTACGACGAGCTCTTTGTCACCTCCATAAACGAGAAACATATCCTTCATCCTTTTCAGGTATTTCAGGATGTTCTTGACCGATGTCTAGTGATCCACTCCTGGATTACTTTGGTACCTTCCTGCTAAACTAATAGCAAGGCACACATCAGGTCTGGTACACAACATTGCATACATGATAGAGCCTATGGCTGAAGCATAGGGAACATCTTTCATTTTCTCACTATCTTCTGTAGTGGTCGGGCATTGAGTCTTACTCAACTTCACACCTTGTAACACAGGCAAGAACCCTTTCTTTGGTTGATCCATTTTGAACATCTTCAAAACTTTGTCAAGGTATGTGCTTTGTGAAAGTCCAATTAAGCGTCTCGATCTATCTCTATAGATCTTGATGCCCAATATATAAGCAGCTTCACCGAGGTCTTTCATTGAAAAACTCTTATTCAAATATCCTTTTATGCTATCCAGAAATTCTATATCAATTCCAATTAACAATATGTCATCCACATATAATATCAGAAATGCTACAGAGCTCCCACTCACTTTCTTGTAAATACATGCTTCTCCAAAAGTCTGTATAAAACCATATGCTTTGATCACACTATCAAAACGTTTATTCCAACTCCGAGAGGCTTGCACCAGTCCATAAATGGATCGCTGGAGCTTGCACACTTTGTTAGCTCCCTTTGGATTGACAAAGCCTTCCGGTTGCATCATATATAACTCTTCTTCCAGAAATCCATTCAGGAATGCAGTTTTGACATCCATTTGCCAAATTTCATAATCATAAAATGCGGCAATTGCTAACATGATTCGGACAGACTTAAGCATCGCTATGGGTGAGAAAGTATCATCGTAGTCAATCCCTTGAAATTCTCGAAAACCTTTTGCAACAAGTCGAGCTTTATATTACCGTCAGCGTCAGTCTTCTTCTTGAAGATCCATTTATTTTCAATGGCTTGCCGATCAATGGGCAAGTCAACCAAAGTCCACACTTTGTTCTCATACATGGATCCCATCTCAGATTTCATGGCCTCAAGCCATTTTGCGGAATCTGGGCTCACCATCGCTTCTTCATAGTTCGTAGGTTCGTCATGGTCTAGCAACATAACCTCCAGAATAGGATTACCGTACCACTCTGGTGCGGACCTCACTCTGGTTGACCTATGAGGCTCAGTAATAACTTGATCTGAAGTTTCATGATCATCATCATTAGCTTCCTCACTAATTGGTGTAGGTGTCACAGGAACCGGTTTCTGTGATGAACTACTTTCCAATAAGGGAGCAGGTACAATTACCTCATCAAGTTCTACTTTCCTCCCACTCACTTCTTTCAAGAGAAACTCCTTCTCTAGAAAGGATCCAAATTTAGCAAAAAAACGTTTTGCCTTCAGATCTGTGATAGAAGGTGTACCCAACAGTTTCCTTTGGGTATCCTATGAAGACACATTTTTTCGATTTGGGTTCGAGCTTATCAGGTTGAAGTTTTTTCACATAAGCATCTGTAACACCCTCGATGCGGCTATATCTCACACGTGTCGAAGCACGACTTAGAGGCATAACCGCATTGAAAGCAATGTCGCAAGTGAGGTAATCTTCGCAAACAACCCATGTAATACAATAAGGGAAAAGATACATAGTTGGCTTACAATCGCCACTTCACACAATACATGAATAAAGCATTACATCATCCAAATACAATCAAGGTCTAACTACGGAACCAAAATAAAAGAAGAACCCCAAATGCGACAAGGCCCCCGATCGACCCCAACTGGGCTCCACTACTGATCAACTAGAATGAAACACCACAAAGTATAAGATCTTCAACGATCTTCTCCTTGAGCTTGGTTGCGTCATCTGCACGGTCTCATCGGCACCTGCAAGCTGGTTTTGGAAGTATCTGTGAGCCACGGGGAATCAGCAATCTCGCACCCTCGCGATCAAGACTATTTAAGATTATGGGTAAGGTAAAGGTATCAGGTGGAGCTGCAGCAAGCGACTAGCATATAGGGTGGCTAACATACGCAAAAGAGAGTGAGACGAGAAGGCAAAGCATGATCGAGAAACTATGATCAAGAAGTGATCCTAGAACAACCTACGTCAAGCATAACTCCAACACCGTGTTCACTTCCCGGGCACCGCCGAGAAGAGACCATCACGGTTACACACGCGGTTGATGTATTTTAATTAAGGTCAACTTCAGGTTTTCTACAACCAGATATTAACAAATTCCCATCTGCCCATAACCGCGGGCACGGCTTTCGAAAGTTCAAATCCCTGCAGGGGTGTCCCAAATTAGCCCATCACAAGCTCTCACGGTCAACGAAGGATATTCCTTCTAGCGGGAAGACCTGATCAGGCTCGGAATCCCGGTTACAAGACATCCTCGACAATGGTAAAACAAGTCCAGCAACACCGCCCGAATGTGCCGACAAATCCCGATAGGAGCTGCACATATCTCGTTCTCAGGGCACACTCAGATGAGCAGTCCGTACAACTAAAACCAGCCCTCGAGTTTCCCCGAGGTGGCGCTGCAAGGGGCTCTAGTTTGGACCAACACTCAGAGGAGCACTGGCCCGGGGGGGTTAAAATAATGGTGACCCTTGAGTCTGCAGAACCCAAGGGAAAGAAAAGGCTAGGTGGCAAATGGTAAAACCAATGTTGGGCATTGCTGGAGGTGTTTTATTCAAGGCAAACTATCAAGGGGTTCCCATTATAACCCAACCGCGTAAGGAACGCAAAATCCGGGAACATAACACCGATATGACGGAAACTAGGGCGGCAAGAGCGGAACAAAACACCAGGCATAAGGCCGAGCCTTCCACCCTTTACCAAGTATATAGATGCATTAATTAAATAAGAGATATTGTGATATCCCAACAAAATATCCATGTTCCAACATGGAACAAGCTCCAATCTTCACCTGCAACTAACAACGCTATAAGAGGGGCTGAGCAAAGCGGTAACATAGCCAAACAACGGTTTGCTAGGACAAGGTGGGTTAGAGGCTTGGCTTAACAATATGGGAGGCATGATAAGCAAGTGGTAGGTATGGCAACATAGGCATAGCAAAAGAGCGAGCAACTAGCAAGCAAAGATAGAAGTGATTTCGAGGGTATGGTCATCTTGCGTGAGATCCCGCAAGGAAGAAGAACGAGTCCATGAAGAAGACAAACGGACGTAGTCGAACGGTTCCTCACAAACGCGACGTTATCGGAACTAACCCGAAGAAGCAACACCGGAAAGAAGCAAACAACATAGTAACCACCCACGACATAATCATGGCATGATGCACAAACAATTAAGATGCATGTCCGGTTTAATGAAGCATGGCATGGCAAAGTGCTCAAGCAATACTACAAGTTAAGTGGAGCTCAATATGCAACGAGTTGCATATTGACGGAACACCACAACAGTTATTTAGTTCTCTCCCGTTTAAGTTCTCGACAATATTAAATGTTGGTTAACATGGCAAGAGGTGAAGCATAACAAAACTATACCATTTAAACAGTTTAAATGGGGCCGGATATAACAAACAACAAATCCGGTAATTCCCCACATGCATATAGAAATTTGATGGAAACAACAATTGTAAACATTCTTGAAGTTGTTATCATGATGCGGATGACATGCACGTTTTATGCAATATTTATGAAAATGTTGATAAGAGCATATTAAGAAGCTTTTGTCACCGTGGTGGAAAGAAAGGGAGTGCCACGGCAACGATAACGATTCCGGTAGCTCATGGAAATACCGATGCAAAAGGAAAAGTGATGGGAGCATGCAAAAGATGGTGGGGTGATCCCGACTATCGGGTTCCCATGGGTTAGTGGCATGGAAAACGAGTGACAAATCAGACACGGTGCAGACAAAGGGTGCACCCCATACGACACAAGCATTCATTCTCGGACGTTCGTTCTCGGCGGTTATACCTTCAAAGCGTGCAAACGGGACGGTTCGAGTTCGTCGAGGGAAGTAGAGGAAGTAGTTGTTCCGCGACGGTAGTTGTTCACGTTCATAGTGGAAGTAGCGGTTCACGCGATGGTAGTCGAACTTGACATTCGCGCTACACGGGTCTTCGGCGACGGTCGACGTACATGGTTCGGAGTGGTACTTGCACCTTCGGACTTGACGAATCCGAGGGCTTCGGGGTTCACTATTGAACTTGACGAAACCCACGGCGACGGAGAGGTACGCGTCGGCGGTAGTCGTTCGGGCGGAGAGCGTCGTCGAACTTGGCGTTCTTTGGACTTGCTGGTCTCGTCGAAACGAAGGGGTACTTGGTACAATCCGCGTAGTCATGCACTTGTCGTCGAGGGACTTGATGGTCTTAACAAACGAAGGGGTACTCGGCAAAACCCTGTTCTTTGGAGGTCGACGGTAGTGGTACTTGGCAAAATGCACGTCGAGGGTAGTTGTTCTCGTATCGACGTGGTACTTGGCGATTTTGGAGACGATGGAAGACAAACTTGGCGGTCCTCGTAGAACTAGTACTTGGCGTTAGTGATACACGTTTCGAAAGTAGTTCATGACGATGGCAGCCGAAACTTGGTGATCCGAAGGGGTACTTGACGAATAACGACCGTCGTGGTACTTGGTGAAATCCTCGGAGATGGACTTGATGCATGAAAGGTCTTCGGTGCCACAGTACTTGTCAGATCATCATGCAGACGTTCTTTCGAAGGGGAACTTGTCGCATCCCAAAATGAGCAAGGCAAAAGCCCTCGTTCAACGAAGCTCGAACTTGACGAAATCCACAAACAGGACTTGGCGCGGGCGTGACGATGCAAAGGAAATGTGCGGCAGACGCTGCTGTTCATCTGCTTTGAGCAGAGGCGAGGCCATGGTGGATGCAGATGATGACGCAGCAGCAGACTTGATACCGGGGAGCAGCAGAGGGACTACGATGAACAACATGATGCAGGTTGGGCGGCGGAGCTTGACGGGTCAAGGCGAGGTCGCCGGCAGCAGGGGCTGCGACGTGGCCGGGCGCCGTGTCTGGTGGTGCGGCGCGAGGAAGGAGAGGCCGGCAGGGGCGCGGCAAACCATGGAGGCCGGCGGTGCCATGGGGATCGGCGTGAGGAGGGGATGAAGGAGCTCGCTAAGGCGAGGCATCCAGAGAAGCAGCGGGCGAAGCCGACGCTCTGGCGTTGTTGCTCCTCTCCTCGTGGAGCTCCTGGACGAGGGGGCTCGGGAACTCGGTGCGCGAGGCTGCAGGAAGGTCCTGCAGAGCTCATGAATGGAGCAGCAGGGCGGAGGCGCCGCGCTCCGGGTCGCCGAAGTCCAGCAGGGCCGCGGCGGCAGCCCCCGGCGAGGAAGCCGAAGGGAGTTGGGGCGAGGCGCAGGGAGATGGCGGCTCTGGCCGGTCGTCCGGGTCGCGGAGGACGAAGATCCGGCGGGGCACGAAGGTACAGGGCGGCGGAGGCTCTCCTGATGCTTGATGTGTACGTGCATGTGGCGCAGGGAAGGAATGGGGAGATGAGGAATCGGGAGCAGGGGCTCTTGGCGGCGAGAGGAGGGAGACGGGGGAAGATGGGATCCGTCGGAGGGATCCGGTCGGGGAATATTTGCAAGTGTGTTATGGTTAATTCCAAACAAATAGAATAATTTTTATCATAGCTTCCTAATATTGGGATATATGTTGTAAAGAGAATCACCATGTGAATTCCCTCGGTTTAAATAGATCAACGATCTATGCAATTTATTTAGTTGAGTTGCAAATGACATGATGCAATGCAAAAATAAAAGGGCAGGCACAAAAGAAACACACGGCGAAACCCGGAACATATGGAAGTCTTCTCGAGCATCGGTCTCGGGGCGTCACAGCATCACAGCCCCAAACTTTAAGAAACGACAACTTTGGTTTCTTGCCAAACCACAGTTCATAAGGCGTCGTCTCAACGGATTTCGATGGTGCCCTATTTAACGTGAATGCAACTGTCTCTAAAGCATAACTCCAAAATGATAGCGGTAAATAAGTAAGAGACATCATAGATCGCACCATATCTAGTAAAGTACGATTATGGCGTTCGGACACACCATTACGCTGTGGTGTTCCGGGTCGCGTGAGTTGTGAAACTATTCCACATTGTTTCAAATGAAGACCAAACTCGTAACTCAAATATTCTCCTTCACGATCAGATCGTAGAAACTTTATTTTCTTGTTACGATGATTTTCATCTTCACTCTGAAATTCTTTGAACTTTTCAAAGATTTCAGACTTATGTTTCATTAAGTAGATATACCCATATCTGCTTAAATCATCTGTGAAGGTGAGAAAGTAACGATATCCACCGCGAGCCTCAATATTCATCGGACCACATACATCTGTATGTATGATTTTCAACAGATCGGTTGCTCGCTCCATAGTTTCAGAGAACGGCGTTTTAGTCATCTTGCCCATGAGACACGGTTCGCAAGTACCAAGTGATTCATAATCAACTAGTTCCAAAAGTCCATCAGTATGGAGTTTCTTCATGCGCTTTACACCAATATGACCTAAATGGCAGTGCCACAAATAAGTTGCACTATCATTATCAACTCTACATCTTTCGTCTTCAATATTATGATATGTGTATCACTACTATCGAGATTCAATAAGAATAGACCACTCTTCAAGGGTGCATGACCATAAAAGATATTTCTCATATAAATAGAACAACCATTATTCTCTGATTTAAATGAATAACCGTCTCGCATCAAAAAAGATCCTGATATAATGTTCATGCTTAATGCTGGCACCAAATAACAATTATTCAGGTCTAAAACTAATCCCGAAGGTAGATGTAGAGGTAGCGTGCCGACTGCGATCACATCAACTTTGGAACCATTTCCCATGCGCATCGTCACCTCGTCCATAGCCAATCTTCGCTTAATTCGTAGTCCCTGTTTCGAGTTGCAAATATTAGCAACAGAACCAGTATCAAATACCCAGGTGCTACTATGAGCATTAGTAAGGTACACATCAATAACATGTATATCACATATACCTTTGTTCACCTTGCCATCCTTCTTATCCGCCAAATACTTGGGGAAGTTCCGCTTCCAGTGACCAGTCTGTTTGCAGTAGAAGCACTCAGTTTCACGCTTAGGTCCAGACTTGGGTTTCTTCTCTTGAGCAACAACTTGTTTGCCTTTCTTCTTCCCTTTACCCTTTTTCTTGAAACTAGTGGTCTTGTTGACCATCAACACTTGATGCTCCTTTTTGATTTCTACCTCCGCAGCCTTTAGCATCGCGAAGAGCTTGGAAATTGTCTTATCCATCCCTCACATATTATAGTTCATCACAAAGCTTTTGTAACTTGGTGGCAGTGATTGAAGAACTCTGTCAATGACACTATCAACAGGAAGATTAACTCCCAGTTGAGTCAAGTGATTATATTGCCCAGACATTTTGAGTATATGTTCACTGACAGAACTATTCTCCTCCATCTTGTAGCTATAGAACTTATTGGAGACTTCATATATCTCAATCCGGGCATTTGCTTGAAATATTAACTTCAACTCCTGGAACATCTCATATGCTCCATGACGTTCAAAACGTCGTTGAAGTCCCGGTTCTAAGCCATAAAGCATGGCACACTGAACTATCGAGTAGTCATCAGCTTTACTCTGCCAAACGTTCTTAACGTTATCAGCAGCATCTGGAGGCCTGGCACCCAATGGTGCTTCCAGGATGTAATTCTTCTGTGTAGCAATGAGGATAATCCTCAAGTTACGGACCCAGCCGTGTAATTGCTACCATCATCTTTCAACTTTGCTTTCTCACGGAATGCATTAAAATTCAACAGAACAACAACACGAGCCATCTATCTACAATCAACATACACAAGCAAAAAACTATTAGGTACTAAGTTCATGATAAATTTAAGTTCAATTAATCATATTACTTAAGAACTCCCACTTAGATAGACACCCCTCTAATCCTCTAAGTGATCACGTGATCCAAACCAACTAAACCATGTCCGATCATCACGTGAGATGGAGTAGTTTCAATGGTGAACATCACTATGTTGATCATATCTAATATATGATTCATGCTTGACCTTTCGGTCTCAGTGTTCTGAGGCCATATCTGCATATGCTAGGCTCGTCAAGTTTAACCCGAATATTCCGTGTGTGCAACTGTTTTGCACCCGTTGTATTTGAACGTAGAACCTATCACACCCGATCATCACGTGGTGTCTCAGCACGAAGAACTTTTGCAACGGTGCATACTCAGGGAGAACACTTATGCCTTGATAATTTAGTGAGAGATCATCTTATAATGCTACCGTCAATCAAAGCAAGATAAGATGTATAAAATATAAACATCACATGCAATCAATATAAGTGATATGATATGGCCAGCATCATCTTGTGCTTGTGATCTTCATCTCGAAAGCACCGACATGATCACCATTGTCACCGGCGCAACACTTTGATCTCCATTGTAGCATCGTTGTCGTCTCGCCAACTTATGCTTCCACGACTATCGCTACCGCTTAGTGATAAATTAAAACATTACATGGCGATTTCATTGCATACAATAAAGCGACAACCATATGGCTCCTGCTAGTTGTCGATAACTTGGTTACAAAACATGATCATCTCATACAATAAAATATAGCATCATGCCTTGATCATATCACATCACAACATGCCCTGCAAAAACAAGTTAGACGTCCTCTACTTTGTTGTTGCAATTTTTACGTGGCTGCTACGGGCTGAGCAAGAATCGTTCTTACCTACGCATCAAAACCACAACGATAGTTCGTTAAGTTGGTGCTATTTTAACCTTCTCAAGGACCGGGCGTAGCCACACTCGGTTCAACTAAAGTTGGAGAAACTGACACCCGCCAGCCACCTGTGTGCAAAGCACGATGGTAGGACCAGTCTCGCGTAAGCGTACGCGTAATGTCGGTCCGGGCCGCTTCATCCAACAATACCGCCTAACCAAAGTATGACATGCTGGTAAGTAGTATGACTTGTATCGCCCACAACTCACCCGTGTTCTACTCGTGCATATAACATCAACGCATAAAACCTGGCTTGGATACCACTGTTGGGGAACGTAGTAATTTCAAAATTTTCCTACGCACACGCAAGATCATGGTGATGCATAGCAACGAGAGGGGAGAGTGTGTCTACGTACCCTCTAGACCGAAAGCGGAAGCGTTAGCACAACGCGGTTGATGTAGTCGTACGTCTTCACGGTTCGACCGATCAAGCACCGAACGCACGACACCTTCGAATTCTGCACACGTTCAACTCGATGACGTCCCTCAAACTCCGATCCAGCAGAGCTTTGAGGGAGAGTTCCGTCAGCATGACAGCGTGGTGACGATGATGATGTTCCACCGACGCAGGGCTTCGCCTAAGCACCGCTACGATATGACCGAGGTGGATTATGGTGGAGGGGGGCACCGCACACGGCTAAAAGATCTAAGAGATCAATTGTTGTGTCTCTAGGGGGTGCCTCCCTCCCCGTATATAAAGGAGTAGAGGAGTGGGAGGGGGCCGGCCACCCTTGGCGCGCCCCATGAGGAGTCCTACTCCCACCGGGAGTAGGACTCCCCCCTTTCCATGTTGGAGTAGGAGAGGAGAGGGAAGGAGAAAGAGGGAGAAAGGAAAGGGGAGGCGCACCCCTTCCTAGTCCAATTCGGACTTGGGAGGGGAGGGGCGCGCGGCTGCCCTTGGCCGCCTCTCCTCTTCCACCAATTGGGCCCATGAGGCCCATTAACCTCCGGGGGGTGGGGTTCCAGCAACCCTCGGTACTCCGGTATATATCCGATAACGCCCGGAACCATTCCGGTGTCCGAATATAGTCGTCCAATATATCAATCTTCATGTCTCGACCATTTCGAGACTCCTCGTCATGTCCGTAATCACATCCGGGACTCCGAACTACCTTCGATACATCAAAACACATAAACTCATAATATAACCGTCATCGAACGTTAAGCGTGCGGACCCTACGGGTTCGAGAACTATGTAGACATGACCGAGACATGTCTCCGATCAATAACCAATAGCGGAACCTGGATGCTCATATTGGCTCCTACATATTCTACGAAGATCTTTATATCGGTCAAACTGCATAACAACATACGTTGTTCCCTTTGTCATCGGTATGTTACTTGCCCGAGATTTGATCATCGGTATCTCAATACCTAGTTCAATATCATTACCGGCAAGTCTCTTTACTCGTTCCGTAATACATCATCCCGCAACTAACTCATTAGTTGCAATGCATGCAAGGCTTAAGTGATGTGTATTACCGAGTGGGCCCAGAGATACCTCTCCGACAATCAGAGTGACAAATCCTAATCTCGAAATACGCCAACCCAACAAGTACCTTTGGTGACACCTGTAGAGCACCTTTATAATCAACCAGTTACGTTGTGATGTTTGGTAGCACATTAAGTGTTCCTCCGGTAAACAGGAGCTGCATAATCTCATAGTCATAGGAACATGTATAAGTCATGAAGAAAGCAATAGCAACAAACTAAACGATCAAATGCTAAGCTAACGGAATGGGTCAAGTCAATCACATCATTCGCCTAATGATGTGACCCCGTTAATCAAATGACAACTCATGTCTATGGCTAGGAAACATAACCATCTTTGATTAACGAGCTAGTCTAGTAGAGGCATACTAGTGATACTTTGTTTGTCTATGTATTCACACATGTATTATGTTTCCGGTTAATACAATTCTAGCATGAATAATAAACATTTATCATGATATAAGGAAATAAATAATAACTTTATTATTGCCTCTAGGGCATATTTCCTTCAATACGTACACTGCCTTCTCCCGCCTTAATTTTTTACACAACCAGATTAGACCAAATAGAAGTACCATGCTAAAGTTTGGAATTATTCCGGGCTCGTTTCGCCTTTTGTATACATCAATTGAGTTTCTGGGCATTTAATGTGCATAATTCAAATTTGAACTACAAGCACATGCTCAAGTGCACCAAAGTTGTTTGAAAAATCACATGTGTGTCCTTGGGTGAATTTCTAGGTCCCATGCAAGAGATGGGAGTGAAATCAAACATCTGGGCATCGTGGCTCGGTCGGAAAGATTGAGAAACTTGGTTTTTTAATTCCTGTAATTCCAAAACACGCCTGAAAATCATGCAACTTGGCATGGTGTCATGACATGGCACCAACATGCTGCGGTAATTTTTTTGGCTGAATTGGGTCAAGCTTTGGTGTAAGCTTCTTGCAAACTGGAGCTTCCCTCAAGAAGGCTCGTGGTTCCATGAGGGAACGTGTCACCTCCGTGTGTGAAACGACATACGTACATTACCTTCTCCCGCCTTAATTTTTTTACACAGCCAGATTAGACCAAATAGAAGTACTGTGCTAAATTTTGGAATTATTCCAGGTTCGTTTGGCCTTTTTATACATTAATTGAATTTCTGGGCATTTAATGTGCATAATTCAAATTTGAACTACAAGGACATGCTCCAGTGCACCAAAGTTGTTTGAAAAATCACATGTGTGTCCTTGGGTGAATTTCTAGGTCCCATGCAAGAGATGGAAGTGAAATTCAAACATCTGGGCATCGTGGCTTGACCGGAAAGATTGAGAAACTTGGTTTTTTAATTCCTGTAATTCCAAAATACGCCTGAAAATCATGAAACTTGGCATGGTCTCATGACATGGCACCAACATGCTGCGTAATTTTTCTGTCCGATTTACAAAGGCGCACACCTTAACAATCAACAAAGTCATTTTGGAACAAGTGTTGTCACATTACAAATCGGAAACACAAGTATTATTGAAACCGTGGGCGTTTGACTTACCAATTACGTGCGGCCACGCTTCCCCTTTTTTATTGCCTAGGAGGTGTCGTGTGGGGTAGCTATTTGAGTATGGGAGGCGTGCAATCAGACCCTTGCGCATGCTCATCGGGAGGAGAGCCCTTTT
The DNA here is from genome assembly GCF_002162155.2 of Triticum dicoccoides. NCBI lineage: Eukaryota > Viridiplantae > Streptophyta > Magnoliopsida > Poales > Poaceae > Triticum > Triticum dicoccoides. The sequence continues at coordinate 280,527,701 of NC_041392.1, read as the reverse complement.
GACTGCTACTCGCCGCGCACCTCCCTCCCAACGTCTCCATTAATGGCGTCCGAGCACCTGCTCTACGGTGTGGCTATATGTCTCACTGGACTAAGATTGAAGAGAGAAAAATGAAAATCTGAAAAGAAAGTTTTGCACGGATCTTGATGTAAGATCCGACGGACCTATATAGCATCAACTGCGACTTATAGCAAGCATGATGAATATAAGGACGATGACATTGGATAATAATTGTCTTACATATTTATAAACATAATTAAAAAAGCCACATGCAGCAACACCCGATATACACAAGGGCAAAAAAAGAAGGAAGCCACAACAGGAACTAGTCTCTGTGGCAGGCGGCGACGAGCTCTTTCTTGTCCTCAAGATGCTGGTTGAGGGCATCCACATATTCTTCCATCAGCCTTCTACGCTCGATGCGCAGCATGGCATTCTCATCCATAAGTTTCTCGACGATGACGCCGGTCCTCTTCAACAACACATTGGTCTGCTCCTGCTGCTCCGCACTCCCGACAATCTTCGCCCTTAGCAGGTCGCGCTCGGCCTAGAGCTTCGCATTGCTCTCGTTTAGTTGTCAGATGACGTCGGTAGACTGTTCAAACGAGGCTTGAAGGTCATCCTGCAACCTCACCCACCTGGAGATATGATCCATCTGCCTAAGGACGAGGGCACGCATGCGCCTGTAAGAGTCCTTGCCTGCCCGCGAGGCAATTTCACAGGCCGTCGCGGCATGGGAGGACATCTCTGCTGCATTCGCGGCGCGGCGGGACATCTCTTCTGCTTCCGCGGCGCGGTCGGACCAGTCTGCTGCATCAACGGTGCGGCGGGTCCTCCGTGCTACTTCGGCGGTGCGACGGGACCTCTCTGCTGCTACGGCCGTGCGGCGGGACTGTTGGCTGCTTTCACGGCGAGGCGGGACATCTCTCGTGCTCCCACTTCCAGGCTCGCCTCTCCTTGGTGGCAATCTCTCGACCCAGAACTCACGCTGTCCATGGCAGACGCAAGGGAACGATGATGAATGACTTGTTTGTTTTTGACTTTTTGTGGATGAGGAGTTGAGGAGGAATGTGCAGTCATCTTGGAGTAGTAGTATTTATAACCGCGTAGTAATACACTCCTAAGTGGGAAACCGTTTAGGTTTTGATTGGTGTGAACAGGTTTGCAATTTGGAATGTGATGGGATGCATGCTCAAAATTTACCGACGGTTATAAGTGCGGCACTATTCCCGGAAGGCGTAACGTGGGCACGTATGCCTTCTCGGCCGCGTACGTGGCGTTTGCACCATAGGGTGCACCGCAATAGGCAATGTCAGCACACGTCTTGTTCCAACAACCGTGTGCACTCGTTATTACCATTGCACACGCTTCTCTTAATTAGAATGGGTGTCCCGTCTAGCGCACACACGTTGATCTATCTAACTGTTTCAGTTTGTTGTGGCTAATCGCAAATAGTTCATCCATGTGAAGTGTATGCCATCAATCGCAGACACTTTGATCAGGCTTACCCATTTCTGTTCTGTTGCCTAATCGCAAACAGTTAATCCTTCTAAAGCGTATGCCCTCAATCACACACACCTTGATCTGGCTGACCGTTTCTTTTGTGTTGCCTAATCACAAACAGTTCATCCGAGTGAACCGTATGTTGTATATCGCACACACCTTCATCTGGTTGCCCATTTCTTTTGTGTTGCCTAATCACAAACAGTTCATCCAAGTGAATTGTATGCTCTATATCACACACGCCTTCATCAGGCTGCCCGTTTCTTTTGTTCTGCCTCATCGTAAACAGTTCATTGGACTGAACCATCTGCCCTGGATCGCACATGCAACTAAAATTTGAATCGTGTTTGATGCATCCTCCATTGCAAACATTTTGCACCTTTTTGACGGTTTTTTACATCCACGTTTGTGATTGATGCATCGCACACAGTTTCGTGAAAGGGTCTCTGATCGTAGTGTCGCATTAGCAGCATCCTGCAGTAGTGTGCCTCTCTCTCTCCTCCCTGATTTTCATGGTGGTGGGCCCCTCCCCCCAATCTACAATCAACAACTCACATGTTTCACATTATGTTAATTACGTAACTTGGATTATGTAGGTGTAGCATTACTCGTCCTAAAAACCCAACTAAGCCAACCTCCCAGCATATCGCGCGGGAAAAGACCCGGATGCACTGTTTTAGTCGGGATTACCCGATTACTAGTAGTAGTATCGATGGACCGCGCGAACCACCAAGTTTTTTTTGAGGGGGCGAAGCACCTAGTTTAAAAGGAAAAAAGGCGGTACACTCACAACACCCCTGTCGCGGTCGCTTTGCACCCCACACACGTTCGGTCATGCACACGGCTCACGCAAACGGAATGCGCTTCGGCTTACCTCTTCACTGACATGTGGGACTGCACTTGGAGAAACCGACCATG
>NC_041392.1:280498673-280524786 GCF_002162155.2 Triticum dicoccoides | reverse complement strand
CAAATTCAACCGCACTTCGACCAACTAGCCAATAATATTCCCCTCCCCTTCGCCCCGTCCCCCTCCACCCCATTCGCTCCGCCAAAGCCGCCCTCCCCGCCATGCCGATACGTCGGCGCCGCAGTTCGTCGAGGGGATGCACGCAATCCTCTCGCTCCCACAGTACGCTCTCGTAGACTGCCGTCCTCTAGCCGCGCCACCACCGCTGGCGACGTTCTTGTGGAGGCGCATGGCGGTCAGCGCCTCCCCCGCTGGCGACGTTCGTGTGGAGACACATGACGGTAAACTTCTCCCACGGCACGTGCATTCTAGACTGAGGCCCCGTGCCTGTCAGTGTAGCGCTGAATGTTAGCTGATAGACGCTATTAATCCCACTTTTTGCCGAAGTAGTTTACAGTCAATATGCTCTGCTTAAGAAGCTTCCTTGTCATGTTCTGCACTCAATCTTCTTAGCTGAGATGGCATGCCAAGCCCAATTAGTTGCTAAGATATCCTGCTATATATTTATTGTGACGTAGATTGCCATGGTCTAGTAGCCAATCTGTTAGGTGAACTAGCTCTACACTGTTTTATACTCGATCTTTGTGCTGCGATAGCCCTCGATAGTTCGATGGCTGTGTGCTTGGCCTCATTAACTGCTGCAACAGCCTGCCATAATTTAGCACTCAAATTTGTTTGCTGAATTAGCTTTACATTTATTTTCTTACTTAGATCTGCTCGTCCAAATATCTTGCCATAGCTTTAGACATCGACCTAGGTATTTTTTTCTGGACTTCATAAAAAAGCACATATGTTTTTCCTGTAATATCTAGTAGAAGAACTAATTTGTATGTCTAATAGATGGACAATACTTGGATAACTTCCGCTCGAAGATTCTGCGCTGCATATGTCGAGGGGGTTGAAAACTTCATGAACTTTATTAGAGCTGAGTACGGTGGTCCGAAATCAGATGTGCTCTGCCCGTGTAGCAGTTGTATGAATTCAGTTACAAGACCCCAGTCAACTGTGCAAAATCATCTACACTTGTATGGGATGTCGGTCACATATACTAGGTGGGTTCATCATGGTGAAGCTGTGGACGTCAATGTTACTGACTACGTGGAAGCAGCAGATCACCATCTTGATCTGCCTGATGCTCAGGTGGAAGAGGAGGAGGAGGTGGTGGTGGCGGAGCCAGTGAGTTTGACCAACATTGAAATAATGCTACTAAATGCTCGTGCATTTCGTGAACTTTCACCTACAGAAGAAAAACGGTGGGCCCGCATGTTGGAACAATGCAACGTGTCTGTCACCCTAGGAAATTATTGCTATCACTCTTACTGTTACTATTGCTACTGTCACTACTATCAAAACTATCAAACTACTTTGCTACTGATCACTTTGTTGCAGATAATTAATCTCCAGGTGTGGTTGAATTGACAACTCAACTGCTAATACCTTCAAATATTCTTTGTCTCCCCTTGTGTAGAATCTATTAATTTGGGTTGAATACTCTACCCTCTAAAACTGTTGCAATCCCCTATACTTGTGGGTTATCAAGACCTTTTTCTGGCGCCTTTGCCAGGGAGCATAGCTATATTTGTTGAGTCACTTGGTATTATTATCATATTATCACTACGAATAATTTGAAGGATCCTAAGACTAAGATATTTCCCTCAAGGACGAGGGGAGGTAAGGAACTGTGATCCAGCTCTGCTTTATATTCACCTTCTGTTATGAGTAAACTTGCAATACCACCACATGCTATCAATTCTAATATGTTGTAACAGCCTGGTTTTTGGCCCTTTTCTTTTTCTTTTTGATTTATTTAATTTTTGCTCTGTTTTTCTTTTTGGAGTGGTTCTGTGGCCTTGCCACCTGGGAAATCATCCTCATTCCCCCTCCCAAGTGGCTCATCATTCTCAAAACCTTGACAAGACCATGTCACTTCACTGCTTGATCAAACCCTAATTTCTTTTTCTCAGGAATATTCCTTTTTCTATAAAAGGAATAACCTCAAGTGCCCTAGGTTGTGAAGCAACCCATATTTCCGTCCATCCAAAAATCCCCAAATAATTCTCATAATTTCTTTGGGTCATATGTTGCTTAAATATGCCCAAAGTTTCCTATCCTAGCCCAAGAATAATTCCCCAATAATTATTCTTCATTTCTGTCCAGAGGGGCACTTGTGAAGGAAGTGCCACCTATCCTTTCCTGATTGCTCCCAAATCTTTTGGCATTCTCTTATGTCCAAATCATTGCCACATGCCAAAATTCAACTTTATTTGCCTAGCCAATCTTCCTCAGTAATTTTTCAAAGTTTCTGTCAAACAGAAGCCAGTGTGAAGGAAGTGCTAGCTAGGAGTACCCAAATGAGTTGAAATTTTGCACACTCCTTCATGTTCCCATATTATCACACTCCTCCAAATTTCCGCTCCGTCCCTTGATCTATGTGAGAACATGATCAAATCTTTGATTCTGTCAATATTTTCAGGTTGTGAAGCAAGTATATTTTATATTGCTTAATTTTGCCTGAAATTTACCAGATCATTCTCCTACACAAATAACTCCTCTCCACCAATTTTGGGATCAATTCTGAAAGCCAATATTTCTGTATAATTTTTGCAAGTTCCTGGACAGAGGGGATAGCTGTGAAGGAAGTACCATTTTGGTGAATCCATTTGGTGCAAACTTTTGACAGCATCTTCTTTTGACCAAATCACTAAGCCTTGACAAATTTCAGCTCAAGTGGAATCTCCATGTGAGTGCACCTTCCTAATCAAGTTTTTGGACCCATAATGTGAGTTACAAAGCAACTATATTAGTTTGTGCTCCATTATGCTGCAAAACCTGCAGGAGTATAGTCCTTCCTAAGCTAATCATCACATACAACTCCGTTTGACCCAATCAAATCTCTGCTGATCAGCAGTGCTAGTCAAGTTTACTGCAGTAAACTTGAGACGGTGATTACTATTTAACCATACCACTTTTCACTAATCTACCACCTCAGTTGCAACCTCCCCAGGATGGACTACCTACTAGACAACAGGCTCCAGCCTATCTCCCCCGCTACATGCCAGTGCACGTGGTGACCGCGTTAATGGCATCACAGTGCGCGCACTCTGTGCACAGTGGCCGTGTCCAGCGCGCCGTTTCTGCTTCGTCCTCTTCCCTCTCGTCGTCTTAGCACGCGTCAGCAAGTCCCTTGGCTTCACCTCGTCGTCGCCGTTCCCCTGGACCCCTCTCCCCCTTCGTCCACTTCCTCACCGACGCAAGCCGCCGCGCGCCCACGAGCGAACAGTGGCGGTTTGGCTCGAAGCTCGCCATCTTCTTCCTCCATGCGCTCCCTTGGCCGCCGCTTCCCCGTGAGCTCTCCCTCCTATTCCCTCTCGCCGTCTAACCCCGAGCTCATGCGCGTGCACACGCGTCCGCGGCACCGGCCACGCGTCCGCGGCAACGAAAGCGCGACACACCCCTCCCCTGCCTATGTAAGGCCACCCCATCCCCGTTTCTCCTCACCACTGGCCTCCCCCGCCTCCTAGAAGCCTCCCTGGCCACTCCCCAGAGCTCGAGCGCCTCCCTTTCCCTCCCTATGGCCGTCGTGCCCGCATCGGCCTCGACCTAAATTTTCTCAACGCCGAGCTTGTCCACCCTCACACCACCACCCTCGTCTTCCCCGTGCTCCTGCGAGCCTCCCCGACCCCACGCCTTGCCGCCGGAGCAGCCACATCACCATGCCCGCATTTGCCCAAACCGCCGTTCGCCGGAGTTCATGTCGTCGTCGCCTCGGTCCATTCTGGAGCCCGTGACCTCCACCTTCGGGTGCAGCTCCTCCTGTTGAGCTCATCCATAGGTTGAGCGTGGCGAGGGATGGCCGGAGCCGGCCGGACAAGCCCCCGCGCTGGCGACCTCCCTCTGCTCCGCGAGCACGAGCGAGGTAAATGAAGACAACGACCCCCTGCCAGCTCGCCGCAAGCCCCGTGCGTCAGCCCCTCAGCCGTTGACCCCGCCAGCCACGTTAGATAAGTGGAGACGAACTTCCAGTATTCGTTTTCTTCTTCCAAAAGAGTATTCTGCCTCTATTTCGGCAAGTAATACATTTTCCAGAGGAGAAGGCGTATTCTTTAAAGTACGCTTTCTGTTCTTCTGTCCAGGCCCAATTTGTTAAATAGGCCCCTGGCAGAAAAACAAGTGTATCTTTTCAACCGTAGCTCCAAATCAGGTAATTCCAAAGCCCACGTCTTCGTTTCGTCGATCCCGTTCTGATGGAACCATTTTCACCATGTTTTTTACATTCTTAAAATGACCATTTTTCCCCTGCCCTTATTCAGCCCCCTCCGAAAGAGTATGTTTTCCGGCGATCCCTTCCGCGAGTTTCTCGCACTTTCTCCCGGTGATTTCTTCCACCCCAGGCAAGCCACACCCTCCATTTGCACGATTGCAATGCAATGAAGTGGTTTATTTTATTTGAACTTGTTTAAAATATTGCATTAGCTATGTACGATTTGTTCTTGGCATTTCTCAGAGTATTGTTTTGATCTTGATATTGCCATGATATTGCTTGGAGTTCTAGGACTTATATTTTGATGATTATGTGGATGACATGTGCCTTTGGATTCTTAGTGGCTATTATGATTATTTCCATGATGGTATCTAGTATTGTTTTGGAGTATTACTTTGGATATCATGTTGCCTTTGGATTATTAGTGGCTAGTGTTAGTTTCATCATGATGCTAGTTGATATTATGTTTTGGAGTATGATGATGGAGATGATGCTTGCATGTGGATCATAGCTGGATAGTTAGTTCTTGATATTTGAGTAGTAGTAGTAGTATCGTTCTTGGATTCATCATGATAGTAGTGTTATACTGTCCTTGGAGTATTTTGATATGATGATATTAAGCTTTGTATTATTTGTTGAACATTGCTATGACTTGGATTATAGTTTGATAGTTGATATCGGAGTATCATTTATCACAGTTATATTTTTGGGGATAAATTCCATCATTAAGTTGGTTAGGTGCCACCGAACCGGGCTTTCTCCAGTGCAACCACATTTGCCTTTATGGGAAGGCCCTAATGCAATGCTACTGCCGTGTCTCTCACTGGTGCCTCCAACGAGGGAAGGTTATGGGCACGCACTACCCTGATCAGGTAGGCGGACATAAGCCTTGTGTGCCCGTAGTTGGATTTTGCACGCTTTTGTCCTCATTTGGGACCGTTTTGTTTGCCACGACGGAGGCCGTTTTGCCACGACGATGGCTGTTGGTGCCTTTGGTAGGCACGGGGCCACCCAGGACTGAACCCAGAGAGGGTGTTGGTCGGAGTGCCGAGAGAGTGTCATGGGAGTAGATCGGTTTTGTCGGAACATCGTTGGTCCACCCGAATGGGAGTGCGAGGCCATGGGTTCCGTGGTGTGGGTAAAGTGCGCTACCTCTGTAGTGTTTGTTTGTTTAAACTATCGATAGCCGCGTCCTCGGTCATGGGCATGGGTTCGTACTAGGTCACACAGTTCGATCAACACTCACATGACGGAATGACTTATAGGTGATTTATATGTTGATATTTTGAGCAGTACGGATTGGCAAGATGTTGATGATGATGTTGGAGACAAAGTGTTGGTCATGGTAGTGATCGCCGGAAAGATCACTGTTTGAGACCAAGTGTTGGTCATGGTAGTGATCACCGGAAATATCACCGTTTGAGACCAATGGTTGGTCATGGTAGTGATCGCCGGAAAGATCACCGTTTGGTTTTGATCACGAGGTGATCGAGATGGTATATTGCTTGGCCGGTTAGCCAAGAGAGATATGGTTATGGAGATCTGAGATGGTGATTTATCAGTATTGTACCAGTTTCATACCATGCTTAGTAGTTGTTTCATCATGGTAGTTGTTAGTTAATTAACCTGTTAATGCTATGTTATTGTCTTCCCTTGATGTTTATGGTTGTTGTGAGCTTGCAAGTACATTCAATGTACTGACCTGGCGTGTCATGCCAGATTGCAGGTGATGCCATGATTGATTGATTGCTTGTCGAGGTTGCCATGCGTGCGAGCTAGATTGTGTCCCATCCAGAGTCCCTGCGGAGTGGAGTTCACCACCTTCGTCATTGTTCCACTGCTAGAAGTATTCCGCTGCTACGAGTTGTTCCACTGCTAGAATAGAACAAGTGTAGTATCACAGGCGTAGTGTCGCCGTGCTGATGTGCTTCTTTGTAACATCAGACCCTTGTATTATTATTCTTGTAACAAGAGCTGATTTGTTCTATGTCAAGCAGTGCCGTATTCCAGAGACTTCTCCTCGATCTCTGGGATGGAATACGAGGTGTTCCGGTTTCTCTGAGTCGGGGTGCCACATCACTTGGTATCAGAGCAGGTCTGGCTGTGGGACGCCCTAATCAGTGCGAGCGGTAGATTCCGGTAGAAATCGGTAGTTTAAAGTTTGGCTTGTTTATTGTATTTGGTTGCTGCATTTGTTTGTTACACAACATGCATATAGCCTTAATATTTGTTGCTAACGGTTTATCTGGTGAGTGTAGCTGGCATCGGTTCGAATCCACTACAGCTCAACCCCTGCATTTCTCCAATTTTCTTTTCTTGCCTATTCTTCGGTGTTTGGTGTCATTTCTGTCCCAGCAGAGTGATGCCAAGTGATCTCGACACTGTTTGCAAAAATGGTGCTCAGGTATCGCGCTGAATTCCTTCCTTCGGCCCCATTTTGTTTCGGTGGTAGACATGCTTCTACCCTGGAACGTCCTTTTATCTTGTCGTGTTGGCAACCCTTAATGGTCTCAATCATCATAAAAAGGGCAATATCAGCAGCCTCAGTTTTTCCACGCTATCCTATTTCTTGGACGAGTACGGATATTTTCCGTTCGCTTGATAATAATGTGGCAACGACATTTCTATCCTGCTACATGGTTACCAAGTACGTCCTCGCCTCTGAGCTGGTCCAGGTTGCTACCTGGCAAAGCTCGCACTTGGTGTAGCGCTGTTTACACCAATTCGTCCACACATTTATTTGTCCTTGTGCACATCGTCATAGCATGCTAGATCGTAGAACCAGAGATCCCATGAGGCTTGTGTTCTTAAGTAGGCATGCATATTGTGTGACTAGCAGTAATATGTGACACTGATTGTGTGTGTAGTGATCGTGTTGTGTGCTTTTGTTTAGTTAAGTTTTCTTTTGGCCCCGGTGTTACATTATTTTTCCCCTATAAAGAGTTGCTCATCAACCGACACCGGACCCGAAGAATCAGCAAGGAGTTCAAATATTTGGAAACTCAGCTAAATAGAATGGAATTCTTATCCGACTGCAGTGAAAGGGGGAATATCTGATTTTGAGGATGATAATCAATTTTGCATTAGTGTGCACTCCTCACAACAGTACTGATAACTCAAGTCTACATCAGTACAAAACCCTCATAGCAGTAATAATCAAGTCCGCATCAAGACAAATCAGGTGCAAGCTCAACGGTATATTTTCAGTCAAAGGTATTGATCATATACAAAATTTGGCTCAACGATGCATGATGCTTGAAATATGCTATCATCCGAAATAAAGTCAGCATGTGATATGCTCAAGCAAGACAGTCAAACAAATTTTCTCATGCAAATAATCAGCCACTGAATATTATGGGTGTGTGTGTGTGTGTGGATTTCAGTCTGTATATCATAGTATGATGCTTTGGATGTAAGAAACTCAGTATTCTTTCACACGCTATCGGAAGAAATTTATGATGCAAGGCTCCTTGATTTTCCTCAGCCTAATATGTGCACAACCTCCGGTCCAAGATACCCGGTCTTTCTTAGCAAGATACCCCGGTAAAAGCTTCTGATAGGCGGAGATGAATTTTTTTTCTCAACAAGCAAACCCGAGGAGAAGCTTCTCAAGTGCGGAGCTCAGGCTTCTCCAGCACAATAACCAGGTCAAGCTTCTCGTGTTAGCTATTGAGCCTTCTTCTACACGCTACCCAGACTAAAGCAGAAGCTAACGAGTCCTCCTCAGCAAGCCACTCGGATGGCTTCTCTCGTAAGCCACTCTGTCCACATCAATACCACATTATTGCACCATCCTTAGAGATTATGCGGTGCGTTGGCAATAGATGGCAGTACATTTCAAGGATCGGATTTGCAATAATTTTTCAGGAACACAAATCAGTCAAAACATATGTCTACCTCAAGGATCAAGTGTTCGGTTGCATATGATTCTTACACATATGGTTAGCATGCATCCCCAATCATATCAGTCACTCATACGAGGTACGACAAGGATCCAACAGATATACCTAAGGAAAGTAAGGATCCCCCAAACTCACGAATCATGCAAATGAAGATAAGCAGAGATACACATCTTATGTAATTATAAGAATTGATAAGATCTGGGGATGACATCACCGAATCAACAGTCTTGAAAATGGTCATCAAGGTCATTATTCCCGCAACTGACAAGGACATGCCTTAAAACCTTGTCACCTTCTTGTATGATTGGCCTCAACAACGAGTTCTGTACCGCTACAAGTCCCAATTATATGACATATGTGCGGACCCAGGTTAGAATACATGCACAAGAAATAATGTCAAAAATATTGCACTAATCACATCCATGGTCATACGAAGAATTAAGGATAGGTGTGGCCATGTTATTTCAGTAAGGTATCCTGCCAAAGGGTGAGACTGACAGCAAAGGTATGATGATTTTTGCACAACCATCAGGGTCCGGATACCCAATGTAGTTGGAGGCCGTAATTCCATATAGATCCACAAAGGCATACTCTCAGAGGACTACTCTGGTTTACAAGGATTTCATATCCCGCTGACCCACTTGGAATGGTTAGTGTGGAAAAATCCAATTGGGTATACCAACAAAGCGGGTAAAACAAAAGCCGAACAATCAGGTCAGACCCGGTATACTCACCAACAGAATCAAGTGCACGGTCAGTCTGTTAGGAAAAGCGTTTGTCTGTCGGCCCCCTGTCGGGCCAGTCTCAAGATGTAAATATTTGAGGTATGACACAGCTATAACTCCATACACCGGTATATTGCTCACGACAAAAGGCAGTCGAATCTTTGACACATATCTCATGCTCGAACCAAAGAAATAAATCAAAATCGGTACCACCTATGAGCAGTCGAATCCCGTCAGAAGATGGCCATGATTAATTCTCAGCATTTATTAAACCAGAAGGCCTGCGTTTATTTGAAGCAACCCCATGACAGAAGTATTAAGGCTTCACGACAAAAGGAAATTTATGCTCAAATCCATTAGATATCACCGCAGATATGAAAGAATCAACGTCAGCAAAAGGATTTGGTGTGTGAGCCAAAAACCCGTCAGAATTTGGGAAACGTGAAGCAAACCACCCCCGAGCAAAGATAATCAAATCATATAAAATTCTTGGGGGAACAATAAATAAAGGAAAAAGGATACCCGAGTGGGAAATGGTGTCCTCAAGACATATTTGTTCCCTGAGCTACTAAATCTCGAGGACAAGATTTCTTTAAGGGGCTAAGAGTTGTAACAGCCTGGTTTTTGGCCCTTTTCTTTTTCTTTTTGACTTATTTAGTTTTTACTCTATTTTTCTTTTTGGAGTAGTTCTGTGGCCTTGCTACCTGGGAAATCATACTCATTCCCCCTCCCAAGTGGCTCATCATTCTCAAAACCTTGCCAAGACCATGTCACTTCACTGCTTGACCAAACCCTAATTTCTTTTTCTCAGGAATATTCCTTTTTCTATAAAAGGAATAACCTTAAGTGCCCTAGGTTGTGAAGCAACCCATATTTCTGTCCATCCAAAAATCCCCAAATAATTCTCATAATTTCTTTGGGCCATATGTTGCTTAAATATGCCCAAACTTTCCTGTCCTAGCCCAAGAATAATTCCCCAATAATTATTCTTTATTTCTGTCCAGAGGGGCACTTTGTGAAGAAAGTGCCACCTATCCTTTCCTGATTGCTCCCAAATCTTTTGGCATTCTCTTATGTCCAAATCATTGCCACATTCCAAAATTCAACTTTATTTGCCTATCCAATCTTCCTCAGTAATTTTTCAAAGTTTATGTCTAACAGAAGCCAGTGTGAAGGAAGTGCTAGCTAGGATTACCCAAATGAGTTGAAATTTTGCAAACTCCTTCATGTTCCCATATTATCACACTCCTCCAAATTTCAGCTCCATCCCTTGATCTATGTGAGCACAGGATCAAATCTTTGATTCTATCAATATTTTCAGGTTGTGAAGCAAGTATATTTTATATTGCTTAATTTTGCCTTAAAATTACCCAGATCATTATCCTACACAAATAACTTCTCTCCACCTATTTTGGGATCAATTCTGAAAGCCAATATTTCTCTATAATTTTTGCAAGTTGCTGGACAGAGGGGATAGCTGTGAAGGAAGTACCATTTTGGTGAATCCATTTGGTGCAAACTTTTTACAGCATCTTCTTATGACCAAAAAACTAAGCCTTGCCAAATTTCAGCTCAAGTGGAATCTCCATGTGAGTGCACCTTCCTAATCAAGTTTCTGGACCCATAATGTGAGTTACAAAGCAACTATATTAGTTTGTGCTCCATTATGCTGAAAAACCTGCAGGATTATAGTCCTTCTTAAGCTAATCATCACAGACAACTCCGTTTGACCCAATCAAATCTTTGCTGATCAGCAGTGCTCGGTCAAGTTTACTGCAGTAAACTTCAGATGGTGATTACCATTTAACCATACCACTTTTCACTGATCTATCACCTCAGTTGCAACCTCCTCTCTTTGGACTACCTACTAGACAATAGGATCCAGCCCATTTCCCACGCTACATGCCAGTGCACGTGGTGACCGCTTAATGGCATCAAAGTGCGCGCACTCTGTGCGTAGTGGCTGCGTCCAGCGCGCCATTTCTGCTTCGTCCTCTTCCCTCTGTCGTATTAGCGCGCTCGAGCATGTCCCTTGGCTTCACCTCGCCGTCTCCGTTCCCCTAGACCCCTCTCGCCTTCCGTCCGCTTCCTCACCGATACAAGCCGTCGCGCGCCCACGAGCGAACAGTGGCGGTTTGGCTCGAAGCTTGCCGTCTTCTTCCTCCATGCGCTCCCTTGGCCGCCTGTTCCCCGTGAGCTCTCCCTCCTGTTCCCCCTCGTCATCTAACCCCGAGCTCATGTGCGTGCACACGCGTCCGCGGCGCCGGCCACGCGTCCGCGGCGACGACAGCGCGGCACACCCCTCCCCTGCCTATATAAGGCCACCCCGTCCCCGTTTCTCCTCACCACTGGCCTCCCCCGCCTCCTAGAAGCCTCCCCGACCACTCCCCAGAGCTCGAGCGCGTCACTTTCCCTCCTCCCTATGGCCGCCGTGCCCGCATCGGCCTCGGCCTAAATTTGCTCAACGCCGAGCTCGTCCACCCCTCACACCACCACCCTCGTCTTCCCCGTGCTCATGCGAGCCTCCCCAACCCCATGCCTTGCCGCCGGAGCAGCCACATCGCCATGCCCGCATCTGCCCGAACCGCTGTCTGCCGGAGTTCATGTCGTCGTCGCCTCGGTCCATTCTGGAGCCCGTGACCTCCACCTTCGGGTGCGGCTCCTCCTGCTGAGCTCATCCATAGGTCGAGCGAGGCGAGGGATGGTCGGAGCCGGCCGGACAAGCCCCCGCGCCGGCGACCTCCCTCTGCTTTGCGGGCGCGAGCGAGGTAGATGAAGACGACGACCCCCTGCCAGCTGGCCGCGGGCCCCGCGCTTCAGCCCCTGAGCCGTTGACCCCGCCAGCCACGTCAGATAAGTGGAGACGAACTTCCAGCATTCATTTTCTTCTTCCAAAAGTGTATTCCTGCTCTACTTCAGCGAAAGTACGCTTTCCTTTCCTGAAAGCGTACTTTCTCTTTGTTTTAGAGAGTAATACGTTTTCCAAAGGCGAAGGCGTATTCTTGAAAGTACACTTTCTGTTCTTCTGTCCAGGCCCAATTTGTTAAGATTTTTCTTATAGATAGGCCCCTGGCAGAAAAACAAGTGTATCTTTTCAACCGTAGCTCCAAATCAGGTGATTCCAAAGTCCACGTCTTCGTTTCATCGAGCCCGTTCTGATGGAACCATTTTCACTATGTTTTGACATTCTGAAAATGACCATTTTTCCCCTGACCTTATTTAGCCCCCTCCAAAAGAGTACGTTTTCCGGCGATCCCTTCCACGAGTTTCTCGCACTATCTCCCGGTGATTTCTTCCACCCCAGGCAAGCCACACCCTCCATTTTCATGATTGCAATGAAGTGAAATGGTTTATTTTATTTAAACTTGTTTAAAATATTGCATTAGCTGTGTATGATTTGTTAATGGCATTTCTCGGAGTATTGTTTTGGTCTTGATATTTCCATGATAATGCTTGGAGTTCTAGGACTTATGTTTTGATGATTATGTGGATGACATGTGCCATTGGATTCTTAGTGGCTATTATGATTATTTTCATGATGGTATCTAGTATTGTGTTGGAGTATTACTTTGAATATCATGTTGCCTTTGGATTATTAGTGGCTAGTGTTAGTTTCATCATGATGCTAGTTGATATTATGTTTTGGAGTATGATGATGGAGATGATGCTTGCATGTGGATCATAGCTGGATAGTTAGTTCTTGATATTTGAGTAGTAGTATTATTGCTCTTGGATTCATCATGATAGTAGTGTTATACCGTCCTCGGAGTATTTTGATATGACGATATTAAGCTTTGTATTATTTGTTGGATATTGCCATGACTTGGATTATAGTTTGATAGTTGATATCGGAGTATCAGTTATCACAGTTATATTTTTGGGGATAAATTCTGTCATTAAGCTGGTCAGGTGCCAACGAACCAGGCTTTCTCCAGTGCAACCACATTTGCCTTTATGGGAAGGCCCTAATGCGATGGTACTACCGTGTCTCTTGCCGGTGCCTCCAACGAGGGAAGGTTATGGGCGCGCGCTACCATGATCAGGTAGGCGGACATAAGCCTTGTGTGCCCGTAGTTGGATTTTGCACGCTTTTGTCCCCGTTTGGGACCATTTTGTTTGCCACGACGATGGTCGTTGGTGCCTTTGGTAGGCATGGGGCGACCCATGACTGAACCCAAAGAGGGTGTTGGTCGGAGTGCCGAGAGAGTATCATGGCAGTAGATCGGTTTTGTCGGAACATCGTTGGTCCACCCGAATGGGAGTGCGAGGCCATGGGTTCCGTGGTGTGGGTAAAGTGCGCTACCTCTGTAGAGTTTGTTTGTTTAAACTATCGATAGCCGCGTCCTCAGTCATGGGCATGGGTTCGTACTAGGTCACACCATTCGATCAACACTCACATGACGGAATGACTTATAGGTGATTTATATGTTGATATTTTGAGAAGTACGGATTGGCAGGATGTTGATGATGATGTTGGAGACAAAGTGTTGGTCATGGTAGTGATCGCCGGAAAGATCACCGTTTGAGACCAAGTGTTGGTCATGGTAGTGATCACCGGAAATATCACCGTTTGAGACCAATGGTTGGTCATGGTAGTGATCGCCGGAAAGATCACCATTTGGTTTTGTTCACGAGGTGATCGAGATGGTATATTGCTTGGCCGGTTAGCCAAGAGAGATATGGTTATGGAGATCTGAGATGGTGATTTATCAGTATGGTATCAGTTTCATACCATGCTTAGTAGTTGTTTCATCATGGTAGTTGTTAGTTAATTAACCTTTTAATGTTATGTTATTGTCTTGCCTTGATCTTTATGGCTGTTGTGAGCTTGCAAGTACATTCAATGTACTGACCTGGCGTGTCATGCCAGATTGCAGGTGATGCCATGATTGCTTGATTTCTTGTCGAGGTTGCCATGCGTGTGAGCCAGATCGTGTCCCAGCTAGAGTCCCTACGGAGTGGAGTTCACCACCTTCGTCGTTGTTCCGCTGCTAGAAGTATTCCGCTGCTACGAGTTGTTCCACTGCTAGAATAGAACAAGTGTAGTATCACAGGCGTCGTGTCGCCGTGCTGATGTGCTTCTTTGTAACACCAGACCCTTGTATTATTATTCTTGTAACACGAGTTGATTTGTTCTATGTCAAGCAGTGTCGTATTCCAGAGACTTCTCCTTGATCTCTGGGCTGGAATACGGGGCGTTCCGGTTTCTCTGAGCCGGGGTGCCACATATGTCGCAAGTTATTGATGATGCTACTTCTACTATGAATGATGCTTATGATGATGCTAGTACCTTGCTTGATAATGATGATGTGCCACTTGGTGAATTTCTTGATAAAAAAATTGCTAGAGTAATACAACATGATGTTGTGGAATCTGATGATGAGCTCGAAACTGAGTATCCTGAAACACCTACTAGAACTAGCCTTCTGAGATATGAATTGCCTAAGGTACCGAAAGGTTATGTTATGAGTGAAGAAGCAACTAGAGATATTCTTGCTTGCAAATATAGAGATGATTTAGAGAAATTACTACATAAGTATAAATAAAAATCTTTGAATGCTAGAATCAAGTGTGATCCTAAGTTTCCTACTTTACCTATCTTTATTAATGATAAGGATTATGAATTCTCTGTTGACCCAGAGTTAATCACTCTGGTTGAATCTGATCCTTTCCATGGTTAGGAAACTGAAACTGTTGTGGCACATCTTACTAAGTTGAATGACATAGCCACCATTTTTACTCACGATCAGAAAACTCCCTACTACTTTATTCTCAAATTATTTCCTTTCTCATTAAAGGGTGATGCTAAAGCTTGGTACAATACTCTTGCTCCTGGCTGTGTGTGTAGTCCCCAGGATATGATTTATTACTTCTCTAAAAATATTTTCCTGCTCATAAGAAACAAGCTGACTTACAGGAAATATTTATCTTTGCTCAAACTAAAGAAGAGAGTCTCCCACAAGCTTGGGGTAGGCTTTGCCAGTTACTTAATGCTTTGCCTGATCATCCTCTTAAGAAAAATGAAATACTTGATATCTTCTATGATGGACTAACCGATCTTCTAGGGACTTCCTAGATAGTTGTGCTAGTTGTGTTTTCAGGGAACGAACTGTTGGACAAGCTGAAGAATTATTGAATAAAATATTGAAAAATTATGATGATTGGACTATTCCCAAACCACCGCCTAAACCCACTCCGAAGAAGAGGGGTATATTATATCTCAGTCCTGAAGATATGCAAGAGGCAAAGAAATCTATGAAGGAAAAAGGTATTAAAGTTGAGGATGTTAAAAATTTACCTCCTATTGAAGAAATACATGGGCTTAA
This sequence comes from Triticum dicoccoides, assembly GCF_002162155.2. Lineage (NCBI taxonomy): Eukaryota > Viridiplantae > Streptophyta > Magnoliopsida > Poales > Poaceae > Triticum > Triticum dicoccoides. Next base: position 280,509,572 of record NC_041392.1, on the reverse strand, counting down.
TACAGCACCACTGCCTAAGGTGGTAGAGGTAAATTCTCTTATGAAGTTCAATGATAATGATAATCCTCACAATATGCATCCTAGACAATGCCTTTATGAGTTTAAAAACTACATTAGAAAACAAGATCACTTCAATGCAAATGTTATGAAACAATTGAAATATAATTCTGATATGATTGCTCACTTGAGTGACTTGTTATTTAGAATATCAGATGATGTTAGAGGTGTGGGAAAACATGCGTGTATGGTTCAAACTCAATTAGAACAAGTTGCTAAATCTCAAAGAGAATTGATTGATGAAATGAATAATAATATGCATGACTTTGCTGTTAGAGTTGCAACTAGAGGAGGTAAAATGACTCAGGAACCACTTTATCCTGAGGGACACCCAAAAAGAATTGAACATGATTCACAAAGAGCTAACATTAGTGCACCTAGTTCTTCTAAAAAGAAAAACAAAAAGAAAAATGATAGGACTTTGCATGCTCCTAGTGAACCTGAAATAGAGAAACCTCCTGACAATGATAATGAAGTTTCTATCTCGGATTCTGAAACTCAATCTAGTAATGAACACTCACCTAACAATAATGAAAAACATAATGATGAGGTTCATGAAGACTCTCAACCAACCAATGATAAAGAACCAGACAATCATGTTGAGATAGAACCACCTGTTGATCTTGATAACCCACAACCTAAAAATAAAAGATATGACAAAAGTGACTTTGTTGCTAGAAAAACGGTAAAGAAAGAGAACCATGGGTTCAAAAACCTATGCCTTTTCCACCCAAGTCAACTAAAAATAATGATGATCAAGAATTTGAACGCTTTGCTGAGATGCTGAGGCCAGTCTTCTTGCGTACTCGCTTGACTAATATCTTGAAAATGCCTCCTTATGCAAAGTATATGGAAGACATCATCACAAATAAGAGAAAAATACCAGAAGCTAAATCTCCACTATGATTGCTAATTACACTTTTAAAGATGGAGTATCTAAAAAACTTGGAGATCCAGGAATACCAACTATACCTTGCTCTATCAAAAAAGAATTATGTGAAAACTGCTTTGTGTGATTTAGGAGCTGGTGTTAGTGTTATGCCTTTATCTTTATATAAAAGACTTGACTTGAATAAACTCACACCTACTGAAATATCTTTGCAAATGGCTAACAAATCAACTACCATACCTATTGGTATCTGTAAGGATGTGCCCGTTGTTGTTGCTAATGTTACTATTTTAACTGACTTTGTTATACTTGAGATGCCCGAGGAGGACAACATGTCGATTATCCTTGGTAGACCCTTCTTGAATACTGCAGGGGCAATTATTGATTGCAATAAAAGCAAGGTCACTTTTCATATTAATGGCATGAGCATACGGTGCATTTTCCGAAGAAACAATTCCAAGTGAATGGTATTAATGTTATTGAAAAATCTTCGACAATCACTATTGGAAGTTTTCAAATATCTTTACCTACTGTCAAAAAGAAATATGAAATGCTAATTGTTGGGGAAATGCATATCCCCATTGAGGTAACTTAGTGATTTACGAAAGTTCTTCGGTTTCATGCTAATCGAAAGTGGTTGTTAATAAGTCTTGATTAACCTTATTAATGGATCATTTTTGAACGGTATGAAGTTGATGAATTTAGTAAGCACTACCTTTTGTCCCTATCTTTTGTTTTATGTTTTTATTAGTTAAATAAAATAAAATGCCATGTTTTGTTTGTTTTCTTAATTTCCAGTGCAATAAAAAATGACCTAAAAATAAAAGTTCTCAGAATGCCCTGGAAATTTTACACAATTTGTTCTAAATATTTGAGAATTTTTGGTGCAATAAACATCAGAGGGAGGTGCACCAGGTGGGCACAACCCACCTGGCGCGCCAGCACCCCCAGACACGCCCTGGTAGGTTGTGGTCCCCATGTGGCCCCCCTCACTTACCTCTTCATCACACATCATCACTTACCTCCAGGAAAAAAAATCTACATTGCTCTCTCTCCCGTGTTCTTGAGCTCAAACCCGCGGATTTCGATCTCTTTGCTCGAAGCTCCATTTTCGAAACTATTTCGGGGGATTGTGGCTTGGTATGTGACTCCACCGTTTGTCCAATTAGTTTTTGCTTTAGTGGTTTATATTTTGAATAATTAGCTACTCTTGGTGCTGCTGTAGATGTGCTTGCATGTTAAATTCTTAGTGTTCTAAGTAGCTTGAATGCTTGTTTTAGCCTCTATGTATCCCTATGTGTAGTTGTTATCAATCTTATAAAGTTTTGTTGACAAATTTTTGTCACCCCAAAATTTTCATTTTTAGAAAATTATACGCGGACATGAATATCTTCAAGAAGTTTGGCTCGAGGAAGAACTCCAAGGGTGTTATTGGGGAGTCTTCTGACAATGATCTCCACCCTCGGAGGTTGGCGGAGGTACGGCCGTGCGAAGGACCACACACCCCTGTCGGCATTCTGGGAACGGGGGTCCCCAGACTTGCCTGCCTGCGGCCCACGGTGTGGCTGGGCTGGCAGGTCTGTACGACCCATCTTCATCGACAAGGCATTCAAGACCCTCGCGAGGGGCAAGCCTCGTGAGGTGGACGATGCAAGACCTCCTCGGGAGCGGCCTCGCCAGGAAGGCTCACGAGGGGCGAGAGATCAAGGCAGGGCAAACCTCGCAAGGTCCTCGTGACGTGAGCCATGACGATCGAGACCAGGCTGGCGCCAGGCGGGTGCCAGAGTGCGCAGCGTCCTTGTTTCCTCTTTGGTGCTAAGGGGGTAAGCGCAGGCACGGAGTATCGACGCATCAAGCAAAGGTTTCCATATTGGTGCAACGATACCAAGACCAGAAGGACGGCAAGGCGGAGGTCACCGTGGATCCCAAGACGGCGTCACAGCCAGAGCCTTTGGCAGGCGAAGACCACCTTTTGTCAGGATAGCTTGTACTAGCTGTCCCCTTTCGAATTGGCCGTTATTGGCTCCCTTCCCGCTCAATATTTGGGGAGAGGACCAGGGCCTATACAAGTAGAACTAGCCACCACCAGAAGGGGAAGAGGAAAAAGAGGCTTCTCACCCATGCAAGTTCACCTAGCACAAGAACACCTCAACCTCAGGAGGTTGTTCTTCCCCTTGTACTGTTCATCATCGGCCCAAGAGGCAATCCACCACCACCACCACACCGGAGTAGAGTATTACACCACAACGGTGTCCCGAACCAGTATAAATCTTGTGTCATTCTGTGTTGTGAGTTCATCGAGTTCGTCCGCGAGATCTTAGAGAGCTAGGGCGTGGATCGATAGGAGGAAAGCCTTCGCGCGCACCCCGGTGTTCGAACCTTAAGGGTCTGCCGGAACCCGTGATCCGACATTTGGCGCACCAGGTAGGGGTGTGCCGAAGGCTCCGTCCGTCGCTTCGCGTCCCATCGCTCCGTCGTCTCCATGGCAGACGCGCGCCACGCTCGTGCCGAGCGCCGCGCTGACCTCGCCGCCCATGTCGCTCAGACGGCTCCCATCGGCGGGCCACCTCGACGTTCCCCGTCGCCTGCCGCCAACCCCGCCACCGGCCCGGCGGGGAACGAGCAGCAAGCATCCTCGCTGCACCCCTCATTGCGGCGGGATGGCCGCACCGCCACTCCATCGCTGACCCCGGCCGGTTCTTCTTCCCATGCGCGCCGCCCTCCTATGAACGCGCGAGCCGTGCTCCTCATGGTGCACAAGCTGATGCGCTACCGCCCAGTTGACGACCTCTACGAAGACTGGCTCGGTCGCATCGCCTTGCTTGTCAGCGCCGTAGGGGGCTCCCCTGCGCCGTCCCTCTCTCCGCCTCACCCTCCGCCAGCTACGGGCGACGTAGCTCACGGAGCGCCTCCACCATCTCAGCCCCAAGAAGGCGCCCTAGCGCCAAGACGTACGGCTCCGTGACACGACCCGCCGCATCCCGTGCCCGCGCGCGAAGAAAGAAGCTGTCAAGAAGTCCCTCGGCCGCAAGAAAACGCTCTGCCACTCCTCACGCCGCCGCGCCAGTATCGGCTACTGCGACAAGATCGTGCGCCACCAGTAGCAGCAGGGTGCGGACCCCATCAAGACCAAGCTCCACCCCAAGGCGGCCCCCGGTGACCACAGCCGGCTGCCACGTATTCACCCCTGAGCTGCGTAGCGTCGCCTGACCAGGCAAGTTCAAGCTGGACCTACCTCCTCGCTACGACGGAACCCTCGACCCCACGGAGTTCTTGCAGCTCTACGAGCTGAGCATGAAAGCGGCCAATGACGAAGAGAAAGTCATGGCGAACTGGTTTCCCATGGCTCTCAAGGAGGGCGCCCATTCCTGGCTCCTGAACCTGCCGCCAGGCTCGATCTCCTCCTGGGACGAGATGCGTGACCGCTTCATCACCAACTTTCAGGGCACTCGCGATCGCCCCCCGATCGCGGGTGACCTGCGCCGCACCAAGTAGCAACCAGGAGAGACCCTGGAGAAGTACATTCAGCGCTTCAATAGCGCATGGATCAAGATCCCCAAGGTGACCGACGAGGCCATCATCTCTGCGTTCTCTGATGGCGTCCGCAACGTCAAGATGAAGGAAGAGCTCGCTATCCACGAGGAGCTGTGCACGACCCTGGAGCTGTTCAACATCGCGACCAAGTGTGCAAGAGCTGAGGAGGGGTGCCTCTCCCTCCTCGAGCTCCCTGCTGCAGACCCAGAGGAGAAGAAAGCCAAGGCCAAGGACGTGAAGCGCAAGGGAGCAGCCGTGCTCGCAGCGGAACCAGACACCAAGCGTGGCAGAGACCAACCATAGTTGGCCAAGACCAGCCGTCCGTTCTGCGCCTTCCACAACCTGAACACCCACAACACCAGCGACTGTCAAGAGCTCAGAGCCATTCGTGAAGGACGCTTCGGTCGACGCCCCGAGCGCGGCGACCGGGGCTACGGTCGAGGAGGAGTACGTGGTGGCGGACGCTGGGATGACCGTGGCCCACGCCAGGAGTGGCGCGACCGGCCTCGTGAGGACCGCTTGCAGGATCAGCCTCGCGAGGGCGCCTGGAGGGATCAGCCTCGTGAGGATCGTCCTCAAGGCAACGCTGGGCTCCCACCGCTGCCGCCACCACCAAGAAGGAACGACGAGCACCATCAGGACGAGGGGGCTGGGGGCTTTCAGGAACCGCGTGCTATCGCCTGCATCTTGGGCGGAGCCCAGGCCCCAGCCTCGCAACATATCTTCAAGCAGTTTGCTCACAAAGTGAATGCATTCCTCCCCAAGCTCGAAGCCACACGCCCGCTTAGATGGTCCCAGTTCCCCATCACGTTCAACTCGGTAGATCAGCTAAAGTGCGCAGCCGCCGCAGGCACCCTCCTGATGCTTTGCTCCCCAGTCATCAGGAACGTGCAAGTTACCAAGACCCTCATCGATGGCGGCGCAAGGTTCAGCGTCCAGTCCGTCGACACGTTCGACAGCCTCCAAGTGCCATATGACTAGCTTTAGCCTACCAAGCCTTTCTCAGGAGTGACCGACGGTTCCACCACACCGATAGGGCAGGTCCGCCTCCTTGTCACCTTCGGAGAACGCAAGAACTACCATACCGAGCTCATCGACTTCGACATCGCGCACATTCGTCTGCCGTACAATGCCATCCTCGGGTATCCAGCTCTGGCCAAGTTCATGGCGGTGACCCATCACGGCTACAATGTCCTCAAGATGCCGGGAAGCGGAGGGATCATCACGGTCCCATGTGAAGAAAGAGATTTGGTGTGCTCCCTCGAGCGTGCCTTCCAAGCTACAACAATCGACGACCCCGACAGCAAGGGTGAGGGCCCTCCTAAGGCCATCCCCAAGAAGAAGAAGCAGCTGCACCATGCAGGACCTCAGGAGGGTGGCGTCACAGCTGGAGCCTCGTCAGGATCAGCGCCCGCTCCAGGGGCGCCTCCCTCCATCGCATAGGAAGGCGTGCCTGGCGCCCTTCTCGGGCAGGGCTCGGGGGCTTTCTTCTGGAAGGCCTCAGACCTTGCCCACATCACGAGGGAGGTGCTCGGGCACCACTTGGAGGCATGCTTCACGGCACGTTTCCCTTAGGAGGGCACAGGGCAAGGATCGCCCACTGTTCAGGAGTTCATCACCAAGACCACCCAGGAACTGCAAGACCCAAGGGCCATGCGCGGCGACCGCCGCTCAGAAGGCGCAGCTTTCCATCCAGGCGAGGATGCCGAGCTGCGCGTCTGCATCGATGTCCCAGGGCTCAATAGGGTCACTTCTTAGGAGCTTTTCTGGCCTTCGCGTGTGGGACGCTGCGAGGTCCCCACCGCACAGCTATGTTCGCATGCCCTTTGGCCTACCGAGCGTGTCGTCCGCCTACCAGCGCAACCTGCGGCGCCTCCTGGCGGCTCAGGAGGCCAGGCACCACGCCGTCCTGATGGAGATGGAGACTGTCCTCAAGGAACCACCTAAGCCCCAGAGCCTCCTGAGGCTCAGGGCCCTGGTGGTTCGTGAGGAGCAACCCTTTCGCCGCACCTTCAGCTGCCCCAACTCTCCTTCGTCGACATAACCAGGTGACATCTGCCCAAGTTCATTTAGCTGGGAGCGCCCCTCAGGCTGCATCATTCCCAGGCCGCGTGGGTCTATCCCTGTGGCATGTATCCCTTTCCATGTCTTTAGCTTACCTTGTTGGGAGCGCCCCTCGGGCTGCATCATTCCCAAGCCGCTCAGGCCTGACCCAGTGGCACGTATCCCCCATGCATCTACTTAAGCCTGCTACTCTCATGTTCGACCTACCTATGATCACTACTTGCTCGATCGCAACCCATCATGGGGACCGCGCGGCAGCCGACTTTCTTCAGGACCCTTCACGTGAGTAAGTTGAGCACGACGTCTGTGCTCGGGTCCGTCCCTGCAGCATCAATAAATCCAATGGCTGAGCTCTGTCTTGTGGGCCGGCCCCGTTTACATCACCTCCTGGGGTCGTTGGTGCTTGGCTTTCTCACGCGATAACCTCAGGAGATTCGTTCGGTGCAGGTTGTCTGACCAACTCGCAGGACAAACACAGCAAACAAGAACCAAGACCAGGCTTAACCCGCCTTGAGGTAGGGCCTTGTGGGTCCTGCGCTGGCTCACGAGTGCCCATATACACCTCGTCTAGCCCTGTCGTGCAAGCCACGTGTCAGGGCGGGGCTGTACACGCCTCGGGGGCTCTCCGCAGAGGGAGCGCCCCTCCCACGCACAAGTGGAAGCACCATGCTCCACGCTGGCCGTCGACACTGCCGAGGAGCGGCTATGCCCGTGCACAAGCGGAAGCACTATGCTCCGTGCTAGTGATAAACAACTGAGGGCCGCTTCACGGTCGTACCATCCTCAGGGAGCCCTAGAGCTCAACGTCCAGCCTCACCACAACGCCTCCCCTCGGGAAGGCCGCGCGAGGGGGCTGGACACGGGGGCTGCGCTCGGGTCACGCCCAAGCGTATGCCACCCAGCCAAGTCTCCCGGACCTGGTCGTCGCACGCCCCTCCCGAGCTGAGCCTCGGCGAGGGCCAAAGGTATAGATTGTTTGCGCGTCAAGGGGGGCTCCTGAGCATCGCGACTCAGGAGCCTAACAGTTCACGTAGCCCCTCACTCCTTGGTCCGTCCTAGTCTCCGGTCGGTCCAACGGCGGTTGAGGTATGCGCGGGGCCGGGCTCTGCCGACGTAGAACATTAACCTATCCTCGTGAACTCTCCATGTTAGATGTTTACACGTCAAGGGGGACTCCTGAGCATCGCGACTCAGGAGCCTAACTGGTCACGTAGCCCCTCGCTCCTTGGTTCGCCTAGTCTCTGGTCGGCCCAACGGCGGTTGAGGTATGCGCGGGGCCGGGCTCTGCCGACGCAGAACACAAAGCCAATAGGAAGCAAAACCGCAAAATCTCGAAGCAAATATTACAAGACATATTGTCCTCACAATATCAAATGAAAGTTTTAATGCCTCCACGAGGCCTGATGCGTATTGAAGGAATGAAACAGGAAAGCAGCCGCAAGTCACCCCTGGACATCGCCATCTGCAGGATTGGTGGCATCACCGGTCGAGGGAGCGAGGACGAAGCCGCAGAACTTGTTCAACAGGGCCTCCACCTGACCTTTCACGGCTGCGGCGGTAGCCGCATAAATGTTCATCAGCTACAGGCTCCAGCAGCTCGTCTAGGCGGGCATTGGGGTCGCGAAGGTACAGATGGCTGAAGACACGCGTCAGCGTAGCTGAAGCAAGGACACGAGCCTCTGTCTCTTCCATAGGACCGATGCCCTACACGACTTCCTCAAGCGCCTTCACCAAGTGGGGAAGCAGCTGAGCAGGGCCATCCTCGTCGGTGGTCAGCGGCTTCTCAGGCCCTTCTCGTACAGTGACTTCAGCGCCATGATGGACCTCTTCCCAAGAAGCGGGAAGGCCTCGCGGTCTTCAACCAGGTCCTTTTCCTTGGTGTCGAGCTCGGCTGTAACACCCAGAATGCGACTATATCTCCCACGTGTCGGAGCACGACTTAGAGGCATAATCGCATTGTAGGTAATGTCGCAAGAGGGGTAATCTTTACACATCCCATGTACTGAATAAGGTAGAGATACAGAGTTGGCTTACAATCGCCACTTGCTGGAGGAGTTTTATTCAAGGCGAACTATCAAGGGGTTCCCATTATAACCCGACCGTGTAAGGAACGCAAAATCAAGGAACATAACACCGGTATGACGGAAACTAGGGCGGCAAGAGTGGAACAAAACACCAGGCATAAGGCCGAGCCTTCCACCCTTTACCAAGTGTATAGATGCATCAATTAAATAAGAGATATTGTGATATCCCAACATATCCATGTTCCAAACATGGAACAAACTCCATCTTCACCTGCAACTAGCAACGCTATAAGAGGGGCTAAGCAAAGCGGTAACATAGCCAAACAACGGTTTGCTAGGACAAGGTGGGTTATAGGTTTGACATGGCAATATGGGAGGCATGATATAGCAAAGTGGTAGGTATCATGGCATAGGCATAGCAATAGAGCGAGCAACTAGCAAGCAAAGATAGAAGTGATTTTGAGGGTATGGTCATCTTGCTTGCAAAGTTCTCTGAGAAGACGAAAGCTTGATCCTCGTAAGCGTACTCAATGGGTACCTTGAACACGAACTCGTCTCCCAGCTCTACCCAAAGCAAGAACACAAACAAGGGAACCACGATCAACCACGATGCAATGCGCAAGCGACATGATGCAAAACATGGCATGATATGCGGGATGTAATATGCAATGCATATGCATACTCCGGAAGGAAAATATTGAACCAGGCCTCCACTTGGCAAACAAAGAGTGCCACTGGAAAGATGGGTTGATTTCGGCCGAAATATATATAAAGATCACCGGAACCGGATGCACGGTTTGGAAATGGCAAGCAAATCAATAATGGCACGATCCTGCGATTAACATCATGATGCCATCTAGAATGCAACAAGAAACTAAGCTACTGCACTCCAACATAGAAAGAAAGCACATGGAAATGATCTACACAAGATGCTTGACAAAAGATGAACACTGAGCTATGGCTAAATCACACAATAGCAGGTTCAAACAAGCATGGCAAAAGTGCAAAAGATATCAGGATCTCAGACTTAGTGAAAATAACAACATTCCAGGAATTAACATCAGGAAGCAATGTTTAGAGCAAGATAACAACATGCTACAGGAACATATCATGGCAAAGCAAGGCATGGCATGAAGCTACTCAAAGCATATAACAAAAGTCTCTTACTGACCATAAGCCAAAAGGGATCAGAAAATACAATGGCACCCATGTAAACATAGCAAGTATCGTTAACAGATTCAGACTTGGCAGAAAACTAGAACATGGCAAAAACAGAGTTACGTAGGCATGCTTGCGAGCTCGATGCACTCACCACAAGGCATTGCATGACAAACTAAGCATACACCCAGCAAGAAGACATGATTAATAAGCTAAACATGGCAAGAACAACCTCATAGCATGCATGGATCGACTACAACAACCTCGGCAAAATTGATTAACACGTAAACAATCTGCCAGGAACATTTTATAGCAAAAGTAGAGCAAGATTGAGTCATGCTATGGCACTCCATAATTGCAAACAAATACATGGATGGATAGAGCATAACAATATCTCAAAATTATCCTTACTAAACATGCTCAAAAGAGGCATGGATCACTCTGTAGCAACAAGAATACATGGCATAAAAATAACATCAGGGAAATGACTTGGAAGAATTCGAAGTCCCTGAAATCAGCAACATTATGAGAGCTACTTTGCATGCTTGTGCTAGTCACCACATTGATCACAAAAATACATGGCATACACCCCTGTAAAGATAGCATGGCATATAACAAAACACATGTAGAGTTCATACTCATATGCAGCACACATTAATCATGGCAAAAATGACAAATGTCCATAATCTGATAAGAATCAGACACTAACATTACATGGCACTCTTGCAACAGCATTTAGGGCATCAAGATGAACTCAAATGAACATGGTGCAATGGAATGAAATGAAGAGGACATCGAAACGAACAATTTGATATGCTGCACGCCCAAAACGGAGCTATGGATGATGAGATACGACATGATGAAATGTGCTAGAAAATATGCGCAGGAAAAGACTTGGGCAAAATCGGGTCAACCTCTAGGGTTTCTCAGATCCGGATCTGGGGCGGCACGGACTTCGAGGTTCGCCGGGTCTTGGCCGGAACTAGCACCGGAGAGGAAGGAGATGACCGGGGTCGGCCAGAACAGGGAGATCTGGGGACGGGGTTCTCGGATCCGGCGTCGGAGGCGAGGCGGGAGGCCATGGCAGGGGCGGCGGACGCGCGCTCGCTGGCCGGAGCGGTTGCTGGCATCGAAGGGCGGCGAGGTGGTGCACCGGCCGGCGCGACACGGTTG
>NC_041392.1:280461478-280498096 GCF_002162155.2 Triticum dicoccoides | reverse complement strand
GCGGGGCATGGCTCGGGCCGGACGCGGGCGCGGGCGGGCCGGCCGTGGGCCTCGTGGGCCGCGGCGGTTGGAGGACTCCGGCGGGACACGTGGCGGCTTCTGAGTGCCCGCGGGAGGCGGCGGATATGTCCGTCGGTGGTGGGGAAGTGTCCGATGACGCGAGGGGGAGAAGACTAGGGTTTCATCTGCGGAAGTTTCGGGGGAGAGGACATATATATAGGTAGAGGGAGCTAGGAGAGTCCAAATGAGGTGCGGTTTTTGGCCACGCGATCGTGATCGAACGACCGAGATGATGGAGGGGGTTTAGGTGGGTTTTGGGCCACTTAAAGGGGTGTTGGGCTGCAACACAAACGAGGCATTCACGGTTCCTCGATTAACCGTTGGAGTATCAAACGGACTCCAAATGGCACGAAACTTGACAGGCGGTCTACCGGTAGTGAACCAAGGCCGCTTGGCAAGTCTCGGTACAAACCAAGAACGTTTAACACCCGCACACGAAAAGAGGCAAAAGGAGTGCGCCGGATGACATAGGAGTGCCAGAATGCAAAACGGACAATGGGGACTGAGGGAGTCCTGGATTAGGGGGTGTACGGATGGCCGGACTATACCTTCAGCCGGACTCCTGGACTATGAAGATACAAGATTGAAGACTCCGTCCCGTGTCCGGAAGGGACTTTCCTTGGCGTGGAAGGCAAGCTTGGCGATACGGATATGCAGATCTCCTACCATTGTAACCGACTTTGTGTAACCCTAACCCTCTCCGGTGTCTATATAAACCGGAGGGTTTTAGTCCGTAGGACAACATACACAACAACAATCATACCATAGGCTAGCTTCTAGGGTTTAGCCTCTCCGATCTCGTGGTAGATCTACTCTTGTACTACCCATATCATCAATATTAATCAAGCAGGACATAGGGTTTTACCTCCATCGAGAGGGCCCGAACCTGGGTAAAAATTCGTGTCCCTTGCCTCCTGTTACCATCCGGCCTAGACGCACAGTTCGGGACCCTACCCGAGATCCGCCGATTTTGACACTGACATTGGTGCTTTCATTGAGAGTTCCTCTGTGTCGTCGCCATCAGGCTTGATGGCTCCTACGATCATCGATAGTGATGCGGTCCAGGGTGAAACTTGTCTCCCGGACAGATCTTTGTCTTCGGCGGCTTTGCACTGCTGGCCAATTCACTTGACCATCTGGAGAAGATCGAAAGCTATGCCCCCGGCCATTAGGTCAGATTTGGAAGTTTAAACTACACGGCTGACATCCGCGGGGACTTGATCTTCGACGGATTCGAGCCACTGCCGAGCGCGCCGCACTGCCACGACGAGCATGATTTAGCTCTGCCGCCTAACAGTGCCCGGAAGGCCGCACCCGCATCGGCTTTGACCCTTAATTCAGAGCCAACCGCGCCGATCGAGGATGGGTGGTTGGACGCCGCCTCGGGGGCTGCGATCCTAATGACGATCGAGCCAAACACCAGCCCCACACTCCGCGAGACTCATGATTCCAAGGAGCCAGACTCCTCTCCGGACTCCGAACCATTCGCGCCTCTGCCGATCGAATCCGATCGAGCGCCGATCATGGAGTTTACCGCCGCGGACATCTTTCAACACTCGCCCTTTGGCGATATTATAAAATCACTAAAGTCTCTCTCTTTATCAGAAAAGCCCTGGCCGGACTACAGTTAGCGAGATTGGGATGCGGACGATGAAGAAATTCAAAGCCCACCCACCACCCATTTTGTAGCCATTGTCGACGGTTTAACCAACATGCTCGACTTTGACTCCGAAGACGTCGACGGTATGGATGCTGATGAAGGAGACGATGAAGAACCAGCGCCTATTGGGCCCTGGAACGCCACCTCGTCATATGACGTATACATGGTGGACGCACCAAAAGATGACGACAAGGAGCGGAAGGATGCACCGAAGGCTTGTTCCCTCGAAAAGCAGTCGAAGCGGCGATGCAAGCGCCGACCCAAGTCCCGCCTCGATAGAAATAGCGATCACACAGACCCAGCGCTGGAGCAGGGCGAACTGCTGCCGGACAACGGCAATCCGGATAATCAAACCGAACAAACAAATCCTATCAAGGATAAAGGTCCGGACGACATAACGCCGGACAGACACCCGGAGCAGTAGATGGCCCGTAAAAGGCTTCTTGCTACCACGAGGAGTCTGAAAAAGCAGAAGCAAAGGCTCAAGGCTGCACAAGACACACTCCAAATCAAATGGAGTAAAATACTCAACACTGCATCAAGGTACGGCGACAATCGCCCCTACAAAAGCTACCCAAAGCGGAAGCTGCTACCCTAATTCGATGAGGAGGCCTCAGAACCCCCACAACCAAATATCAAAGCAGCCACCTGGTCGGATAGACGACCCCTCTACCAACACAGAGCGGCATACAACGCCGCTCACAATACAATACACGACCCATGCGAGGTCTCGCACCCAAAGGACGGCGCAACAAGATCCATCTATGGACCACACAAGCGAGCCCAAGCATACAATGCAACACAACAAACATCCGAACAACACGGTACACCCAGCTACAGAGGTGCCGCACACCCCCTATGTTTCACCGATGAGGTGCTGGACCATGAATTTCCAGAGGGATTCAAGCCCGTAAACATAGAGGCATACAACGGAACAACAGACCCTGGGGTCTGGATTGAGGACTACATCCTTCATATCCATATGGCTCGAGGAGATGATCTCCACGCCATCAAGTACCTACCCCTCAAGCTCAAAGGGCCAGCTCGTCACTGGCTCAAAGGCCTCCCCGAAAGCTCCATTGGTAGTTGGGAAGAGCTCGAAGACGCCTTTCAGGCAAATTTTCAAGGGACTTATGTCCGACCTCCGGATGCAGACGATTTGAGTCATATAACTCAACAGCCCGGAGAGTCAGCCCGAAAGCTTTGGAATAGGTTTCTTACTAAAAAGAACCAGATTGTCAATTGTCCGGACGCCGAAGCCTTGGCAGCCTTCAAGCATAGCGTCCGCGACGAATGGCTCGCCAGACACCTCGGCCAAAATAAGCCGAGAACGATGGCCGCATTAACAAACCTCATGACCCGCTTTTGCGCGGGTGAGGACAGCTGGCTAGCCAGATGCAGCACCAGTGACCCCAGTACATCTGAAGTTAGAGATGGAAACGGGAAATCACGGCGCAACAGCAATAACAAATGCCGAAATAAAGAAGACAGCATGAAGGGCACGGCAGTAAGTGCCGGATTCAAAAGATCTCGGCCAGGTCAAAAGCCGCCCCCCTAAAGGCACCAGGGATGAATTGTCCAGCCTCAACAAAATTCTGGACCAAGTATGTCAGATTCATAGTACCCCTGGTAAACCTGCTAATCATACCCACAGAGAATGTTGGGTCTTCAACCAGTCCAGCAAGCTCAACGCCGTACACAAGGGGGAGGATACACCAAGTGAAGACGAGAACGAGCCTCCCAAGCAAGACACGGGGGAACAAAAGAAATTTCCACCAGAAGTCAAAACAGTAAACGTGTTACACGTAATCAAGGGAAAAACAACGCGGCACTCCCAGGAAAATATACCCAAGTGCCTATCACCACGAAGTCCTGCCACTGGTCATCCCAACCGATCACTTTCGACCATCGCGATTACTCAGCAAGTATCCGACACGTAGGATGGGCTGCCCTGGTATTAGACCCAGTAATTGGCGGATATCACTTCATAAGAGTCCTGATGGACGGCGGCAGTAGCCTAAACCTAATATATCAGGATACAATCCGTGAGATGGGGTTAGACTCAACACAAATTCGCCATAGCAATACTACCTTTAAAGGAGTAACGCCAGGCCCAGGGGCTCGTTGTACGGGCTCCCTCCTACTACAAGTTATATTCGGCTCCCCCGATAACTTCCGTCGCGAGCATTTAACTTTCCACATCACTCCGTTTCAAAGTGGCTATCAAGCACTGCTCGGACGCGAAGCTTTCGCTCGCTTTAATGCAATACCACACTACGCCTCCCTCACACTCAAGATGCCCGGTCCACGTGGCATCATCACAGTGCACGGAAATATCAAGCAATCTCTGCGCGCCGAAGAGAGTGAGGCTGCCTTGGCAGCCACACACTAAAGGCGCCCGGACAAGCGAAAGCATCCAGTAGGTCGTCAAGACCTTAGATACAACTAATCGAGTCCGGCGCCGCTACTTATACCAAATAAATGGTCACACCCCTATTTGTTAATACAAGGGGCTCAACACGCGCAGACGAGTGGCAATTTCTTATCATCTTGAATTATACATGGTTTCTTTAAAAACTATCTTTTTGCACGACAACTTTTTCACTTAACTTCCTCTCTTTTATAGACGATCATCGTGCTACACCCGTCCAGGATACGGCACAACGGAGACACAGGCGCAGACGTGCAGCAGGGACCTGCTCCAAGGATTCTTTTTAGATTAAGACCCTGCGTAAACCTTTTTTACTGTCTCTTGTTGATACATATCCATTGTTGAGAAGGATGCTGACGTCTTGGCATGTGGCCATGCCAGAACAATGCACGTACCTGGACACAAGGGGCTTCTTACAAAGGCCATTATTTAGGCCCGGTTTATACCACAAAGACCAAATACCTTAGTGAGTGTTCGGCGTCATGAGTTTGCCCCTATATGCATCAGCTCCGAATCATTGTCTTTGGTCAAATGTTGGCTTTGCCCGGCTCCTATGTTTTGGTGCCTTACGTTCCGCTTTACCGGCTAAGGTAGCACCAGGAGAACTACTACGATTGTGCCCTGGTTCATCCGGACGAGGACCTCAGTAGAGAAAGCCGAAAACTGACTGTCATGATATAGCGTGAGACTGGTCAACCACTCGATGACCTGTGGGAATGTTAGAATTCCTCCGCCTTAACGAAGGGCCGTTTTCCGGCCAGGCATGTACGCACCCCGGAATCGGGAGAGTGTGGAGCCACCAGGGGCTATCTAGTAGCCCCACTGTCAAACTCCTTTGGCTAATTGAAAGTGTTAAAGCATTATAGTCCGGTTGCATCGCTCGCTCCGCTATCACCTCCTTAATAGGACCAAGATGTTGGGCTAAGTGTGAACACGTGTTTTTGCGAGCACCTCCGCATTATATGCATGGGGGTTGAAGCCGACGACTGCAATCTTTCAGGTTATACACATGTATACATAAACGGCCGCCCAGGAGGCATCATATTACTTTCGGGCAAAACTATAAAAATAGCCTTATAAAAATTTATAAAAGCATTTTGCTTACAATGAGATTACATATCACTCAAACATGATATTTTTTGAGCACTGGGTCTCTATCAAACGGGCACCCTCAAGAACTTCTTCAAAGTAATGCTTAGCAGCCTTTCGACCTATAGCCGAATCCCGCACTGCAACATTTGTAGCATCCATCTCCGCCCAGTATGCCTTAACACGGGCAAAGGCCATCCGTGCGCCCTCTATGCATGCTGACCTCTTCATCGCATTAATGCACGGCACCACGTCAAGGAACTGCTGCACCAAGCTGAAATAGTTGTTCAGTTTTGACCTTTCCGGCCATAGCTGATCCACAACAGACCTCATGGAGAGTCCGGACAACCTATTTAGTTCGGCCCATTCGGCTAATTGGTCTGTCAATGAAAGTGGACGCTCGGGAGAATGGAATTGCCTCCAAAACAGCTGGTCTACTTCATGGTCCGTCTGACCCTGGAAGTACTTGGCCGCATCGGCAGCGCTCGCCGCCAAGTCCATATACACATCCTCCGAACTCCACAGCCGATCCAGAGGGGCATATCATGGATCTCCGAACTTCCTCCGCAACATAAAGGATTTCCCAGCTACAATAGCCCCGGCTTCCCGCAGCTCCTCCTTCTTTGCCCTCATAGCAGAGCGAAGGTCTTTTTTCGTCGCAACAGCCTTCTCAAGGTCCGATGCCTTCACTTGGTTTTACTTTTCAAGAACCCGGCAACGGTCGGCGGCGGCTTTTAATTCTATGGCCATCTTGGCCAACTTGTCTCGGCTCTCGCCATGCGCGGCCTTCTCGGCTTGCAACTCTTCGGCCGCCTTCAAAGCAGCCGCATTACCCAACCTCACTTGTTCCTTGGCTCGGGAAAGTTCTGCCCGCAAGGCTTCAACAGTGGCAGCTCCATCTGCAGTCACAACATATTAAAGATACTGGCATCATGCTGCTCTTCCTATGTGGCGTTTACCAGATAATGACACTTACCCTATGCCTCGTGAAGCCTTTTGTTAACAAGCTCCATGTCGGCGTCTGCCGCATCCAACTGCCGTTCTAAATGGGCAAACTCACTAGTCCGGCTAGCCACCAGAGCTTCCATCACCTGCACATAGAGGCAGTATGGTTATTACCTGGGAATATGATCCTCTGTTCGTCGTCGTTTCCAACAACAACCAGAGTCTCAGGGGCTACTATCTACACAGGGCACACCTAGCATGTGCAGGACTATCATACATTATTTTACGTACCTCAAAGCCTGTCAGTAGACTCATAAAAGCTTCATGCAATCCGCTTTCAGCGGACGATATTCTCTCCATCACCGTATTCATCAACACACGGTGTTCATCTGAGATGGCCGCTCGCCCCACCAACTCCCTCAGAACATCCGATCGCACACTAGACGGTGTCGGACTCTTTTGTCTGCTCTCTTCGGGAGCCGGACACTGGGAGCTTCGGGGGTCAATGAGATTATCTTCTGGCCTCACCGGACTCAGAGAGGCCCTCCGCGACGACACTTTAGGGTCGCCCGCTTCTGGAGCGGAGGAGTCCGGAGGAGGCGTTTCGCTCTCCATCATATCTGGAAGAAGATCCCCCGAAGACGAGCTCATTTGAGAGGGGCTAAGGCTCAAACTGCAAAAATATATGCGGTGGTTATTTTCTCAGAAGAAAAAGATGGCATATCTGTACTATTAAAGTATTTCGGGTCACTTAGGACTCGCGGGAGAATTGATCCCCCCGCGGACTTTGTGCGGCAACAGCGCCCCCCAAGGTAGGACCCGCTGTGGGAGACTTCTTCTCCCGTTTGGAAGCTTCGGCTGCCGAATCCCCGGGCACAGTCCTTTTCCTCTTCTGGTCGTCTTCCTTCATGGAGACGCTCGCTCCTTCAACTTTTTGATGTCTTTTTCTGTGACGGAGGAAGGCACCCATCGGCCTTGAAGGCGAGATCCGGACATGACTGAAGGTTCGGAGCACCTGACCTGAACTTTGGGCACTTGAGCTTGAGGTGTGGGAAGGACTCGATTGAGCACGGGAGGGAAAAATAAAAGCATTGTCCCTTTATAAAGAGGGTGAATATCAAGCGTCCTCTCCGTGTCCGTTTGGACTTGCCTATAATCTAGGAGTCCTAGAAGCGGTTGGGTTACCCACGCCCATATTGATGAGAATCCCGGAATAAGGGGACACGATCTCTGCTTTAACAAGACGTGCCAAGGAAACCGCCTCGCATGACGCGCTGAGGTGGGATAATGAAATGACTCGGATAAAGGCTTGGCCGTGGTGTGTCATACTATGGAATACGTCAGCAGATTAGATTTGTGTAAATATTATTCTCTCTATGGCAATATGTGGAAACTTGTTTTGTAGAGCCGGACACTATCTTTGTGTTCAAAATCTTATATGAAGTACTTGGAGGAGGAACCCGCCTTGCAATGCCAAAGACAATCTGCGCGCCAGACTCGTCGTCATTGAAGCCTGGTTCAGGCGCTACTGAGGGAGTCCTGGATTAGGGGGTGTCCGGATGGCCGGACTATACCTTCAGCCGGACTCCTGGACTATGAAGATACAAGATTGAAGACTCCGTCCCGTGTCCGGAAGGGACTTTCCTTGGCGTGGAAGGCAAGCTTGGCGATACGGATATGCAGATCTCCTACCATTGTAACAGACTTTGTGTAACCCTAACCCTCTCCGGTGTCTATATAAACCTAAGGGTTTTAGTCCGTAGGACAACATACACAACAACAATCATACCATAGGCTAGCTTCTAGGGTTTAGCCCCTCCGATCTCGTGGTAGATCTACTCTTGTACTACCCATATCATCAATATTAATCAAGCAGGACATAGGGTCTTACCTCCATCGAGAGGGCCCGAACCTAGGTAAAACTTCGTGTCCCTTGCCTCCTGTTACCATCCGGCCTAGACACATAGTTCGGGACCCCCTACCCGAGATCCGCCGGTTTTGACACTGACAAGGACAATGCTCGGATGCATGAGACGAACATGTATGCAAATGCGATGCACATGATGACATGATAAGAAATGCATGACACGCAAACAAATGACAAGGCAACAACAACGAATAACTAGAAGACACCTGGCGCAACAGTCTCGGGGCGTTACATCGGCCTCCCTCGTCTTCGCCTTGTGCTCCAGTTCCTCTAGTCGGCTGCGCTCCGCGGCCTGCGCCTATGTCAGCTCCCCCAGCTTGGCGTCGCGGCCCTTGATGGCATCCTCCCGAGCCTTCATCTCCTCCTCCTTCACCTCGTGGTCATGTGCTTCCTTTGCGCGCTCGTTGCGCAGCCTCTTCAGCTCGCCCTCTAGCTCTCGGCAGCGGTCGTGGGCGGCCTCAGCGTCCTTCAGCGCCGCCTCGCGATCGGCCTGCATCTCTTTCTCGGAGGCCGCCGCGGCTTGACTCAGCGACGCTCGAACGGCTGAGTCGGAGTGAAGCCAGCTCCAGGCGCCCGGCCACTAGGTGTGGGTCCACGCCCAGGAGGTCTTCCCGCAGCTTGGCCATCCCCGAGAAGACACGCTCCAAGACTGTGGAGGAGGCAGAAGAATTTTGGACCAAAGGTGCAGCAGGAGGAGGAGGCGACGTCATTACCAGAGCCTGGAAGATCGATGGCTCCGGAGCCCTTGGGACCTCATTAGTAGAGCCGGGTGCCGGCATTTTCGGAACCAGCGGGGCCACGGGGGCTGGTTCATCCTGCCGCTGCTCCTCTTGGCCTCGCGACGGCGACCAGGCTGGGGAGATGCGGGTGCTATCGCCTCTCTTCTCCGTGGAGGAGGGCACGGCCGCGACGCCCTCCTTCCTCTTCTTCGCTGAAGACACCAGCCTGATCAACCAAGGGCGAATGTCAGAAAATGGCAAGTACAAGCAGGAACAAGACGAGGCTTGAAGCACTTACTAATCCACTGCGACATAGTCCACCTTCCGCTTCGTGAGCCTGAAACCCAAAAGCGTCGGGGCCTGAGGAATGGGCACACGAGCTCCGGGAGCAGAAGATGGTGCAGCAGAAGGGCCGAAGCCGGCCCCAGGCGGAACCACGTTGGAGGCAGCATCCCGAGAGACCAGCGAGGATCTACCCCTTGTCGGGATAAGGGGCAGCTCCCTCACCTCCCGGCGGGCGATGACCTCGGCATCATCTGGAAGGGCGCGGAGGATGTCAGCCTTGCTCAAGGGGGAGTTCTCCCCCATTCCCTTGGGGATCTCCTCCGGGTCCTCCTCCTCCTCTTCCTCCCCGCAGGACTCGTCAGAAGACACCTCCACCGGCTTCGGCGTTGCGGAGGCCCCAGTGAGCGCCAGCGGCACCAGCCCGCGCGCGTCAAAGGTCAGCTTGGAGGCAACGAATTGCTCCCAGTCCTTGCGATGGAACACATGAACAAAGGCACATGGCGGGTACTCTTGGTTATCCCAAACCAAGAGGCACAGAACCGCAGCCAGCTCGTCATCAGGCAGGGCCACCGAGCTCAAACTAACCCTGTCTTCTTCATCCCCAAACTTCCACAAAGGGCGCGTGCGCGCCTAGAGTGGAGCAACACGCAACATCAAGAATTCCCTCAGGAGCATGACCCCCATCACCTGGGCCGCCTTCGCATTGCCCGGCTTCAAATCGACCTTCATCTGCTCCAACACCGACGATGCCCGCTCATCGGTGAGCTCTACGCGAGACCACCCCTTATCAGACTGGGGCGCCTCTGTCGGCAGTTCCAAGCGTGGATGGACACACTTGGCACTCATCATGACCCATTTGGCCCTGATGTTGTCAACCCTCTTCCCGCTGTTCGAGATCGAGTTGGCCTGGCTAGCCGCGATGAAGTTGGCGCACCCGGAGATATGGCCACCGGTGATGGGGAGGAAGAAGAAGTGGCGCAGCAGTGCCACGGACGGCATCATGCCTAGATACGCCTCGCAATAGTAGGCAAAGATAGACAAGAGAAGAATGGAGTTGGGATGGAGATGCAGCGCCTGCAGCCCAAAGTGGTCGAGGACCTCGAAAAAGAAATAAGAAAAAGGGGGAACCAACCCGGCGACAATGCTACTCGTGAAGAAAGGGAAGAAGGTGCTTCCCTGAGGCTCCCGCTCGTCGGAGGCAAGCTGGAGCTCCGTCTTCCCCCTCTCATTGCTCGCCCCGCCGTTAGCAAGCGTGTGGCGGCTAGGTTCTTCTTTGTAACATTGGGCGCATCAAGGGCTGGCTCGAACCAAGCCGGCGCCGAACATGACTTGACCTTGCACGGCGCCATTGGACGCAGATGCAGAGCGAAGTCGAGGCGGATCTGGAAGTTTCAGTAGCAAGGAGCGAGAAAGGGGATCTGGAGCAAGGCAAGGAAGAAGCAATGAAGGCAAGCACTGCCTGCGCCAGCCTTTTTTGTCAAGTCGGGCAGTTGCCGAGGCGTCAAGGGGAAGCGGAGATGTCAGGACCCCGACTCAATGCCACATCAATCTAGCATGTAACACCTCATATCACTTTGCGGTCTCACGCACGGTATTCCCACGGGTGTCGCCTTACCTTTGCCCGGGACCGTTTGCGCCTTTTGGCACACGTATATGACAGTGTCGCTAGCATCCATATGATAAGGAGCCCGGGCTGACATGGCTAGTCGTAAACCCAAAGTGGCACAGACTTACAGGGACAGGCATCCATGACCCAGCATCGAACGTGTCGGTCATCAGCGAGTGAATCTAGGCTGTAGCACTGGGCTAGCAGGACTCCGGTGAACCAGGCTGTAGCGGGCTAACAGGACTCTGGTATTCATCGCGTGACATTTCCCCGAAGGGACAGACACAGGAACGAAGAAGGACACATGCCGGCCAGCCTAAGTGTTCCGGAGCAGTAGCAAGCTACCATGGCTCAGTGAAACACTAGGAGACATTTCCCCGTAAGAGAGGCTACTAAAGATAAACAACTAGATGGTCAGATCCCACACATACCAAGCATTTCAAAACATACACACAATATGCTCGATATGTGCGAATACAACATGGCATCACAAAATGACTCTACGACTCAAGTAGTTTATTCAATAGGCTCCGAGGAGCGAGACATTACAAACATGGGTCTCATGACCCAACAATCAGAGCATACAAGTCAAAGCACAAGCGGAAGCTATCATGTCTGAGTACAGACATCTATAAATGAAAAGGCTGAGAAGCCTGACTATCTATCAGATCCTGCCGAGGGCACAAGATCGTAGCTGAGGTATCAAGCTAAACGTCGAAGACCACACGGAATTACTAGTGAGACTGAAGTCTCTCTGCAAAAACATAAAATAGGCAAACGTGAGTACAAATGTACCCAGCAAGACTTACATCAGAACTATCTACATATGCATCATTTTCAACAAGGGGATGGTGGGGTTTAACTGCAGCAAGCCAGCTTTGACTCGGTGGCTATCCTGAACTACGACTGCGAGTAACTTTTTTGAGGTGGCGCACACGAGTCCACATATTCACCATATCAATACACCACTATGGATCCGCTCCCGTCTCCCTACGAGAACGCCATCCATAGCACTCACGCTTATCTTGCGTATTTTAGAGTATCCACTTTCACTTGTCTATGAACTGATATAAGCAACCCAGAAGTCCTTTTTCGCGGACACGGCTATTCGAATAGATTAGGTTAACCCTGCAGGGGTGTACTTCTTCACACACGCTCTCACCACTTACCGCCGTTTACACGACATGTACTCGGCAACCTTCAAGCGGAAGCCCAACGTGGGTGTCGGCCACGACCTACCTAATCACCTAAGTCTCTAGTCCAGGTTTATCGCCTATTCGGGTTCCATCCATGAGGAGATCCGGCCGGAGTTTCGCTCACAGCCCCAAACGATGTGAACAGGGTTCCCGAGACACCAAACGGGCGCCCGGTACACCGTGCCACGTGCCTACCGCATCACAGCCCACCCCTACGGTCAGCGCTGCCCACGGCCTCCAGCATACTACAAACACAAGAAACTACTTGCAACTCCTGGACAGAGGACAAGGGTGATCAAGAAGCCGAGAGGGTCCATTGGTTTCGGGCCCAATGCGTGGTAGTAGCTGAATCATGGATCACAAACACAGAACTCAGTTCCTGAGGACGGTTGCAATGACACAACCCACCATGTACTCCTACATGGCCTCTCACCGCTACCTTTACCAAATCGTGTTCACACACTTAGCTCACACACAGTAGGACAGGTTCACACGCCTCTGATTCATCCCCGATGAATCAGACCTGACTCAACTCTAAGCAATAGCAGGCATGACAAACAAACATGAATGAGTAGGCACATCAGGGCTCAAACAACTCCTACTCATGCTAGTGGGTTTCATCTATTTACTGTGGCAATGACAGGTCATGCAAAGGACAAAGGGGTTCAGCTACCGCAGCAAGTAACAGATGAATCGGTGTTGTCCTAATGCAGTAAAAGAGAGCAGGAGCGAGAGAGTAGGATTGTATCGGAATGAACAAGGGGGTTTTGCTTTCCTGGCACTTCTGAAGATAACATGGAGTCTTCATCAGTGTCAACGATCACATCATCGGTATCATGTCTATCGAGAGGGGACAAATACCGGCAACACAGAAGGGAACACAATCAATGCAATGCACAATATGATGCATGATCATGACATGGCAAAATGAATGTGTTTTGAGCCAATGCAACTAGCAACAGATTAAATGAAGTTGGTTTGAATACAAGATTCAAATTCAAACTCCATATGTGATTATTTAAATGCCCTTTATTTGATTTGTGCTAAACAGCAGCTATAAGTTGTTCTAACATGCATGAAAATGGTACAGATGGATTCCTTGAATTTTTCTGATAATTTTTCATATATAAATTATTTAATTTGGAGTTACGGTTAATTTTCTATGATTTTTAGAAGTTTTGGTTATTATCTGAAATTTATAAATCATTTTTGATTTATTTTAATTCCAGAAACAAATACTGCGTCAGCATGACGTATTAGTGACGTCAACAGGTCAACGTGGCTGGTCCAGGTCAAACCTGGCCAGTGGGTCCCATCCGTCAGTGACTAACCTAACTAATCTAATTTAGTTAGTGGCCTGGGGCCCATTGTCAGTGTCTATTAAACTAACTAATATTTAGTTAACACTAATCCTAGCCTAATTAGCCGGGCGGGCCCGCAGGTCAGTGAGAGAGAGGGGGGGTCAAACCGGGCAGTGGGGTCAACCCACGCCGGTCATCGGGTCAGCGGTCGCCGGCGTTTAGCCGCCGGCGAGTCCAGACGCGGCGGAGGGCTCGGAAACGAGCCACATGGCATTGTTTCGGCCGTGGTTTGTTGCATTCGAACGCGCGCAGTGGCGCGCATCTAGTGGTGGCGGTGACAGGTGCTGGGGTGGCCGGAAAAGTGGTCGGCGACGAGGTTTGGCGGCGGCAGCAGCTCGGGCAATCCTGGGGTGGCGCTATAGAGCACTAGAGGAGAGACCGAAGGGCGCTGCGGGCTCCTGGGAGGGCGGCGAACATGGTGACGCGCTCAGGCGCACGCTGGGATGGCCCTGGCCACGGCAACGACATGGCACGGCGGCGGCAAGCTCGGCCGTGGTCGGAAGATGGAGCTAGGGGACGGGAACAGAGGGGGCGAGCAAAGAGGAGGCAGCAGGAGCTCACAGGGAGACCGATGAGGTGGTCAGCGAGCTCGGGGGCGTCTTCGGTGCTGCGAATCGAACGGCGGCGATCGCCGGCCGTGGCGATGAAGATGGCGGTGATGGCGTGGCTTCAGGGCACCCGGCGTCGCGTGCGTCGTGGTAGAGCTTCCCGGATCCAAGGCGGAGCTCGTGGCCTAACTGGCTGGGCGTGGGGATGCTGGTGGCTCCGGTGGTACTCGTCGGCGGTCTCGGTGCGTCCGGGGATGTGCGAGGGAGAGAGACAGAAGAGGGAGAGGGGATGCAGCGAGTGAGGGAAAGGAGAGAGGGGACACGGGGCGTCGTCGTGGCGCGAATTAGGACGAAGGGCGGCCTCCAGCGCGAAGCAGGAGGTGGCCGGGGCTCTCGGGCGCGCGCCACGCCTCGCCTCTGTTCGTCCTCCTGGCAGAGGAGGAAGAGGACAAGGGGGAGGAGGTGGGCTGGGCCGGCTGGTGGGGGAGCTGGGCCAGGCTCTGGTGGGCTGCACGGTAAGGCCAGGTAAAACTCTCTCTCTGCTTTTATTTACATTCTGTTTTATATTTTTCTTAATTCTTTTGCCACTGTTTTGAATTAAAATAATAATTCAAACAATGCCAAAGCTCCTCTGAATATTTTATATTGCTAGATGGACTTTTCCAAAAGCTTATAAAATATTTCAGGGGGTATTTGAAATTATATTCTAGTTATATGAATATAATTCAAATTCAAATAGCTAATGAATTAAATCCAAAGTCCCAAATATAATTCCTTAAAAATGTTCAATATTTTGGTTGGGACCAGAACCCTTACCAAAAATTATCAAACATTTAAAAAGGCATTTTTGGAGCAATGAATGAGATTTCTAGGGTTTTTGCCCCTCTTTTATTTAGGGTTTTTGAGGCTTCCAAAATTCCTCAATTCAAGTTTCAAAAATATAGACATGATGCACACATGAAGCTAGCCTAGAGCAATGCCAGAAACTAGGGATGTGACAACTCACCCCCACTAAACAAGAATCTCGTCTCGAGATTCAAGCGTAGGGTAGGATGAAGGGGAAACGCAAACTAGTATAATCTTCACGATCCAGGTTGCACTCCAAATGAACGTTGTTTCGATCACCATCTTTGTCTTGTCGTCTTGTTCTGAGAACTCCAGCTAATCATGACAAGAAGGGGAAAGGAAAAACTCTAGAACAATCAATCTTCGAGAAGACCGGACAACTTAGGATCAACTCATGGGATGAGACATAGCAACATCTCTTGAGCTGAGAGACGAAGCACAGATCTGAAGAAATGGAGTAAGACAGATGACGAGGGTTCGCTAGGTAGACCACAATTCCAGACTTAAGAATGTGGTGATCGGTTGTCAACGTAGCGAGGAGTTGAGTTGCCATGATACCACGACGAAACATCCTGGAGGGGGGTGATTCGTAGATTATTATCTTAAGTGGCAAAAAGAATTATCTTTGATATAGAGATCGTTAAGACTCTCTATATCAGCCTAAGGCAAATCACAGCAATCGATTGGCGGGGTCGGTAGAATGGCATACTCAAACTTGGATGATGTGGATTACCTTGTTGAAGACAACGTAATGGATGATTTTGCTTATCACCGGAAATGGAAGAGACCCATGGTAGAATGGCACATTGGCGGTGCAAGCTAGGAACAAAATGCAAATGCTGGGAATGATTTTGGTAACTGGGGAAGAACCCAACAAAAGAGAGTGAATTCACTGTTTGAAAAGGTCATAGCATTTGCCGAGGAAACTGAGAGGAATCCCAGTTAGAGATGATGATAACACGTAGTGCTTGTGCGTGCTCTCAAGAACTTGAGCATTTCCATAATCATCAAGGTTTTATCAACAACCGCGTCAAGGGTGCTGACAACACAACATACTACCATGATAAATAGCGATGGACGATGCAGATGCGAAGGAGGATAACACTTTCTCAGATTTCACCTTAGCGAGGCCAAGCAAATAAAATCTGGATGATCGACCGAGAGACATTTAGCACTCCGCTTCTAATGTTCTCCTTGATGTGCTAGTATAACCCATTCATAGATATGGTTTGATATCTAAAACATCAAGTAAAAGGTCGGACTTCGGGAACACAAAAATCCATAGGGGCAACTAGGGAGTAAATCCTACGAAATCCCTATGGGGGGGGTGTCCAACTTCCTCAAACAAGATACTATAATAATAGGTCTACCGGATGGGTGTGTTGGCCACGACATCCACCTTACCGGTTATCGAGAGACCAATATTATAGTTCTTAGGGAAATGTTCCAACCATCATATCTGCCTGAGATTCAGCTCTGGTTGGTGTTAGGATATTCCAGGCTCATCGAGTCTTAGGAAGAAAAATGAAAGTTTGCAACACAAATCGACGAGATGACGTTGCGGGATTCTCGGGAGATGAACTACGATAGCAAGCTCCAAAACATGAGCTGGTTCTGCTACAAACATGTGAACACGTTGTCCCAGACAAGCATGACCACGTGGTAGTCTTATAATAAAACACTACCGAGTTCAGGAGGGGGAACCATCAACGAGGGTATCAAAGTTCTTTCATAAGTCCGGATTAGCTCTTATGAAGATACTCCTTCTCCTTGAACAAATCAGTCAGTGGCTTGGTGTGCTAGGGATACATATAGATTGAAGGTTGCAAGTCTTCAAACCACAGCATTCTTCGCACGTGTGCATGACTGATTTGGAATGATTCCAAAGAAAGCAACATTGACTTTCTCGAATCCACGGCGGCAACTTGCATCAGATGCACATGAATTAAAGGAAGTCACTACCTTCATCCAAACATATGCTTCATGAGCTAGCATGAACAAATGCTTTCAAAAGTTTCCAACACTAGCTTAATGTTCAGCAAAATTATGGAGAAGACAAGGATGTTGTCGATGGGCACAACAACAATTCATCTGGGTTTCCTTTTAAAAGGAATTCCATAGTTAAGTGAACAAGTGATAGCATTGGTCAGACCCAAAAGATATAATGGTGTATGCTCGAGGGATCAACCACGGATAAGACAACATTACGAGCATCGTTGGTACTGATTTGATTTGACGATAGCCCACACTCAAATCAAAGGATTGATGAGACAATAGGTCCAGCAACTGATCACAAGGACCAATCGATGAAGATATCATCTTTCTTCAACACACACTACACAAGAATATCCCTTTGGAACGAACTAAGTCAGGCAAGCTTTTATCTTCCAATCCTCCAAGTTGTCGTTTAGCTTAACCAACTAGCTCAGGGATATCTAACACCGATTCTTGG
The DNA here is from genome assembly GCF_002162155.2 of Triticum dicoccoides. Lineage (NCBI taxonomy): Eukaryota > Viridiplantae > Streptophyta > Magnoliopsida > Poales > Poaceae > Triticum > Triticum dicoccoides. Next base: position 280,480,971 of record NC_041392.1, on the reverse strand, counting down.
AGAGAAGGTGGTTCACAAGAAACCAACTTGATCACGAACTCAACATAGCGGTCAGGTGACAACCCGGTAACACCTCCAAGAAGATATTTGGAAAGTCACGAACCACCGGTATGTTACTAAGCTCGAGAACAATCTTGCTTTTGAGGGCAAGACGATATGATCAAATGAGTGAGGACTTGACAAGATCCTAACTCATCAATCGAAGGGTGCACCGAAATAAGGACTAGGTAGCACGATCAGTCTTAGAAGGATGATTCGAAAACCAACATACTAAGAATGAAATTATTATCCTTTAACTACCAAGCAACAGAGTTGCTAGCAGTATTGATTTCACACATCACAATTCATTTGTCGGTATTCCGGTTGCATCAACACGATGGCCGAGGAATGAACAGTGATGGCAAGAAGTGTCACTGTACCAAGAGTTCATGGGATGGTGTGCAATTCCTATAAAAATCTCGATATAAAATATGTAATACTCCAAGGTAGAGCAGAACCAAAAGCTGGATTGGCATTTGATCTGCGGAATACAACTACTTTGACCCAATCCTAGATATGGAAGAGGTACTGGAGTTTGTTTCTCCTAGTCATTCCGGAATAGAATGGCTTGACAGACCACAAGAGTCATAGGCATCGATGAACGAACGCACGCATACTCTTGACTATCAATTGATAGACGAGGGTCAGAATGCAACTAAAGAGAACAACTCAAAGGAACATATAACTTTCTGAGTTGTGGATGCATAGATTAGTATGTCGAACCAAGTTCAACATATTTCTTCCGGATAACCCATGCAGAAAGGTAGAACTGGCAGAGTCACGATTTATGAATGGAGAACTCCTCAAGAGTACTCTAATTGTGATTTTTTTTGATCCAATAAACATCTACCATAAGTAGTTCATGGTATTTGGAAGAAGAAGATACCACGGACTTCAAGGACTATCGCAAAGGTTACTAATATCCTAAAGGCACTAGCAATTACTATCCACATGAAGTAGGTAGAGTGAATCTCGGGTTCAGAACCCAGGAGTAGAATACCTACTACTAAGTAGCATCACGGGATGCTTCCGAGAATAAAGGCCAGAATCTTCACACTAGGACACAAATCATGGCTAGACCACTAGATGATCCCCTAAGCACTTAGGGTCATAATAATAATTCCAACATATATGTCGAGGCAATAATTACCTCAACACACCGATTAGTGTGGTTAATCTGGCCCATGGGAACATCGGAAACAGAAGGAAGGGATTTGCAAATGCATCGGACTATTTAGAAACCTGGGATGACTCGGACAGCATAACGGCTATAATTGCTCAAAAAGATTTGAGACAATCACAAAAATGGTGGCATAACCACTCAGAAGCACAATATCAAGGTTCCGAGATCAACAATTAACATACGGAAGTAGTAGGAACTGAACTGAGACTTAAATCCAACAATCTTATAAGTCTACTGATTAGTAACACGTGATCCTGATAGATAGATGAGAAGACCTAGTTCCTTAACCCCGTAGGAAAGATAAGATGACTCAGATCAGAAGGGCATGAGGTATAAGGAGTAAAAAGAGCCTTACGTTCCATCCCACAATCAATTCCCTTATATAACTAAAGAATTTCTAGACTCGACTTCGACCAGTTTGGCTTGGTAATCCTACAGGCAGTCAAGCTCTGATACCAACGCTGTCAGGACCCCGACTCAATGCCACATCGATCTAGCATGTAACACCTCATATCACTTTGCGGCCTCACGCACGGTATTCCCACGGGTGTCGCCTTACCTTTGCCCGGGACCGTTTGCGCCTTTTGGCACACGTATATGACAGTGTCGCTAGCATCCATATGATAAGGAGCCCGGGCTGACATGGCTAGTCGTAAACCCAAAGTGGCACAGACTTACAGGGACAGGCATCCATGACCCAGCATCGAACGTGTCAGTCATCAGCGAGTGAATCCAGGCTGTAGCACTGGGCTAGCAGGACTCTGGTGAACCGGGCTGTAGCGGGCTAACAGGACTCTGGTATTCATCGCGTGACATTTCCCCGAAGGGACAGACACAGGAACGAAGAAGGACACATGCCGGCCAGCCTAAGTGTTCCGGAGCAGTAGCAAGCTACCATGGCTCAGTGAAACACTAGGAGACATTTCCCCGTAAGAGAGGCTACTAAAGATAAACAACTAGATGGTCAGATCCCACACATACCAAGCATTTCAAAACATACACACAATATGCTCGATATGTGCGAATACAACATGGCATCACAAAATGACTCTACGACTCAAGTAGTTTATTCAATAGGCTCCGAGGAGCGAGACATTACAAACATGGGTCTCATGACCCAACAATCAGAGCATACAAGTCAAAGCACAAGCGGAAGCTATCATGTCTGAGTACAGACATCTATAAATGAAAAGGCTGAGAAGCCTGACTATCTATCAGATCCTGCCGAGGGCACAAGATCGTAGCTGAGGTATCAAGCTAAACGTCGAAGACCACACGGAATTACTAGTGAGACTGAAGTCTCTCTGCAAAAACATAAAATAGGCAAACATGAGTACAAATGTACCCAGCAAGACTTACATCAGAACTATCTACATATGCATCATTTTCAACAAGGGGATGGTGGGGTTTAACTGCAGCAAGCCAGCTTTGACTCGGTGGCTATCCTGAACTACGACTGCGAGTAACTTTTTTGAGGTGGCGCACACGAGTCCACATATTCACCATATCAATACACCACTATGGATCCGCTCCCGTCTCCCTACGAGAACGCCATCCATAGTACTCACGCTTATCTTGCGTATTTTAGAGTATCCACTTTCACTTGTCTATGAACTGATATAAGCAACCCAGAAGTCCTTTTCCGCGGACACGGCTATTCGAATAGATTAGGTTAACCCTGCAGGGGTGTACTTCTTCACACACGCTCTCACCACTTACCGCCGTTTACACGACATGTACTCGGCAACCTTCAAGCGGAAGCCCAACGTGGGTGTCGGCCACGACCTACCTAATCACCTAAGTCTCTAGTCCAGGTTTATCGCCTATTCGGGTTCCATCCATGAGGAGATCCGGCCGGAGTTTCGCTCACAGCCCCAAACGATGTGAACAGGGTTCCCGAGACACCAAACGGGCGCCCGGTACACCGTGCCACGTGCCTACCGCATCACAGCCCACCCCTACGGTCAGCGCTGCCCACGGCCTCCAGCATACTACAAACACAAGAAACTACTTGCAACTCCTGGACAGAGGACAAGGGTGATCAAGAAGCCGAGAGGGTCCATTGGTTTCGGGCCCAATGCGTGGTAGTAGCTGAATCATGGATCACAAACACAGAACTCAGTTCCTGAGGACGGCTTCAATGAGACAACCCACCATGTACTCCTACATGGCCTCTCACCGACACCTTTTACCAAATCATGTTCACACACTTAGCTCACACACAGTAGGACATGTTCACACGCCTCTGATTCATCCCCGATGAATCAGACCTGACTCAACTCTAAGCAGTAGCAGGCATGACAAACAAGCATGAATGAGTAGGCACAACAGGGCTCAAACAATTCCTACTCATACTAGTGGGTTTCATCTATTTACTGTGGAATGACAGGTCATGCAAAGGATAAAGGGGTTCAGCTACCGCAGCAAGTAACAGATGAATCGTTGTTGTCCTAATGCAGTAAAAGAGAGCAGGAGCGAGAGAGTAGGATTGTATCGGAATGAACAAGGGGGTTTTGCTTGCCTGGCACTTCTGAAGATAACATTGAGTCTTCATCAGTGTCAACGATCACATCATCGGTATCATGTCTATCGAGAGGGGACAAATACCAGCAACACAGAAGGGAACACAATCAATGCAATGCACAATATGATGCATGATCATGACATGGCAAAATGAATGTGTTTTGAGCTAATGCAACTAGCAACAGATTAAATGAAGTTGGTTTGAATACAAGATTCAAATTTAAACTCCATATGTGATTATTCAAATGCCATTTAATTGATTTGTGCTAAACAGCAGCTATAAGTTGTTCTAACATGCATGAAAATGGTACAGATGGATTCCTTGAATTTTTCTGATAATTTTTCATATATAAATTATTTAATTTGGAGTTACGGTTAATTTTCTATGAATTATTGAAGTTTTGGTTATTATCTGAAATTTATAAATCATTTTTGATTTATTTTAATTCCAGAAACAAATACTGCGTCAGCATGACGTATTAGTGACGTCAGCAGGTCAACGTGGCTGGTCCAGGTCAAACCTGGCCAGTGGGTCCCATCCGTCAGTGACTAACCTAACTAATCTAATTTAATTAGTGGCCTGGGGCCCATTGTCAGTGTCTATTAAACTAACTAATATTTAGTTAACACTAATCCTAGCCTAATTAGCCGGGCGGGCCCGCAGGTCAGTGAGAGAGAGGGGGGGGGTCAAACCGGGCAGTGGGGTCAACCCACGCCGGTCATCGGGTCAGCGGTCGCCGGCGTTTAGCCGCCGGCGAGTCCAGACGCGGCGGAGGGCTCGGAAACGAGCCACATGGCATCGTTTCGGCCGTGGTTTGTTGCATTCGAACGCGCGCAGTGGCGCGCATCTAGTGGTGGCGGTGACAGGTGCTGGGGTGGCCGGAAAAGTGGTCGGCGACGAGGTTTGGCGGCGGCAGCAGCTCGGGCAATCCTGGGGTGGCGCTATAGAGCACTAGAGGAGAGACCGAAGGGCGCTGCGGGCTCCTGGGAGGGCGGCGAACATGGTGACGCGCTCAGGCGCACGCTGGGATGGCCCTGGCCACGGCAACGACATGGCAGGCGGCGGCAAGCTCGGCCGTGGTCGGAAGATGGAGCTAGGGGACGGGAAACAGAGGGGGCGAGCAAAGAGGAGGCAGCAGGAGCTCACAGGGAGACCGATGAGGTGGTCAGCGAGCTCGGGGGCGTCTTCGGTGCTGCGAATCGAACGGCGGCGATCGCCGGCCGTGGCGATGAAGATGGCAGTGATGGCGTGGCTTCAGGGCACCCGGCGTCGCGTGCGTCGTGGTAGAGCTTCCCGGATCCAAGGCGGAGCTCGTGGCCTAACTGGCTGGGCGTGGGGATGCTGGTGGCTCCGGTGGTACTCGTCGGCGGTCTCGGTGCGTCCGGGGATGAGCGAGGGAGAGAGACAGAAGAGGGAGAGGGGATGCAGCGAGTGAGGGAAAGGAGAGAGGGGACACGGGGCGTCGTCGTGGCGCGAATTAGGACGAAGGGCGGCCTCCAGCGCGAAGCAGGAGGTGGCCGGGGCTCTCGGGCGCGCGCCACGCCTCGCCTCTGTTCGTCCTCCTGGCAGAGGAGGAAGAGGACAAGGGGGAGGAGGTGGGCTGGGCCGGCTGGTGGGTGAGCTGGGCCAGGCTCTGGTGGGCTGCACGGTAAGGCCAGGTAAAACTCTCTCTCTGCTTTTATTTACATTCTGTTTTATATTTTTCTTAATTCTTTTGCCACTGTTTTGAATTAAAATAATAATTCAAACAATCCAAAGCTCCTCTGAATATTTTATATTGCTAGATGGACTTTTCCAAAAGCTTATAAAATATTTCAGGGGGTATTTGAAATTATATTCTAGTTATATGAATATAATTCAAATTCAAATAGCTAATGAATTAAATCCAAAGTCCCAAATATAATTCCTTAAAAATGTTCAATATTTTGGTTGGGACCAGAACCCTTACCAAAAATTATCAAACATTTAAAAAGGCATTTTTGGAGCAATGAATGAGATTTCTAGGGTTTTTGCCCCTCTTTTATTTAGGGTTTTTGAGGCTTCCAAAATTCCTCAATTCAAGTTTCAAAAATATAGACATGATGCACACATGAAGCTAGCCTAGAGCAATGCCAGAAACTAGGGATGTGACAGGAGAACTCAAGTCCAATCAACTGCCACGCGTCAATCGAGGCTACATGCTTTTGGGGCATGCGGCGCTCCGTGCTTGACCCTTTGGCTTCGCCTCGAAGCCAAGACAAAGCGCGCCTTGGGCCCGGGGGCTACTGTCGGCATTCTGGGAATGGGGGTCCCCAGACTTGCATGCCTGCGGCCCACGGCGTGGCTAGGCTGGCAGGTCTGTAGGGCCCATCTTCATCAACAAGGCATTCAAGACCCTCGCGAGGGGCCAAGCCTCGTGAGGCGGACTATGCAAGACCTCCTTGGGAGCGGTCTCGCCAGGAAGGTTCACGAGGGGCGGAGAGATCAAGGTAGGGCAAACCTCACGAGGTCCTCATGACGTGAGGCATGACGATCGAGACCAGGCTGGCGCCAGGCGGGTGCGAGAGCATGCAGCATCCTTGTTTCGTCTTTGGTGCTAAGAGGGCAAGCCCATGCGCGGAGTACCAAGGCATCAATCAAATGTTTCCATATTGTTGCAACGAGACCAAGACCAGAAGGACAACAAGGCAGAGGTCAATGTGGAGCCCAAGACAGTGTCACCGCCAGAGCCTTTGGCAGGCGAAGACCACCTTTTGTCAGGATAGCTTGTACTAGATGTCCCCTTTCGAATTGGCCGTTGTTGGCTCCCTTCCCGCTCAATATTTGGGGAGAGGACCAGGGCCTATATAAGTAGAACTAGCCACCACCAGAAGGGGAAGAGGAAAAAGAGGCTTCCCACCCACGCAAGTTCACCTAGCACGAGAACACCTCAACATCAGGAGGCTGTCCTTCCCCTTGTACTGTTCATCATTAGCCCAAGAGGCAATCCACCACCACCAGACTGGAGTAGGGTATTACACCACAACGGTGTCCCGAACCAGTATAAATCTTGTGTCTTTCTATGTTGTGAGTTCCTCGAGTTCGTCCGTGAGATCTTAGAGAGCTAGGGCGTGGATCGATAGGAGGAAAGCCTTCGCGCACACCCCAGTGTTCGAACATTAAGGGTTTGCCGGAACCCGTGATCCGACAACCCCGGTCCTGGAAGAGGCTATAATTCTCATGCAATATGTTGCAAACGCAGCCTCACCGACTTCATCATAGATGAGTGTGACCAGCACCAAATCCTCACAAATATCTTTGTTGTTTTACTTTCCTGCCTAGGAATAATCCTCCTGATGTGAGTTTTGATTTATATGCTGAAAACCATCAGATACCACTTACTGAATTTTGTGATATATGATTGATCCCCTCTGTTGGGAGCTTAGCCGAGCCTAGGCCGACTGGGGTTGAGGATTTTTATCGCACTTTGACAGTGGGAGATGAGAGAGGGGTGTCAGCCACCACGGCTGCTAGCATACATTTTCCTGCCGTACATTATTTTGCTTTATTTGTTGCTAAGTGCTTGCTTGCTAGAAAGAAAGTAGGTGCGCTCAGTGCACCAGACTTTGTTGTTTTACACCGAGCACTAGAGGGCGACAACACTCATAGCTTGGGAGCTATTGTGGCTCGTCGCCTCCATCTTAATAAATCCCAGGGTGAAATACATGGTGGGATTTTTGCTACTCATTTGGTGGCTCACTTTGAGGTTGAGATACGCCCTCATGATTACCCTATTACCAAGATCTCCCTAGAGAGGACAACCATGGAACACCATCATTTTCTTGCACGAGATTATCCTGACATTCCCCTTCCTTATAACCTGGTTTTTAGCGTTAAAACTTGTGATATTATTCCACTGCATGCACCTGCTTTGTTTGATTCTGCTGCCAGGGGTGGATATAGGATCATGCCCGTGGACATCATCGCCTACCAGAACGCTCAGGCTGCTGAGGAGGCAGCACAGGAGGAGCCTCCATAGTGGGATGAGTGGATGCCCGCTCCTCAGCAACCCTACTACCCTCCAGGCTACTGATCGACTACCAAGTTAGGCCAAAAGCCTAAGCTTAGGGGAGTACGTGTTTCCACCGACTTTACATTCATGTTCACTCATTCCATTTGTCGATGTTCACACTTTTTCATTGTATCATCCATGCTTAGATTTATTTTCTTACTTTCTTCTTGTGTGTTTCAAAAAACTTTAGAAAAAACAAAAAGATTAGTTGTAGCTTGTTTACTTTCTATGCATGCTCAACTGTAGTATTAAAAAGAGAAAACCCAAAAAGATTTCCTTGTTCTTCTTTTGCTTGTTGGGAGCTTTCCCGTGTAAATAGTTTTTCTCGTTTTAGCTTTTCCCTTATTTGCTTGCTAAAGAAAACCAAAAACTCCAAAATATTTCAGTGTGTTTCTCTGAATTTCTTTTCTTTTTATTCGAGTTGTACCGAGGAGAAGACAATGATGAAAATGTTGAGTGGCTCTCATTTGAATAATTGTTGAACTAATAAAGAGCACATTTTACCTTGTCTTCTCCTGTTGAATAAAATGTTTGCAGATTCCAGCTTAGTCCACGACACTCTTCACTATTATTATTTTCATATCATTCGGTCGTGCAAGTGAAAGGTAATAATGACGACATTCGATGAATTAACCATGCAAGAGAGAAACTGGTATGAACTCGACTTGTCCTGTCTGTGTAAATATATTTAACCTAGCATCCATGATTCAGCCCGTTATGATTAAACATGTTTGCAATGACAATTCGAGATTATAGTTTCTCATGCCATGCATAAGTAGTTGGGAGTTGATAATGATTTATCTTGGATATCAACATAGCATTAAAATGATTCTGATGTAGTATGATGATATGGTATCCTCCTGTGAATGTTCAAGTGGCTTGACTTGGTACATGTTCATGCATGTAGTTGAATCAAAACCAACATAGCCTCTATAATATTTATGTTCATGGTGTTCATATCCTACTCATGCTAGTGTCCAATGTTACTTATGCATAATGCATGGTTATGATCGTTGTTGCTCTCTAGATGGTCGCTTCTCAATCTAAATTGCTAGCCCTTCGCCTGTACTAAGTGGGGATTCTGCTTGTACATCAAAAACCTTGAACCCAAAGTTATTCCAGATGAGTCCACCATACCTGCCTATATACGGTATTACCCTGCCGTCCTAAGTAAATTTGCATGTGCCACCTCTAAAAACTTCTAAAAAATATCCGTTTTGTGCGCCTGGATCGTTCATGGAACAACAGGAGGTGGTCGGTATCTTCCATGCTAAGCGGGTTATTCTCAGGTCAAGTGTTTATTCACTCGCCACCGCACGAGAAAAAGGCGGTAATAGGGATGCCCAGTCGCAAACTGCAAAATACAAAAGAGTTAATAGCTCGAACAATCAAACAAAAACTCCCAATGGAGTCAAAACCTTTACTTTTATCACTTGGGAACCGCCACTAGCCTGTTTAGCATGGGAGATATTGATAACTGATGGTCGTGAAGTAAATGAGAAGGGTGCATGTCTCAAAATATCATTTATCTCTGTTTTAAAAATTGAGCTCTGGCACCTCTGCAAATCACTGCTTCCCTTTGTGAAGGGACTATCTATTTACTTTTATGGTGTGTCATCACCTTCTAAAAACAAGCACCAGAAAATGAGTAGAGCACAATTGTCATGATTTATGCATTGTGTGTAGCTAATGTTGGGCGCATCATGACTGGATCTTTTCTACCATGAATTACAATGTTTAGTCGTTGCCTGAACTTTGGAGGTGCTCTGCATTTATGTTTTGCGGTCTCAGAAAGGGCTAGAGAGATACTATTATTGTCATATTATATCATGGTTGTTTTGACAACGTGTTGCTGTTTGAGACATCTTATTATTGCTCGCTAGCTGATTATGTCATTGATATGAGTCATTATAATCTTTAAGAGTTATTGTTGACATGGTTAGTTATAATGTTGGTTGAAAACCTGGGTGTTGTTTAAGCTTATTTATGCAAACAAGAGCAAACGAGTCTGTAAAAGTTTCTCTTTTTCAATTTCAGTTTATCAACTGAATTGCTTGAGGACAAACAAAGGTTTAAGCTTGGGGGAGTTGATACGTCTCCAACATATCTACTCTTCCTAACGCTTTTCCTCTTGTTTTGGACTCTAATTTGCATGATTTGAATTAAACTAACCTCGGACTGAAGCTATTTTCAGCAGAACTACCATGGTGTTGTTTTTGTGCAGAAATAAAAGTTTTCGGAATGGAACAAAACTTTGCGAGGATTTTTTATATCAATAATAAGAATTTCTGGAGCCAAGACCTGCCAGAGAGGGCCACCTGGGTGGGCACAACCCACCAGGGCGCGCCCCCCTCTCCTGGCGCGCCCAGGTGGGTTGTCCCCACCTGGTGGCCCCGCTGACCTTAATTCCAACACCATAAAATCCAATTTTTGGAGAAAAAATCAAGGAGAAAGAATTATCGCGATCCACGAGACAGAGCTGCCGCCAAGCCCTGTTCTTCCTCGGGAGGGCAGATCCGGAGTCTGTTTGGGGCTCCGGAGAGGGGGATCTTCGTTATTCATCATCACCAACCCTTCTCCATCGCCAATTCCATGATGCTCCCCACCGGGAGTGAGTAATTCCTTCGTAGGCTTGCTGGTCGGTGAGAAGTTGGATGAGATTCATCATGTACTCGAGTTGGTTTTGTTAGGGCTTGATTCCTAGTATCCACTATGTTCTTAGATTGATGTTGCAATGACTTTTGCCATGCTCAATGCTTGTCACTTTGGGCTCGGGTGCCATGATTTCAGATCTGAACCATTTATGTTATCACCATTATAACCATGTTCTAGATCCGCCCTTGCAAGTTATAGTCACCTACTACGTGTTATGATCCGGTAACCCCGGAGTGACAATAACCAGGACTTCTTCTGGTGATTACCGTAGTTTGAGGAGTTCCTGTGTTCACTATGTGTTAATGCTTTGTTCTGGCTCTCTATTAAAAGAAGACCTTAATATCCCTTAGTTTCCAATATGGACGGACCCCGCTGCCACAGGAGGGGAGGACAAAAGATGTCATGCAAGTTCTTTTAATAAAGCACGTATGACTATTTACGGAATACATGCCTACATTATATCGATGAACTGGAGCTAGTACCTAATAGCCCTAGGTTATAACTGTCACATGATGAATATCATCCAACAAGTCACCGATCCAATTCCTACGAATTTGTCTTATATTGTTTCTGCTAAGTTACTACTACTATCATCACTATTACACTTGCTACAAAATTATTGCTATCACTGTTACTATTACTATTGCTACTGTCACTACTATCAAAACTATCAAACTACTTTGCTAATGATCACTTTGCTGCAGATAATTAATCTCCCGGTGTGGTTGAATTGAGAACTTAGCTGCTAATACCTTCAAATATTCTTTGGCTCCCCTTGTGTCGAATCTATAAATTTGGGTTGAATACTCTACCCTCGAAAGCTGTGGGTTATCAACCTGGGTATCTGAAAGGATTTGCAGGTGGAAGATGAAGGTAAACCACGGGATATGGCACCAGTTGTGTACGTCTTGGACAAGGTAAAAAGAATAGAATTCTGGGAGGTCATGTCACGTGTGAGATTCCCACATGGATTTGCTTCCAACCCTGAAAGGAGAGTTAGTGCAGATGGAAACAAGGTACAAGGGTTGAAAACTCATGACTGCCACGTCCTACTTCAAAGGGTTTTACCTGTTATACTTAGAGGATTGGGCCGCCCTGACTTATACAGAGCAGTTACAGAGTGGGGACACTTCTTTAGGGAACTCTACACTAGAAATATCAGGATAGATGCTTTGGAGCGTCTTAGAGACAAGATACCAACTATCCTGTGTGACCTTGAGAAGATATATCCTCCAGCTTTCTTTGATGTGATGGTGCATTTGGTTGTTCATCGGCACTACTTAGAGGTCCAACATTGTATGGCTGGATGTACCCTATTGAAAGGCGGTTAGGCACTTTCAAGGGCTATGTTAGGAACAGAGCTAGACCTGAGGGTTTCATTGAAGAGGCCTACATTGCTACAGAAGCATTGACATTCTGCTCAAAATACATTGAAACAGCTGATCATCTTAGCAAAGAGGTGGGTGAAGATAATCTCGGGCTCTTTGTTTCCAATTATTCTATTCGAGTTACAGGGAAGAGTCGACAAGAGGACAAACCTAAAGCTTTGGACAAAATGGTTTGGTATGTGTCGAATAACTGTCGTGGGATACTACCTTATATCAAGTAAGTGCTAAGTACTGCAGCTTATACATCGTAATCTACTAAACTTGCAGCACATTCTTATATATTTAGATATTTGATGCGATCACTATGTTGTGCAGCATCTACAAAAAGGAGTTACTGCCGCAAAATCCAAGAAACATTAACGAACTGGTTATGGCAGGATTTGCGAAATGGTTCAAGAGCCATGTAAGCTTTTGAATTGCACTATCAGTATTTTTAATATATTGAGTACATAAGATGATTAGCTTGTCTATTTTCTAACCATAGGTTAAGAAGATGCGGGAGGATGGGCAAGCAGTTGATGATGCCCTTTATGCACTAGCAATGGGTCCTGATACTCGGGTAAGACATTATGAATCTTGCATTGTTGGAGATGTGCACTACAACACCCTTGCACGCGACAAAGGCAGAAAGACACAAAATATTGCCATCATGAGCACGGATATGTACGACAGAGAGACAACTGAAATGTATGCTAACATAACAGACACTGTTCAGTTGCAGTATATCTCTAGTTTCGAGGATCATCGGTGTGTGGTTCTGTTGTGCTATCGTTGGTATAACCCGTTCTCCAGGATCGCATAACCCAAAGCTGATGATTATTTCAAATCCGTCAATGTTAAGGCGGCGTACCAGACCAACGAGACTTTTATTTTGGCAAATCAAGCAACACAAATATTTTTCTTGGAAGACACATTTGCACGTAGCGATGACTGGAGAGTATTGCAAAGGTTTGAGCAGAGGAATTTGTTTAATGAAGTTGCACAACAATATGATGCTTACACTGCTCCTAATGTACAAGATTCCATAGATGTTCCTAATATCTTTGAGAACCCTCACATCAATGACGCTGGCGAAAAGATTGCCTGTCGTGCTGTGGACATAGAAGAGTGGATCAAGAAGAAGCCAACGTTCGAGGACATTGAGGATGAAGAAGAAGATGACACTCTAGGGAATTATGATTCAGACTGATACACATGGCGAAGATGTTGACGCTGCTGTTGCGGATGATGATTAGATTGTTTTTGTCGTATTTGGCTATCAGAAGATGTTTTTATCTACTATGTGAAATTGTGTTTGCTATGACAACTGAAACCTGATGAACGTGTTGTTTAGTATTTTGTTGTGAGAACATCACTTGTCATGTATATTGATTTGTGTTTGGTGATTGTATGACAACTAAAACATGATGGCATTGTTGTTTAGTTGTACTCATACTTGGCTGTGAAACTTGAATTTGATGGCATAGTTTGCTGTTGGACTGCAATTTGCTCGACGTCTTCGAATGGGAACAAATCTGACCCGACAGGGCCTCTGCTAATTTATTTATTTATTACCAAAAGGGCCTCTGCTATTTATTTATTTATGAGAAAAGGGGATACCCCCCGATTTCCGTTAATAGAAATCATTAGATGTTCACAACACTACGCCCAGCCTGCTACACAGGTTTCATTCATTACTAGTTTCAGCAAAGTGCTCATGTCATAGCCACTGAATACATCACGAGTGCTACATACACTACAAATAAAGAGACAACTATCCTACAGAGCACATCGATTTTGCCCATTATCTTCACAAGCTCTTTCATCTCCTCATTGCTGTCAAGGCCGTTCAGCAGCTGTTGCTTGGCCATGATCAGAGGAACTGCATCTTTAACCTTCTACTCTGCATCTTCCTCATATGTCGTTCCTTCAGTTACTTGTCCAACACCCCAACCTGCTGGTATTGGGATTCCTCGGCTAACTAAATAATTAGCGTAGTTGCATTCCCCCACATCAGCAACTTCCAAGAAATACAAATCACACGAATCTTCCCTTTTATGCATGAATCAAATTGGAAGATCATCAACCAAACTATTAAAAATCAGCAAGTGAAAGCAGCAGATCAACACTTAAACATATTATTATCCCATGATACGGGCATTTGTAGAAGACTCGGCCAGGATTGAGGATTGTGGTTGAGACACGACAGATGACTCTGTGTGATTTGCAGTAGTAGCAGCACACCAACGACAGCGGGTTGCGATGAGCAACCGGCTGCGATGCGTGTGCCGGCGGGGGTGTGATGAGACCCAAAGGCGATGGTACGGGTGGCAACTTGGCGCATATCTGGTTGTTTCCTACTAAAGAGCAGGTGGACGAGCAGCCAGCGGACATGGTTGCTGCGGTTAGAGCTTCTGATGCTAGGCAGAGTAAGTAGAGAAGAGGAGAAACGAATGTTGGATATGTCAGTTTCATTACTTGCAGAGTAGCATAGCACCATATATAGTCATAGTCTAGGTTTGGATTCAAACCAGCTACACGAGCACGTCTCTCTTTTTTCTAAAACTCAGCAATGTCTCTTTACTGGTACACTGATACGTCTCCAACGTATCTATAATTTTTGATTGTTCCATGCTATTATATTATCTGTTTTGGATGTTTAATGGGCTTTATTATACACTTCTATATTATTTTTGGGACTAACCTACTAACCCAAGGCCCAGTGCAAATTGCTGTTTTTTTGCCTATTTCAGTGTTTCACAAAAAGGAATATCAAACGGAATCCAAACGGAATGAAACCTTCGGGAGAGTTATTTTTGGGACAAACGTGATCCAGGGGACTTGGAGTAGATGTCAAGAAAGAAATGAGGTGGCCACGAGGCAGGGAGGTGCGCCTGCCCCTGGACGCGCCCCCACCCTCGTGGGCCCCTCGCAGCTCCACTGACCAACTTCTTCCTGCTATATATATCCATATACCCTGAAAACATCCGGGAGCACCACGAAACCCTATTTCCACCGCCGCAACCTTCTCTACCCAAGAGATCCCAACTTGAGGCCTTTTCCGGAGCTCCGCCGGAGGGGGAATCGATCACATAGGGCTTCTACATCAACAACATAGCCTCTCCGATGATGTGTGAGTAGTTTACCACAGACCTTCGGGTCCATAGTTATTAGCTAGATGGCTTCTTCTCTCTCTTTGGATCTCAATACAATGTTCTCCTCGATCTTCTTGGAGATCTATTCGATGTAACTCTTTTTGCGGTGTGTTTGTCGAGATCCGATGAATTGTGGGTTTATGATCAAGTTTATCTATGAACAATATTTGATTCTTCTCTGAAATCTTTTATGTATGATTGGTTATCTTTGCAAGTCTCTTTGAATTATCAGTTTGGTTTGGCCTACTAGATTGATCTTTCCTGCAATGGGAGAAGTGCTTAGCTTTGGGTTCAATCTTGCGGTGTCCTTTCCCAGTGACAGCAAGGGCAGCAAGGCACATATTGTATTGTTGACATCGTGGATAAAAAGATGGGGTTTATATCATATTGCTTGAGTTTATCCCTCTACATCATGTCATCTTGCCTAATGTGTTACTCTGTTCTTATGAACTTAATACTCTAGATGCATGCTGGATAGCGGTCGATGTGTGGAGTAATAGTAGTAGATGCAGAATCGTTTCGGTATACTTTTCACGGACGTGATGCCTATATACATGATCATGCCTAGATATTCTCATAATTATGCACTTTTCTATCAATTGCTCGACAATAATTTGTTCACCCACCGTAATACTTATGCTATCTTGAGAGAAGCCACTAGTGGAACCTATGGCTCCCGGGTCTATCTTTTATTATATAAGTTTCCAATCTATTTTACATTGCAATCTTTACTTTCAATCTATATCATAAAAATACCAAAAAAATTATCTTATTATTATTATCTCTATCATATATCACTCTCGTAAGTGACCGTGAAGGGATTGACAACCCCTTTATCGTGTTGGTTGCGAGGTTCTTATTTGTTTGTGTAGGTACGAGGGACTTGCGTGTAGTCTCCTACTATATTGATACCTTGGTTCTCAAAAACTGAGGGAAATACATACGCTACTTTATTGCATCACCCTTTCCTCTTCAAGGGAAAACCAACGCAGTGCTCAAGAGGTAGCATACACTAGCTTATTCTGTATGCCTTCTCAAGAGTTTGATTTTCTTTATTTTTTGCGAGGAAGGAAGGAGGACAAAATTGAGAGTTCCTGGGACTCGAAACCAAGACCTCTCGGTTGAAAACCAAGGGTGCTAGTCACTTATGTGGCGAACGTTCCCTGGGAGGAGAACGGTAAACGAACGCATTTTCCTCACAGTTTTAGTTGCGACGCAAGATCTAACGGTCGCAGTTTTGGGAATGTTATCAGGCGAATGAGCCCAGTTTTTCTTTTCTTCCTATATATAAAAAAGTATGCTACTTGGTGTTGGCTTAGTCAACAAACGATTGTGCCAACCTTGACCGTTGGATTGACATTCAACGTATATCGTGTTTCTTCAGTCTCTTCTTCCTCCAGCCGCCAAAGCCAAACCAGCACCGGAGGGACCGCCTGCTCCCGCCTCCCACGGCTGGTTGTGCTACCGTGCATGCATCGTGGCCACATCGCACCCTAAAACTCTGTGCATCTTCCCTGACTCCTATTCGTTCCCGTCTGAGGCCTCACCATCGTCCTCCGCCTTGGTTCACTCGCTACAGCGCCACCCTCCGGTGTTGTCAACATGGTCAACAACCGAGAGGAATAAGGAGATGACTGTTCATGGTGAGAATGACAGTAGGGACCCAGCAGCACGCACAGTAAATTTTTTTCGGGACGGAGAAGGGTATCAACTGGGTTGTTCGAGAGGTGTGGCTCGTCTAGCCCAGGCTTTTATTTCATATGTTTAGCATAGTTTGTTTTTTTCCTTTCTGAAAATGGCCAGCCCACCTATTTTGTTTTTTGCAGAATAACCAACGTAGGCCTACTTGCTTTTCTACGCCCTGCTGGACTGGAAATATTTCAAGACGAGGAGGGATGCATTTTTCCTAGAAAAATGGGCTATAAGTAATAAGAAATGGGCTATAAGTAATAATAAATGGGTTGTAAAATGAAAAAATACAACAAACAAGCAATTAGTTCCGAAATACTTTTTTCTTTCGGATTTTGATATTTTAAATTTCATTGTTTTTGTGCGCGTAAAATTTCATTGGATTTAAATTAAGGTATGTTTAGTTTTTAAATTAATTTGAATCTGGCTAGAAAATTTCGGGTTGTATGCTGTTTGGGACAGATTTGGAGGCTGACTTGTGGGTCTACTAGGTTGACATGTACAAAAGCCTTTGTCAACTTAGTCCACAAACGATTCTAGCAGTAGTAACCGTTGGATGTTAATCCAACGACCGTGCTGCTTCTTCAATATCTGATCTTCTTGCTCTAGCCGCCGAAACCAGCGCCGGTGGGACTACCTGCTCCCGCCTCCCTTGGCCAGCTATGTTGCCGCACAGGCCGCACCGCCCCACCCTACTCCATTGCTGGCCAGACCATTCCTCTACTCACCCACACCTCCTATTATTTTCCGGCGACGGCAGCCGGACCAGTAAACCCTCGTACTCCCCATCACGTGGGCAACCACTGCCGAGTCTTCCCTGGCTCCGTGTCGTTCCCTTCTTAGGCCTCGCCTCGTCCACCGCCCTGGTGCTATCGGCGTGCTATGGTCAACGTGGTCAACGAACGACATCCATCAGACGTGGACTATACGTGGAGAGGCTGACAGCTGGGTCCACGGCCGCACACAAGGAAATGCCTCCTTATTACGCACAAAAATAATGATTGTTGCACCTAACATCTGGGACCCACCGGAAGGGCCTCTGTATTTCGTAAAAAAAACGTTCCCCCCACTGACAAGTCAGACCCACCAGTTATATCTTCGCACGCAAGGAAGTGCCTCCTTATTACGCACAAAAAAATGAATACTCCCCCTGCTAGCTGGGACCCAGCATAGTGGGAGGCTGACTTGTGGGCCTACTAAGTTGCCGGGGATGGAGGGCTTTGTCAACTTAGTTAATATGAACGATTCTAGCTCCAGTGACCGTACAATGTCCATCCAACGATCGTAGTGCTTCTTCAACCTCGAGTCTTCTTGCTCCAGCCGCCCAAAGCAGCGCCGGTCATGCCGCATGCTCCTACCTCCTGTGGCCGGCTGTGCTGCCGCAGAGGCCTCACCGCCCCTACTATTCCCACCGCTGGCTAGGCCCTGCGGCGATGGCAGCCTCACATCGCAGCTGAACCAGTGAACCCTCGTACTCCTCTCCGTGTTGGCATCCACTGTCGCGTCTTCCCCGGCTCCGCTTCGTCCCCTTCCTAGGCCTCGCCGTTGTCCACCGCCCTGGTGCTCTTGGCGCGGCGTGGTCAACGTGGTCAAGGAACTACTTCCATCAAAAGAGTACTGTACGTGGAGAGGCTGACAGCTGGGTCCACGACCGCAGCAAGGAAGTGCCTCC
Organism: Triticum dicoccoides; assembly: GCF_002162155.2. Classification (NCBI taxonomy): domain Eukaryota; kingdom Viridiplantae; phylum Streptophyta; class Magnoliopsida; order Poales; family Poaceae; genus Triticum; species Triticum dicoccoides. The sequence goes on along the minus strand of NC_041392.1, from coordinate 280,462,657 downwards.
TTATTACGCGGACAAATAATGGTTCCTCCACCTGACAGCAGGGACCCACCGGACGGGCCACCATATTTCATAAAAAAAACATTTCCCTTTGACTGCTAGGACCCACCTGGTCGAAGCGTACGTAGCGTTGTCATTCTGGTCATGAACGTGTACATACATAATGGTCGATCGGTCTATCTGCAGGCTGCAGCGATGAAGTGTGGCCATGTAAGGAAGGGCATGTGTCGTAGTATAGGTGCGCACGTGTCATAGTAGAGGCGCACACGTAGCATGTACACGTACGTACAACCAGGGTGCAAGAAATAAAACATGGCCACGTACGTACATACGGGCGGGGTTTCGAACGCCTACTCGCGCATACGTACGGCCAGGGCTCGTGTACATGGCTGTGTCAGAACGGAGAAACCGAGTCGTCGTCGTGTTCATGGGGAGGCAACGGAATGCGTCATGTTCATCGGGAGGCAATGGAATACGCCGTGTTCATTAGGAGCCAACTATCTTGGATGGAACAGCCGATCGAAACGAGGCCTGGCGTACCGCGGAACGGAGGAAACGGCCTTGTGTTCGACCAGCCACGGCCGAAACGGGGTCCTGTTCATTGGGAGGGGTCTGGTGTATCGCAAAACGGAGGAAACAGACTTCTCTTGGACCTCCTACGGTCAAAACAGGGTCCTGTTGATCAGGAGGGGTGTGGCGTACCGCAAAAACGGAGGTCCAAGAGAAGTCGTAGGTGGGAGGTTGTGTTGGAGCGTTACGGTCAAAACGGGGGTCCTATTCATCGGGGGGTGTGGCGTACCACAAAACGGGACTCCATGGGATACTGTTCATCTCCACCGTCGACCTCCTCCAGCCTCCACGGGCTACTGTTCATCCACCATCGACCTCCCTCCACCTACGACTGTTCATCCACGGGCTCCTGTTCATCCAGCCTCCACCGCTCCTCCACCGGTACTGTTCAACCAGCCCTCTCCACGGGGTCCTATTCAACAACCCCTCCACGGGCTACTGTTCATCCAGCCCTCCACCGGCTACTGTTCAACCAGCCCTCCATGGGGTCATGTTCATCGAGCCCTCCACGGGGTCCTGTTCATCCACCCCCAACCAGCTCGATCGGGGTCATGTTCATCCAGCGGCAACGGCCTCTACTACCACGGGGTCCTGTTCATCCAACCCCCCACC
>NC_041392.1:280413548-280461221 GCF_002162155.2 Triticum dicoccoides | reverse complement strand
CAAGGGAAGGAGGCAGCAGGGTTTGATCAGCTTCAGTTAGCAGCAGTAGCGAAGGAATCACCCGGGTTCAGTTAACAGCAAGGGATCGATCGCTCGGGTTCAGTAACGTAGCTAGTGCAATCGCTTGGGTTCAGTTAGAGCCCAACGCCTCGCTCGGGTTCAGTTAGAGTGCAAGGCCTCACACACATGCACGTACGTGTAGGAGAGAAATGCGCATTGCTCGGCCCCGACCACCTACCGTAACCGGGAACTCCCCGATATTTTCCTCGCCCTCACTTCTACCACGATTTTTCCGTCATGGACGGCCCAAAGAATGTCATGCAGCTACGTCTCCGGCCCGCCCAGGACGAAAAGCCCATTTTCTGTCATGATTTTTTGTCATAGAAGTAGGATCCCACCACATCTATGATGATACCGGGTTTTGTCACAATTATCATCATAGAAGTGTCATAAGCATGACAGAAAAAATTCGTTCAGCCCAAAATGTCACGGATGTGTCTTTTTTTGTAGTGAAGATCAACGGTATATTTTTATTCAAAGGTATGTCTCATATACAAGGTCTGTCTCAACAATAAAAGATGCTTGAAATATGTTATACTCTGAAAGAAAGTCAGAATGTGCTATGATCAAGGAAGACAGTCAAACAAATTTTCTCATGCAAGTAATTAGCCATAGAATATTATGGGTGTGAGTATGGCTTTCAGTCTGCATATCATAGTATGAAGTGTTGTATATAAGAAACTTAGTCTTCCTCCACCCGCTATCGGAAGAAGCTTATGATGCGAGGCTTTTCAAATTTTCCCTCAGTGCGATATATTACCAGAATCCGGTCCAAGATACCCAGCCCTCCACAGCAAGATACCCCACTGAAAGCTTCTGACATAAGGAACTGGATCTTCCTCAACAAGCAGCCGAAGGAGAAACTTCTCTAGTATGGAAGCCAGGCTTCCCCAGCACAATACCCATGCCAAGCTTCCTGTGTAAGCTATCGAGACTTTTTCTGCACGTTACCCAGACAAAAGCTTTGAGAAGAAGTTAACGAGACTTCCTCAGTAAGCTACTCGGATGGCTTCTCTCATAAGCCACTCAGTCCGCGTCAGTACCACACTATTGCATCATCCTCAGAGATTATGCGGTGTGATGGCAGTATACAGTGCAGTTCAAGGATCAGATTTGTAATAAATTTGTCAGAGGTACAATTCAGTCAAAACATATGCCTGCCGCAAGAATCGGGTATTCAGTTGCATATGATTCTTATACATATGGTGAGCATGTATCCCTGGTTAAATCAGTCACTCATACAAGATATGACAATGATCAAGCAGATATACCTAAGAAAGGTACGGATCCAACAACCTCATGAGGCATGCAAATGAAGATAAGAAGAGATACACATCTTATGTAATACAAGGATCGACAAGATCTGGATATGACATCACAGAATCAATAGTCTTGATAATGGTCACCAAAGCCAATATTCCCGCACCTGACAAGGAGATCTCATGAACTCTTGTCACCCTATTGTATGGTTGGCCTCAACATTGAGCTCTGTACAGCTATAAGCCCCGATCATATGCCATATATGTGTGGACCCAGGTCAGAAAATAAGACGAAGGAATCATGCCAAAAATATTGCACTAACCACAGTCATGGTCATACGAAGAATCAAGGACATATGTGGCCAAGTTATTTCATTAAGGTATCCTGACCACGAAAATCATGGTCGTCAAAAGGATGAGACTAACAGCAAAAGTATGATGATTTTTGCGTGACCATCAGGGTCCGGATACCCAAGTCAGTTGAAGGCCATAATTCCATATGGATCCACAAAGGCATACCCTCAAAGGCCTACTCTGTTCTACAAGGACTTCATATCCTGCTGACCCGCTTAAAAATGGTTTGTGTGGAATATCCAACTCTATTCTGTCAGATCCAAGATTCTTTTGCAACCTCAGCACTTTGACTTCAGCGATAGTGTTAAAGCATCGCACAGTCTATTACCACATCTGGGTATACCGACAACGTGGGTAAATCAAAAATCGAACAATCAGTGCAGGCCAGGTATATCCACTGGTGGAACCAAGTGCATGGACAACAGGTCATGAAAAATATATTTTTTCGCCAGCACTCCTGTCAGGATAGCTCCAAGATGTTAATATTTGAGGTATGACACAACTATAAATCCATACCCTGTTATATCACTCACGACAGAAGGCATTCGAATATTTGGTGCATCTCTCATGCACGAGCCCAAGAAACAAATCAAGACAAGTTAGTACCACATGTTAGCAGTCAGCTACTGTCAGGAGAATGGCGATGATTCTAAGCATTGATTGAATTCAGAAGACATGCATTTGTTTGAGCAACCCCATTCCAGAAGTAAAAAGGTTTTCTTGAAAAAAGGAAAACTTATGGTCAGATCCATTGGATATCCCCACAGATATGAGAAAATCAACGTCAGCAAAAGGCTTTGGTTTATGAGCAAAAACCTGTCAGAATTTGGGAAAGGTAAAGCAAACCACCCTAGAGCAAGGTAAGAAGATCATATGAAATTCTCGGGGAAACAATAAATAAAGGAAAAAAGGATACCCGAGTTGGAAACGGTTTCCTTAAGATCTATTTAGACTTGTTCCCTGAGCAACCAAATCTCGAGGACGAGATTTCTTTAAGGGGGGAAGGTTTGTAACAGCCTAGTTTTTGGCCCTTTTCTTTTTCTTTTTGATTTATTGGTTTTTGCTCTGTTCTTCTTTTTGGAGTGGTTCTATGGCCTTGTCACCTAGGAAACCATCCTCATTTCTTCTCCCAAGTGACTCATCATCCTCAAAACTTTCCCAAGATCATGTCACTTCATTGCTTGATCAAACCCTAAATTCTTTTTCTCAGGAATATTCCTTTTTCTATTAAAGGAATAACCTCATTTGCCCTAGGTTGTGAAGAAGCCTATATTTCTACCCATCCAAAAAAATTCCCAAATAATTCTCATAATTCCTTTGGGTCATATATTGCTCAAATATGCCCAAACATTTCCTTGGCCAGTTCAAAAATAATTCCCCAATACTCCTTTTTCTATTTTGTCCAGAATGGCATTTTGTGAAGGAAGTGCCATTTATCTTTTCCTAGTTGCTCCCAAAATTTTTGGGCATGCTCATCCAAATAATTGCCCCATGCAAAAATTAAACTTCATTTGCCCAGACAACTTTCCTCAGTGAATTTCCAAAGTTTTTGTCAGACGTAAGGCTTTGTGAAGGAAGTGCTAGCTAGGGTTATCCAAATGAGTTGAAATTTTGCAGACTCCTTCTTGTGCTCATATCATCACCCTCCTCCAAATTTCAGCTCCATCCCATGATATATGTGAGCATAGGATCAAATATTTTCTTCTATCAATATTTTCAGTTTGTGAAGCAAGTATATTTTATATTACTTCATTTTGGCTGTAAATTTACCGGAGCATTCTCATGACCATAAAACCTCTCTCCACCAAATTGGGGATCAATTCACCAAGCCATTATTTATACAAAATTATTCCAAGTTTTTGCTCAGTGAGGATGTTTGTGAAACAAGTACCACTTTGGCTTGTCCATTTGGTATGAAATTTGTACAGCCCATTCTTATGACCAAATCATCATGATATACCCAATTTCAGCTCAAGTGGCCACACCATTTGAGTGCATCAGCTTGATCCATTTTCTGGACCATTTTGGTCAGTTGCAAAGCAACTATATTAAGCCTTGGTCCATTTATCCACAAAATCTCCAGGATCATAGTCCTTCCATAGTTAATCATCCCAGACAACACCACTGGATCCAATCCCTTTCCTGTTGATCAGCAATGCTCTGTCAAGTTTGATGCAGCAAACTTCAGAGCTTAGTTCCAACTTAACCACTGTGCCTCAGATCAAGCCATAGCGTCGTAAATGCTCTATCTTGGAAGGACTTCAGCCCAGACATAGTTTGCAATCCTCTCGTGACCTCCCTGTGCATTGTCTTGTCGTGACCGCGTAGCTGGCATGCCCATTTATGCGCTATGTCCGCAGTGGCCGCGTCCAGGGCGTCGTTTGCGCTTCGGCCTCTTTTCCTCTCGTCGGCTTCGTGCACGTGAGCATGTCCAGCGTCTTCATCTCGTCATCTCCGTTCCCTGGACCCCTCTCCCCCTCCGGAAGCTTCCTCACCGACGCTCATCGCCGCGCGCCCACGGGCGAACAGTGGCCAACATGGCATTAATGGCGCTCGTATCTTCTTCATCCGCTCCCCCTTGGCTCCTGCTGCTCTGTGACCTTCGTCCGCTCCTCCTCGTCGTGTTCCCATGTTTGCCCGTGCTCGCTGAGCCTCGCCAGAGCTTTGGCCGAGCTCGAACGGCAGAACTCGTCCACGACCTCCCTCATCCACCTATAAAAAGGCCTCCGGACCCCATCTCTCTTCACCACTGGCCTCCCCATCCTCCTCTGATCCCGCCTAGCTCCTTCCCCGAGCCCCAGAGCCCCTCCTGCTCCTCCATTGCCACTGTAGACAAGTGGAAAGAGAAGCCAATGCACCTTGGGTGCTGACTGCGTGTTGATCATCAATATAAGGAGTTACAATAGGGGGCGCCGGAGCGCGCTGTACAGGGGCGCGACGTGCGCAGGAGAGTGGAGATCGTGCAGCAGGGGCATGACTCGGTCAGCTGTAGTTAGGCTGCTAAGACTACAGGTAGACTGCTAACACCCCGCCGCAGCTGCAGCGTCCGGTGGCTGGACGCACAAGCTGGCTCTAAACTCTTGGAATGCTGGAGTAGGGAGTCCCTTGGTCATCATGTCCGCAAATTGGTGCGAGGTCGGCACGTGGAGCACGCGGAGCTGGCCGAGCACAACCTTTTCATGGACGAAGTGGATGTCGATCTCGATGTGCTTGGTACGGCAGTGGTGAACGGGGTTAGCCACCATATACACCGAGGAGATGTTGTCGCAGTAGACCACTATAGTTTGCCGGAGAGGGAGGTGAAGCTCGCCGAGCAATTGCTGGAGCCAACAGCATTCCGCGACGACGTTGGCGACTGCCCGGTACTCTGCCTCAGCGCTGGAGCGGGAGACCGTGGGCTGGCGCTTGGACGACCATGACACGAGAGAGTCACCGAGGAACATGGCGTAGCCCGACGTCGAGCGACGGGTGTCGGGGCAGCCGGCCCAGTAGGCGTCGGAGTAGGCGACCAAGTCGAGCGAAGAGGAGCGCTGGAGGTGTAGTCCATGGGTGGAGGAGCCACGCACATAGCGCAGAATGCGCTTGACGAACGTCAGGTGCTGCTCCCGGTGGTCGTGCATGGATAAGCACGCCTGTTGAACCGCGTACGCGAGGTCCGACCGTGTCATGGTGAGATACTATAGAGCGCCCACGATGCTGCGGTATTCCGAGGCATCAACGACGGGCAGTCCGGCGTCAGCAGAGAGCTTGCACCGGGTGTCGACGGGCGTGGTCACCGCCTTGCACTGCACCATATTGGCACGGTCCAGAAGCTCATCGGCGTACTTTCTCTGTGAGAGGAAGAAGCCGGTGGCATCGCGGGTGACCCTGATCCCAATGAAATAGTGCAGAGGGCCGAGGTCCTTCATCGAGAACTCAGACAAGAGCTGTTGTTGTAGTTGTCGGAGGAGAGCAGGGTGCGACACAGTGACGACGATATCATCCACTTTCAATAGCAGGTAGGCTGTCTCACCAGAGCGCCGAAGCACGAACAAAGACGGGTCTGACCGTGCGGCCACGAAACCCATCCGCTGGAGGTGTGCAGCAAAGCGATCAAACCAAGCACGGGGTGCCTGCTTCAACCCATACAGAGACCTGTCGAGGAGGCAGACGTGCTGGGGGCGACTGTCGTCGATGAAGCCGGCCGGTTGCTGGCAGTAGACGCGCTCGGTGAGGTAACCCTGCAGGAACGCGTTGTTGACGTCCATTTGATGCACCAGCCAGTCTCGAGCAGCCGCAATGGCGAGAACCGTGCGAATGGTAGCGGACTTGACGACGGGGGAGAACGTCTCGTCGAAGTCAACACCCGGCTGTTGAGAGAAGCCGCGGACGACCCACCTGGCCTTGTAGCGTTCGAGCGATCCGTCAGCCTTGAATTTGTGCCTAAAGAGCCATTTCCCGGAGACGATATTGGTGCCAGCGGGGCGCGGCATGAGCGTCCATGTCCTGTTCGCCATCAGGGCCCTGTATTCATCCTGCATCGCAGCTCGCCAATTTGGGTCATGCAAAGCGGTACGCATAGAGGTGGGAACATGAGATATGGTGGAGGCAGTGTGAATCTCATGATACTTGGTGTTGGGACGGAAGACACCACGCTGCGCTCGTGTCGTCATGGGGTGGGTGGGTATGGGTGCTGGGCGGGGAGTGCGAGGACAACAGGGTGTCGGCGGCGAAGGCAACATGACAGTGGGAGAGGTTGCCTGCGGGTTTGATGGATCTGCGGCCATGGCGGCATTATCGCATGCGGGTGTGGCTGCATCGGCAGCGTTATCGCATGTCGGTGGTGTCGCCAAGGTAGCAGCTGGAGTGACCACAGCGCCCGAGCTGGCTACTTCGGCAGCGTGATCAGTGAGGGTTAGGCGTGGAGTCGGGTTCGGCGCGGGGCGTACGGTGGGGGCGCACTGTGGGATGAGGTGCGGGGAGGGAGGTGCCGGCTGCTCATCATCCGGAGAGGGGGCGGCGCGGTCACCGTGGGACGGAAGGGGAATTGGGTCTCGTCGAACACGACGTGACGCGAGGTGATGACTCGATCGGTGGCTTGGTTTAGGCATCGATATCCCTTGTGATCCGGTGAGTACCCAAGGAAAACACAAGGGGCAGATCGAGGGGAAAGCTTGTGGGCGGCAGTGGCTGAGAGGTTTGGGTAACAGAGGCATCCGAACACTCGCATGGCTGAATAATCGGGATGGACACAGAAGATTAGGTAGAAGGGGGTGTGGGACTGACGTGCACGACATGGGCGGCGATTAAGCAAGAACGTGGCTGTGTTCAGGGCCTCGGCCTAGTACGTGAATGGCATGTTGGCATGTATTAGGATGGTGCGAACTATGTCATTAAGTGTTCTAAGGATGCGCTATGCTCGTCCATTCTAGAGGGAAGTATACGAGCAGGACATACGAAGGAGGATGCCATGTGTGGATAGGAACGCACGCGCTGCGTGGTTGTCGAATTCCCGGCCATTGTCGGTTTGGATAGTGAGGATGTCGAGTTGGAAGTGAGTACGTACTAGGGCTTGGAATTTTTGTAGCATGGGCAACACATCAGATTTGTGACGGAGAGGGAAAGTCCACACCAAATGGCTGTAATCATCAAGCACACCTAGATAGTATTGCAAACCAGAATTACTAGTTACAGGGGAGGTCCAGACATCACAATGCACTAACTGAAAGGGAAATACGACAAATGTTCAGAGGAACTAAACGGCAGACGAGTGCTTTTTCCTAATTGGCATGCATGACAGATAGAGGCGGGCACGCCATGAGCTGCTTCAGAGGAGTGCCTGAGCGCAAGTCGAAGAGCATCGTGGTGCGGGTGCCTCAGGCGATGGTGCCACAGATCGATGGAGACGGCAGTAAGTGCTTGGTGCGGTGCGGGCAGGGACACAGGGTAGAGATCATCGTCAGGGTCTTTACATCGAGGATCACCCTCTTCGTCCTTCGATCCTTGACAAAAAAACCAATATCATCAGACTCAACGTTGACAGGGTTGTCGCGTGCAAGTTTCTTAACAGATATGAGGTTTTTGATTAGGTGCGGTGAAACAAGGATGTGGTTTAGAGAGAGGGGGGAACCGGTAGTGGGGATGGAGGCATGGCCTGTGTGCGTGACCGCAAGCGATGAACCATTGCCGAACACAATGCCTGAAGAATGACAGGGATGAGACGAAGAGAGCATACCCGACATGGACGCCATGTGCGATGTTGCACCCGTGTCAAGGTACCAGTCCGCACCCGGAGCAGCGGTGTGCTGCTGCTGCACTCCGAGGGCGTTGAGGGCCTACACAAGGGCCGCCTGATCCCACGCGGGAGCGGGGGCAGGGGCGCTCGTTGCTGGTGCTCCATACAGCGGGTGGGGGGCACAACGCCGGGCGTCCAGACGGTGGGCGAGGCGCCGGGTGGGACCGCAGGTGGGACACCATGGTGCGAAGCGACGCCCGCGAACGGCGCAAGAGCGCCAGGGCACGGTCCGAGCACTCCGCCGCCAGGGGCGTGTGGACGCCAGGGCATGGGCCAGGCGTGCACCATGCCCATCCAAGGTGGAGACGGAGCAGGGGAGCGCGAGGAGGAGGCACCGCCGGAGTGATCGACGGCCTTGCCCTTGCCCTTGCCTCGGCCCCCATTGCGGCGGTTGCTACCGCCACCATGGGGGGGTGCCCCGCCGGAGTTGTGAGCCCCGCCGGAGTTGGAGCCGGAGGGAGCGTGGGCGGCATGAAGCGCCATGTCGGTGGAGCTCTCCGGTGCCTGGCGGCTCTCCTCAAGGAGGAGGAAGGCATGAAAGCGGAGAAACGTCAGGAAGGGGGTCTGCATCGTCAGTATAGGTATGGCGTAGCGAAGACGAGGATGCAGGCCACGAAACATGTTCAGAACCTGGTCCCGATCAGTGACGAGCTCCTCGAGGTCTGCCAGGCGATCCGCGCACTCTCTGAGGCGCGCGAAGTAGGACATGACGGAGCCTGATCCCTGATCGATGCGTCGAAACTCGGTGGCGAGGAATACGGCTTGGTGATCGCGATTCTCCAGGAAGAGGGAGGTGATCGCCGCCCACAGCTCGGCGGCCGTGGCTCCGCGGTGGTGAACCAGCCGAAGATCTCCGGACAGATACGGGTGTACAGCCACGAGACAATGTGTGCATCATCTTGCACCCAAACGGGGTCGGTGGGGTGAGGCGGCACGGAGAGATGAGAGAGCACCCCCGTCTTCTGGAAGGTCACCTCAAAAAGCGTCCGCCACTGGGAGAAGTTGGGCGGACTGAGGTTGAGGACGAGCGGCACATGCTGGTTGATGAAGATGCCAGAGAGTAGCGAAGGGGCTGCGACGGCGATCGGAGCGGAGCCTGCGCCGGGAAGGGCAGCCGCGAGAGCTGCAAGTGTGATCAGGGCAGGGCGCCCGAAAGCGGGCAAGGCAATAGCATCCATGGCGCCTGCAAGATCGCGGTGTGGTGGGGGAGGGGGTGGGGGCGGCGGCGGTGGTACAGCCATGGCCGGCGCCGAGAGGAAGTGTGGCAGCGGAAGGAGTTATAGGCGCAGGACGATGCTAGCGTCTGATACCATGTAGACAAGTGGAAAGAGAAGCCAATGCACCTTGGGTGCTGACTGCGTGTTGATCATCAATATAAGGAGTTACAATAGGGGGTGCCGGAGCACGCTGTACAGGGGCGCGACGTGCGCAGGAGAGTGGAGATCATGCAGGAGGTGCACGACTCGGTCAGCTGCAGTTAGGCTGCTAAGACTATAGGTAGACTGCTAACAGCCACCGTGGCCGCCTCGGTCCTCCGGCTAAATTCACTCGAGTCCGAGTCCCTCTCCTCCTTCTACCACCACTAGCGCACCACCGAGTCACCGACTATCCTCCCCATCTACCCCGTTCTTCGCCGGAGCTCACATCGCCGCGTGCCCCCATCTTGGCCGAAGGCCACCTCCGCCGGAGTCCAAGCCGCCGCCATCTCCAGCCTCACCGGCGGCTGGTTCGTGCACCATTGAATGCGCCCCTTCACGCTGATCTCGTACGTAGGCGGAGCGTCGCCTGCGGTGCCCGGAGTCGCCGGCAATCGCCACCCAACGTCGGCGGCCTCCCTTTGCCTCGCGGGCGTGCAGCGAAGGCAGAAGAAGGAGGAGACCTACATGTGGGCCCGCGCGCCAGCGTCCCAGCTCGCTGGCCCCGCCCCAGCTGACGTGCCCAGAGTCGCCGGCAATCGCCACCCAACGCCCCCGTCCCAGCTCGCTGGCCCCGCCCCCGTATACGTCTCCCCTCCACGAAAGCGTGTTCCTCCTCTCCCTCAGGCCAGAATGTGTTTTCCCTTCTGGAAAACATATTTTAGAAAAGGCATGTTCAGTTTTTCCGGCTGAGGGCCTATTTGTGAAGATTTTCTTACAGATAGGTCCCTGGCAGAAAAACTATCACAACTTTTCACTCATAACTCCAAATGAGGTGATTCCAAAGCCCACTTCTACGTCTCGTCGAGCCCGTTCTGTTGGTACCATTTCACCATTTGTTAAATTCTGAAAATGACCATTATGCCCTTTCCCTTATTCAGCCCCCTCCGAGAGAGAACGTTTTCCGGTGATTCTTTCCGCGAGCTTCTCGCACTCCTTCCCGATGAATCCCTTCACCCCAGGCAAGCCACACCCTCCATTTGCATGATTTCAATGCAGTGACATGGTTTAAATTATTTGAACTTGTTTAAAATTTGCATTAGCCATGTGTGATTTGTTCATGGCATTTCTCGGAGTATTGTTTTGATCTTGTTATTGCCATGATATTGTTTGGAGTTCTAGGACTTATATTTTGATGATTATGTGGATGACATGCTGCCTTTGGATTATTAGTGGCTAGTGTTATTTTCATCATGATGCTAGTTGATAATGTTTTGGAGTATGATGTTGGAGATGATGCTTGCATGTGGATCATAGTTGGATAGCTAGTTCTTGATATTTGAGTAGTAGTATTATCGTTCTTGGATTCATCATGATAGAAGTGTTATGCTATCCTGGGAGTATTTTGATATGTCGATAGTATGCTTTGGATCATTTGTTGGATATTTCTATGACTTGGATTACATGTTGGTAGATGATAGCAGAGTATTAGTTATCACTGTTATATGTTGGGGATAAATTCCGTCATTAAGTTGGTGCCACCGAACCAGGATTTTTCCAGTGCAACCACATTTGCCTTTTATGGGAAGGCCCTAATGTGGTCTATTGTCATGCCTCTCGCCGGTGCCTCCAACGAGGGAAGGTTATGGGCGTGCGTTACCCTGGCCCGGTAAGCAGACATAACCTTGTGCCCATAGTTGGTATTGAGATCTCTTATCCCCGTTTGGGACCATGTGTGTTTTGCCATGACGGTGGCCGTTGATGCCTTTGGTAGGCACGGGGCCACCCAGGACTGAACCCTAAAGGGGTGTTGGTCGGAGTGGCCGAGAGAGTGTCATGGCAGTAGGTCGGTTTTATCGGAATGCCATTGGTCCACCCGAATGGGAGCACGAGGCCATGGGTTCCGTGGTGTGGGTAAAGTGCGCCACCTCTGCAGAGTGTGTGTGTTTAATCTATCGATAGCCGTGTCCTCGGTCATGGATCAAATTCATACTAGGTCACACCGTTCTATCAACACTCACATGACGGAATGACTTATAGGTGATGTATATGTTGATATTGTGAGCAATAACAGTTCGGCAGGACATAGATGATGTAGTTGAGATGATCTTGAGGATGATCATTCAGTTTGTGAGGTGATCACGAGGTGATCATGTGGATGTCTTGGATCACGGGGTGATCGAGGTGGTATATTACTTGGCCGGATAGCCAAGTGTGAGATGGTTCATGTGGTTCTTGAGATCTGAGATGCTGGTTTATTAGTATTCTAGTAGTTCATATCATGCTTAGTAGTAGCTTTCGTATGATGGTAGTTGTTAATTAATTAACCTGTTTAATGCTATGTTGTTGTTTTGCCTTGATGCTTTTGGTTGTTGTGAGCTTGCAAGTACATTCGACATACTGACCTGGCGTGTCATGCCAGATTGCAGGTGATGCCATGATTGATTGATTTCTTGTCGAGGTTTCCGTGCTTGCGAGCTAGATCGGGTCCCAGCCAGAGTCCCTGCGGAGTGGAGTTCACCACCTTCGTCGTTGTTCCGCTGCTAGATGTATTCCGCCACTACAAGTTGTTCCGCTGCTAGCATAGAGCAAGTGTAGTATCACAAGAGTAGGTCCGCTGTGCTGATGTGATTCTTTGTAACATCAGACCCTTGTATTATTATCCTTCTAATAAGAGCTGATTTGTTCTATGTCAAGCAATTTCGTATTCCAGAGACTTCTCCTCCATCTCTGGGCTGGAATACGGGGCGTTCCGGTTTCTCTGAGCTGGGGTGCCACACGCTTCATCTTTTTCAACCCCATGCAATACATGAGCCTGAGCCATGGACATAGCACTATGGATGGAATAGAATGTGGTGATAGAGATCACTAAGGGGAAGTCAAAAAAAGGAAGATCATCTCAGATTGATGCGACTAATCAACGGGCTATGGAGATGCCCATCAATTGATGTCAATGCGAGGAGTAGGGATTGCCTTGCAACGGATGCACAAAGAGCTATAAGTGTATGGAAGCTCAACTGAAAACTAAGTGGGTGTGCATCCAACTTTCTTGCTCATGAAGACCTCAGGCATTTGAGGAAGCCCATCATTGGAATATATATACAAGCCAAGTTCTATAATGAATAATCCTCACTAGTATATGAAAGTGACAACATATGAGACTCACTATATGAAAAACATGGTGCTACTCTGAAGCGCAAGTGTGGAAAAGGATAGTAACATTGCCCCTTCTCTCTTTGTCTCTCTTTTTTGTTGGGATCTTTTGGCCTTTTTCGTATGGTTCTTCATCCCGACTTGTGGGGGAATCATAGTCTCCATCATCCTTTCCTCACTAGGAGAATGCTCTAATAATGATGATCATCACACTTTTATTTACGTACAAGTCGATAACTAGAACAATATGACTCATATGTATGCCTCTGGCGGTGTACCGGGATGGGCAATAATGCTAGCGTAACATGTATGATAATGATGAACGGTGGTTGTGCCACAAATACTATGTCAGCTATATGATCATGCAAAGCAATATGACAATCAAGGTGTATGTCATAAGAATGGAACGGTGGAAGTTGCATGGCAATATATCTTGGAATGTCCATGGAAATGGCATCATAGATAGGTATGTTGGCTATTTTGAGGAAGATATAAGGAGACTTATGTGTGAAGGAGCGTATCATATCACGGGGTTTGGATGCACCGGCGAAATTTGCACTGTCTCTCGAGGTGAAAAAGGGCAGTGCACGGTACCAAAGAGGCTAGCAAATCGCGCAAAGGTGAGAGTGTGTGATTGCTTGTATATGTGTTGGTAATTCCCTGAAGAGGAGAAGATGATGCATCACAACAAAGGTAAGTATTTCCCTCAGTTATGAAACCAAATTTATCAATCTAGTAGGAGAACCAAGCAACACTATGTAAACAGCACCTTCACACAAACAACAAAAACTTGCAACCCAATGCATAAGAGGGGTTGTCAATCCCTTCTGGTATTGAGATAGGGTAAATTATATGAGATTTGATAAATATATCTAACTAAAACATAAAATAAAAATAAAGAAAAAGTGCAGCAAGGTATTTTTATATTTAATATGATAGGAAATAGACCCGGGCCGTAGTTTCCTCTAGAGGCTTCTCTCAAGAAAATAACATACGGTGGGTAAACAAATTACTGTTGGGCAATTGATAAAAATGCGAATAATCATGATGATATCCAAGGCAATGATCATGTATATAGGCATCATGTCCAAGATTAGTAGACCGACTCCTTCCTGCATCTATTACTATTACTCCACACATCGACCGCTATCTAGCATGCATCTAGTGTATTAAGTTCATGGAAAAATGGAGTAATGCAATAAGAAAGATGACATGATTTAGGCGAAATAAACTCACGTATGAATAAAACCCATATTGTTACCCTTAATAATAATGATACATGCGTGTCATGTCTCTTTCTGTCACTGAGATTGAGCACCTCAAGATCGAACACATCACAAAGCACCTCTTCCCATGGCTAGAAAAATCAATCTACTTGGCCAAACCAAACCAAAGTTTCGAAGAAGAAATACGAGGCTATAACAATCATGCATATAAGAGTTCAAAAAAGACTCAAATAGTATTCATGGATAGAACTGATCATAAACCCACAATTCATCGGACCCCAACAAACACGCCGCCAAAAGGAGTTACATCAAATAGATCTCCAAGAACATCGAGGAGAACATTGTATTGAAGATCAAAAGGAGAGAAGAAGCCATAGCTACTAGCACTGGTACTGTAAGGTGCTATACACATGGTTTTTAACCCCTTTCCGTGATGGCATTCTGAACCATCACCGAGTGAGTGTGTGCAATAGGGGGGTCCTTCCTACACGACCCAAAAATCATCGGGGATAGGCAAGTGGCTACTGACGATCGCCATAGAATAAACGTATGAGAGCCGCCCTAGTCCCACATGTTA
The DNA here is from genome assembly GCF_002162155.2 of Triticum dicoccoides. NCBI lineage: Eukaryota > Viridiplantae > Streptophyta > Magnoliopsida > Poales > Poaceae > Triticum > Triticum dicoccoides. The sequence goes on along the minus strand of NC_041392.1, from coordinate 280,446,963 downwards.
CGTCTCGACGTTACATTTCTGATCCGAGAGACATCCGAAATGATTACGCCTCTATAGTCATGTGAAAAAGATGGACATCAATATTTAATCTACAGATGTGTTTGCGATAGGTATGTTATCGCACACAGTTCAATAGTGTAAAATGTGTGTGGTGCCTCTACTAACGCCAACGTGTCCATTTTCATAACTGTGTGCGATAGATATTCCTATCACACAGACAAATAAGTTTGAAATGTTTGTCGTATTACCATGAATTGCACACGCATATGAGAGGAAAACCGTGTGTGCGTCCGTCGAGCATCGCAAACGTTTCACGTCAAAGAGCCGTCAGGTCTATATTTTTCATCGCACATGTTGTTTGATTTCTAACCGTGTGCACATTATTTTATTTGCTCCTGTTTAATTTTATTTTTCGCTGTAGTTTATTATTCGAATTGGAAATCTTGAAATATGAAACGTGGAATTCAAATTAGAAGAGACAAGTGTAAATAAAATTCGTAGTACAATATGTTCAGTAATTAAAGGATTAGGCAGCAATTAACTATGATGAACCACAATATTTAGAGGCGGTATAGGTGAAGAGACAAGTGTAAACCATTTTGGCTACCAATGGTGTTGAAGAAGGGGAATTCAAGTGGCTAGACTTGGCGCATGTTCATGCATGTAGTTGATTTAAAGCCAACATAGCCTCCACGATATTTATGTTCATGGTGTTTATATACTACTCATGCTCGTACTTGATGTTAATTATTCTCAATGCATGATTACGACCATTTTTGCTCTCTAGCTGGCCTCTTCTCAATCTATTTGCTAGCCTTCACATGTACTAAGCGGGAATACTTTTTGTGCATCCAAATCCTTAAACCCAAAGTTGTTCCAGACGGGTCCACTATATCTACCTATATGCAGTGTTACTCTGTCATTTCAAGTAAATTTTAATGTGCCACCTCTAATCATTCAAATAAGCATCTGTTTTGTGTGTATGTACCACTCATGGAGCGACAGGGGCGGTGACGGTGTCCTGGACTAGGGGGCACTCACCACGTTGTCTCTCGACCAGGTGGATCGGGCCGAGGACCCCCATGGCGGTTTACTCATGGGACACTTTGGGCAGCCCATGCCGCATTCAAGGAATATTCCACAAGACTTGATGATCAAGACAAGGACTCCTCTCCACCAACGTATTCGACTAGGACTCTTGTTATCCTAGGTCTCCGGTACATTATATAAGCCGAGGCCAGGCTAGTCGATAGATCATTATGACATTATTCATCATACCATCAGGTTTTAGACCACAACATATGATATCGTGGTAGATCAACTCTGTACTTGATACACCATCAATATAAGCAAGAGCAGGACGTAGGGTTTTACCAACATCAAGAGGGCCCGAACTTGGGTAAAACATCATATTCTTCGTTCCTGTTACCATTGATCCGAGAATCCACAGCTCGGGACCCCCTACCCCGAGATCTGCCGGTTTTGACACCGACAATGATGCTTTCATTGAGAGTTCCACTATGTGATCAACAATGGATCAATGGCTGGTCTACAGATCAAACTGTGACGTCGGCGTCTTCATCGCCGGCTCGACTGGTCACCTCGGCTGGTCCGAGAACCAGGCTCCTCTTCGGATCATCAAGATCGGACATATGTCCTCTTCATCATCAACTCCGATCTCTATCATGATCATGGATGAACTATCCATGGATCTCGGGGGCTCAACATCAACATTGCCCTCGGGCGACCGTGCTGTTTTTCCAAACAGCGAATTTGTATCCGCTACGACCACCTCCTTGAGCATCGCTTTGACGATTCCTTCGGTGGAATTGTGCGGAGTTGATTCTACAACAACACTATAAAATTTCGCCGCATTCCGATGTAGCAATCTCCGCCGATCTCCCATATACCGGAGCCCTGTCGAATCTGGATGGGAATCTTGACGAGTTTGGAGCGTGGTGTCCAGCATCTAGCTCGAACGTCCTTTGGAAGATCCAACTGTTGATCAGCTTAGGAATTCGTATATCTACCACCTCTCAAAATTTCAGCTCGATCCAACAGTCCAAACTCCGGGAACCTTCCGATTAGTGCATCACTTTTCGGATCTATTTTCTGCGCGAATACGAATCCGACCCGAGTTCATCTTTCTTCATGAACGGGATACTGGACAACCTCTTTGGAAGAATCTCTTTGTAGGGTATTGTGTTTTGTTTATGAACACATGCTCACAAATTTTGCTCCTTTTCGGAGGTAATCTTCGCCGTCATGCCGGTGTCAAACCAGCCTTTACTCCACGTCTGTCGACCTGCGCTAGACAGATCGTCGCTTCATCGAGCCGAGCCCAACCTTATCAGATCATCAGCTCGGCAAGCCGAACAAGAGTTCGGCATCACGAATACTAAATTATCACCAACACCATCGCCCCACGGATTGCATGGGCCAGGCGCGCTGACATCGCTGCTCAGTCACTTCATCAATCCGGCTTTCACCACGTCACAAGTTATGACCAGCGTCGGCATGGCCACACTGTTGCTTCTTCAAGCTGATGTCCATCATGCCGAACTGCTTCAATACCTCGGCTGACATGGCAGCTGCAACATCTCCTCACCGACCCGCTCTGTTACCTCGGCCTAGACCGGGGGCTTCGCCATCTCTTCATCAGCCTACTCTGGAGACTTCGGTGTCACCAGCCGACCAACTTCGTCACGTTATCTGGACCGGAGGATTTGCCTCAGCGAGTCAACCTTTGCCAGCATCGCCATGCCATCGCTTCATCGCCCATTAGGAAATGGGTGTGCAGATCTAGTCCCAATTTTGGGAGCAATCTTTCTTCATGTTGCTACAACAGATAAACCAGGTGCTATTGATCCTAGTAATTTTTCTTGCTTGGGTTTATTGAGGGAGTCCTGGATTAGGGGGTCTCCGGACAGCTGGACTATATCCTTTGGCCGGACTGTTGGACTATGAAGACACAAGATTGAAGACTTCGTCCCATGTCCGGATGGGACTCTACTTGGCGTGGAACACAAGCTAGGCAATACAGATATGTATATCTCCTCCTTTGTAACCGACCTTGTGTAACCCTAGCCCCCTCCGGTGTCTATATAAACCGAAGGGTTTTAGTCCGTAGGACAACAGACAATCATACCATAGGCTAGCTTCTAGGGTTTAGCCTCTCCGATCTCGTGGTAGATCAACTCTTGTACTACTCATATTATCAAGAATAATCAAGCAAGACGCAGGGTTTTACCTCCATCAAGAGGGCCCAAACCTGGGTAAAACATTGTGTCCCCAGCCTCCTGTTACCATCCATGTTAGACGCACAGTTCGGGACCCCCTACCCGAGATCCGCCGGTTTTGACACCGACATTGGTGCTTTCATTGAGAGTTCCTCTGTGTCGTCGCCGTTAGGCTTGATGTCTCCTTCGATCATCGATGGCGATGCAGTCCAGGGTGAGACTTTTCTCCCCGGACAGATCTTTGTATTCGGCGGCTTCGCACTGCGGGCCAACTCGCTTGGCCATCTGGAGCAGATCGAGAGTTACACCCCTGGCCACCAAGTCAGGTTTGGAAGCTTAAACTACACGGCCGATATTCGCGGAGACTTGATCTTCGACGGATTCGAGCCCCTGCTTCGTGCGCCACACGGTCACGATGAGCATGATTTAGCTATGCCATTGGACAGTATCGAGGAGATCGCGCTGGCAACCGCTCCGACCCTTAATTCGGAGTCAGTTGCGCCATCCATGGACGGGTGGATAGACCCCACCACGGAGGCCGCACTCTCATCGGCGATCGAGCCAAGTATTGACCTTACCCTTCACGGGAGCCGTGACGCCGAACTACCGGATTCCTCCCCGGCCACGGACTCCGAACCGCCTGCGCCCGTACCTATCGAATCTGATTGGGCGCCGATCATGGAGTTTACCTCCGCGGATGTCTTTCAGCACTCGCCCTTCGGTGACATACTGAACTCATTAAGGTCTCTCTCCCTGTCAAGAGAGTCCGGGCCGAATTATGTTCGGCAGGATTGGGAAGCGGATGACGAAGAAATTCGCCCCCACCCACCACCCACTTAGTAGCCACTATCGACGATTTGAACGACATGCTCAACTTCGACTCCGAAGACATCGACGGTACGGACGATGATGCAGGAGACGAACAGGAACCACTGCCCACAGGGCACTGGACGCCCACTTCATCATATGATGTATACATGGTGGACACACCCAAAGAAAACGGCGACAAGGAATGGAAGGACGCACCGAAGGGTTGTTCCCTCGAGAAGCAGTCAAAGCGGTGGCGTAAGCGCCGCTCCAAAACCCGCCTTGGCAGAAACAGTGATCATATAAACCCAGCGATAGAGCAGGGTGAACCATCGCCCGACCAGGGCAACACAAAGAATCAAACCGAACAACCCGACCCCATCGAAGATAACAGTCCGGACGACATCACACCAGAAAGGCACCCGGAGCAACAGAATGCCCATCAAAGGCTGGTTGCCACTGCGAGGAGTCTGCAAAAGCAGAAGCAAAGGCTCAGGGCTGCACAAGACACACTCAAAATCAGATGGAGTGAAGTACTCAACACTGCAATGAAGTACGGCAGTAATCGCCACACCAAGAGCTACCCAAAGCGAAAGTTGCTACCTGAATTCGATGAGGAGGCCTTAGATCCCCCGCAACCAAAAATTAAAACGGCCATCCGGTCGGATAGACGACCTCATGGCCAACATAGAGCGGCAAACGACGCGGCACATAAGCCAGTACGTGATCCACGCGAGGGCTCACATCAAAAGGACAACGCAACCAGATCCATATACGGGCCACGCAAGCGCGCTCCAGCATGCAATACAATACAACAAACATCTGAACACCACGGTACACCCAAATACAGGGGTGCCGCACACCCCCTATGTTTCACCGATGAGGTGTTGGACCATGAATTTCCAGAGGGATTCAAACCCGTAAACATAGAGGCGTACGACGGAACAACAGACCCTGGAGTCTAGATTGAGGACTACATCCTCCATATCCATATGGCTCGGGGAGACGATCTCCAAGCCATCAAGTACTTACCACTCAAGCTCAAAGGGCCAGCTCGGCACTGGCTTAAAAGCCTCCCTGAAAACTCCATTGGAAGCTAGGAAGAGCTCGAAGACGCCTTTGGGGCAAATTTTCAAGGGACCTATGTCCGACCACCGGATGTAGACGATTTAAGTCATATAACTCAACAGCCCGGAGAGTCAGCCCAAAAGCTTTGGAACAGGTTCCTCACTAAAAAGAACCAAATAGTCGACTGTCCGGACACCGAAGCCTTAGCAGCTTTCAAGCATAGCGTTCGAGACGAATGGCTTGCCAGACACCTCGGCCAAGAAAAGACGAGAACAATGGCAGCATTAACAAGCTTCATGACCCGCTTTTGCTCAGGCGAGGACAGCTGGTTAGCCTGATGCAGCACCAGCGACCCAAGTACATCCGAAGTCAGGGATGAAAATGGGAAATCACGACGCAACAAAAATAAGCGCCGGAATAAAGAAGACAGCCCGAAGAGCACGGCGGTAAATGCCGGATTCAGAAGCCCTCGGCCAGGTCAGCAAAAGCTGCCCTCCAAAGGCCACAGAGACGAACTGTCCAGCCTAAACAAGATTCTGGATAACATATGTCAGATCCATAGCACCCCCGATAAGCCTACAAATCATACCCATAGGGAATGTTGGGTTTTCAAGCAGTCCGGCAAGCTCAACGCCGAACATAAGGGGCAGGATACACCAAGCGAAGACGAGGATGAGCCTCGCAAGCAAAGCACTAGGGAATTCCCACCAGAAGTCAAAACAGTTAACGTGTTACACGTGATAAAGGGGAGAAACAAAGCGGCACTCCCAGAGGCACATGCCCCAGGGCCTATCACCGCGGAGTTCTGCCACTGGTCGTCCCAACCGATCACCTTTGACCATCAAGATTACTCGGCAAGTATCCGGCATGCAGGATGGGCTGCCTTGGTATTAGACCCAATAATTGACGGATACCACTTCACACGAGTCCCGATGGACGGCGGCAGCAGTTTAAACCTGATATATCAGGACACAGTCCGCAACATGGGGATAGACCCAGCAAAAATTAGCCATAGCAATACTACCTTTAAAGGAGTAACGCCAGGCCCAGAAGCCCATTGCACGGGTTCCCTGCTACTAGAGGTTATATTCGGCTTTCCCGATAACTTCCGCAGCGAAAAGTTAACCTTCCAAACCGCTCTGTTCCAAAGTGGCTATCAACCACTACTCGGACACGAAGCTTTCGCTCGCTTTAATGCAATACCGCATTACGCTTCTCTCATGCTTAAGATGCCCGGTCCACGCGACATCATTATAGTAAATGGAAATATTGAGCGCTCCTTGCGCACGGAAGACCGTGCGGCTGCCTTGGCAGCCGCAAATGGCCTCACCAACTAAAGCATCTGACAGGTCGTTAAGACCACAGACACGGTTGGACGAGTCCGGTACAGCTATATGTAATTGATACAGGTTTGATGGCTATACCCCTATTACAATACAAGGGGCTCAACGCGCGCGCACAAGTGGCAATCAGGCTCAACTTTACTTATTTTGAACTATATATTGTTTATTTAGTATAACTTACCTTTTGCATGGCAACTTGTCAATTAAGTTCCTCTCTTTTTCAGATGACCATCGTGTTACACCCATCCAGAATACAGCACAACGGAGATACAGGCGCAGATGTGCAGCAGGGACACGTTCCAAGGATTATTTTTAGATTAAGACCATGCGTAAACCTTTTTTATTGTCTCTTGTTGATACACATCCCTCGGATTCTTGGTACAATTGAGAAGGATGCTGACGTCTTGGCATGTGGCCACGTCAGAATAATGCACGTACCTGGACACTAGGGGCTTATTACAAAGGGCACTGTTTAGGCCCGGTTTACACCATAAAGACCGAATACCTTAGGGAGTGTTCAGCGTCGCGAGTTTGGCCTTATATGCATGAGCTCCGAATCATGTCTTTGGTCAAATGTTGGGTTTGCCCGGCTCCTGTGTTTTGCTGCCTTACGTTCCGCTCTATCGGCTAAGGCGGCACCAGGAGAACTACTGCGATTGTGCCCTGGTTCATCCGGACGAGCACCTCAGTAGAGAAAGCTGAAAACTGACTGTCATGATATAGCGTGAGACTGGTCAACCACTCGATGACCTATCGGAATCTTCGGGATTCCTCTGACTTAACGAAGGGCCGTTTCCCGGCCAGGCATGTACGCACCCCGAATTCGGATGAGTGCGGAGCCACCAGGGGCTATATAGTAGCCCCACTGTCAAACTCCTCTGGCTAAGTGAAAGTGTTAAAGCATTATAGTCTGGTTGCCTAGTTCGCTGTGCTATCACCTCCTTAATGGACCAAGACGTTGGATCAAGTGTGAACATGCATGCGTCTTCTGCGAACACCCCTGCATTATATGCGTGGGGGCTGAAGCCGACGACCGCAATCTTTCAGGTTATATACATATATACATAAACGGCCCCACAGGAGGCCTCATAATACTTTCGGGCAAAAGTATAAATACAGCCTTGATAAACTTAACAAACACTGTTTTTACAATGGGAATACATGTCACTCAAACATAATATTCTTCAAGCACTGGGCCTCTATCGAACGAGCGCCTTCAAGAAATTCTTCAAAATAGTCCTTGGCAGCCACTCGGCCTATGGCCGAACCCTGCGTCGCAACAGTGGTGGCATCCACCTTCGCCCAGTATGTTTTGACACGGGCAAGGGCCATCCGCTAGCCTTCTATGCATGCCGACCTCTTCATCGCATTAATGCGCGGCACCGCACCAAGGAACTGCCGCACCAAACTAAAATAGTTGTTCGGCTTTGGCCTTTCAGGCCACAGATGATCCACAACAGACCTCATGGCGAGTCCGGACAATCTATTCAGCTCCGCCCATTAGGCAAGCCGATCAGTCAATGGAAGCGGATGCTCTGGAACGTTAAATTGTGACCAGAATAGCTTGTCCACTTCACGATCTGTTTGATCTCGGAAGTATTCGGCCGCATCGATAGCACTCGCCGCCAAGTCTAGATATGCGTCCGCCGAACTCCACAGCCGGTCCAGAGGGGCATACCGAGGATCTCCAAACTTCCTCCATAGCATAAAGGGTTTCCCAGCCGCGATATCGCCGGCTTGACGCAGCTCCTCCTTCTTTGCTCTCATCGCAGAGCGGGTGTCTTTGGTCGCCATCGTGGCCTTTTCCAGGTCTGTCGCCTTCGCCCGGTTTTCTTCTTCAAGAAGCTGGCACCGTTCGGTAGTATCTTTTAACTTTACAGCCATCTTGGCCATTTTTTCTTTGCTCTCGCTATGCGCGGCCTTTTTGGCTCTTAACTCTCCGGCCACCTTTAAAGCGTCCGCATTGCTACTCCTGGCTTGCTCCTTGGCTCGGGCAAGCTCCGCCCGAAGGGTCTCCACGGTGGCCGCTCCATCTGCAGTCACAAAACATATTAAAGATATTGGCATCAGGGCGCTCTTATTATGTGACAATCGCCAGAAAAATCACTGACCCTACGCCTTGTCAAGTCGCTCGTTGACAAGCACGATGTCGGCATCCGCCGCATCCAGCTGTTGCTTTAGTTCGGCATACCCATTAGTCCGGCTAGCCACCGGAGCCTCCACCACCTGCACATAAAGGCAGTCTGGTTATTACCTGGGACTATGATCCTCTGTTTGCCGCCATTTTTGATAACATCCAGAGTCTCAGGCGCTACTATCTACACAGGGCACATCTAAAATGTGCAGTACTTCAAAAATGTACATCATTTCACATACCTCAAAACCTGTCAGTAGACTCATAAAGGCTTCATGCAGCCCGCTTTCGGCGGACGAAATCCTTTCGATAATCATACCCATCAATGTGCGGTGCTCTTCTAAGATAGCTACTTTCTCCAGCATATCCCTCCGTACATCCGACCGCACACCAGACGGTGTCAGACTCTTTTGATTGCTCTCTTTGAGAGCCAGATACTGAGGACTTCGGGTGGCCATAGGATCACCTTCTGGCCTTGCCGGATCAGGAGAACCCCTCTGCTACGACACCTCAAGGTCGCCCGCTTCGTAAGGCGGTGTGGCAGGGGGAGGCATTTCGCTCTCCATCGTCTCCGGAAGAAGATCCCCCGAAGATGAGCTCAGCTGAGAAGGGCTAAGATCCGAACTGCAAGATAAATGTTTCGATTATTCTCCTCAGAAATAGAGAAATATATTTTCATTATTGAATACCATTTTACTTACAGCTCGGTAGAGGGATGATCCCCGCGCGGACATTGTGCGGCAAGAGTACCCTCCGAGGCAGGTCCCCCTGGTGGAGATTTCTTCTCCCGTTTGGAAACCTTAGTTTCCGGATCTTCAGAGGTAGACCTCTTCCTTCCCCGGAGAGAGAGAATGGCAGATTCTTCCCCTTGGTTATCCTCCCTTGCGGAGGCGCTCATTCCCTCAGTTGGAATAGGTAGCGATGGAGGCCCGCTTTCGCCCTCTTTATTCCCTCCTTCATCTTCCTTTGAGGGCACCAGGCAAGGTGCCGGCTCAAGCATCTTTTCCAGCACCGGATTGTCCAAGCCCTCAGGAAGGGGGGCCGAACACCGGATCATCTTCGCCTTTGTTATCCAGTCCTGGTCAAAGAGCGATTCTTTAGAATGATATCATGATAAATAAAAGGACAGTGTGTTCTGCCATGGGATTACTTACTTGGGTAGCGGTGCGGTTGCTACTCAGGCCCACGTCCTCGGTAGTGTCCGGACACTCTATTTGGGGTCCGAAGAATGACTTGTACATCTCCTTGTGAGTCATGCCGAGGAAATTCTGAATAGTGCGCGGTCCTTCCGGGTTGAATTCCCACATGCGGAGGGGACGACGTTTACAAGGCTGGACTCGACGAACCAGCATAACTTGCATTACCATAACCATACTGAAATCTCCCTCGAAGAGATCCCGGATGCGGCTCTGCAGTATGGGCACGTCCTTGGCTGGACCCCAGCTCAGCCCCCTGCTGATCCATGACATCAGTTGCGGTGGAGGATCTGAGCGAAAGGTGGGGGCAGCTACCCACTTGGCACTTCGGGGAGCTATGACATAAAACCATTCCCGTTGCCGCAATCTGGACACCTCTGGGAAGGAACCCTTTGGCCACGGAGTGTCAGCAATCTTGCTTATTACAGCACCTCCGCACACTGCGTACTGCCCCTCGACCATCTTCGGCTTCACATCGAAGGTCTTGAGCCACAGGCCGAAGTGAGGGGTAATGCGGAGGAAGGCCTCACACACAACAATAAATGACGAGATGTGAAGAAGGGAATCAGGGGCCAGATCGTGAAAATCCAGCCCATAATAGAACATGAGACCCCTAACAAAGGGATCCAGAGTGAGGCCTAGTCCTCGAAGGAAGTGGGAGACGAACACAATGCTCTCGTTGGATTCGGGAGTAGGGACAACCTGCCCTCGGGCGGGCAGCCTGTGCGAAATTTCGGCGGTCAGATATCTGGCCTCCCTCAACTTCTTGATGTCCTCCTCCATGACAGAGGAAGGTACCCACCGGCCTTGGAGGCTGGATCCGGACATGATTGAAGGTCTGAAGCACCTGACCTTGGCTTTGGGTGTTAGAACTCGAGGCGGGGGAAGGATTCAATTGAGCACGGGAGGAAAAAAGGTAAAAGCCTTGTCCCTTTATAAAGAGGGTGAATATCAAGCGTCCTCCTCGTGGCCGTTTGGGACTTGCCTAAAATCTAGAGTCCTAGGCACGGTTGGGTTACCCATGTCCGTATTAATGAGAATCCCGTAATAAAGGGAACACGATCTCTGCTTTGACAAGACGTGTCAAGAAACCGCCTCGCGTTATGTGCGGGGCTGGTTAAAGAAAAACGGTTCGAATAATTACCGGGCCATGGCGTGATGCCATGCTGCTAAAACATGTTAGCATATTAGACTTGTGGAAATATTATTCTCTCTATGGTGGTATGTGGAACTTATTTTGCAGGGTCGGACACTATCCTTGTATTCAAACTCTTCTGTGGTGTGTTCGGAGGAGGAACCCGCCTTGCAATGCCGAAGACAACACTGCGTGCTAGACTCATCGTCATTGAAGCCTGGTTCAGGGGCTACTGAGGGAGTCCTAGATTAGGGGGTCTCTGGACAGCCGGACTATATCCTTTGGCAGGACTGTTGGACTATGAAGACACAAGATTGAAGACTTCGTCCCGTGTTCGGATGGGACTCTACTTGGCATGGAAGGCAAGCTAGGCAATACGGATATGTATATCTCCTCCTTTGTAACCGACCTTGTGTAACCCTAGCCCCCTCCAGTGTCTATATAAACCGGAGGGTTTTAGTCCGTAGGACAACAAACAATCATACCATAGGCTAGCTTCTAGGGTTTAGCCTCTCCGATCTCGTGGTAGATCAACTCTTGTACTACTCATATTATCAAGAATAATCAAGCAGGACGTAGGGTTTTACCTCCATCAAGAGGGCCCGAACCTGGGTAAAACATCGTGTCCCCTGCCTCCTGTTACCATCCGCCTTGGACGCACAGTTCGGGACCCCCTACCCGAGATCCGCCGGTTTTGACACCGACATTTATTTATTTTGATGAATTATTACTCTGGTTTGTTCCATCATCTGTACAATGGTTTGTGAAATGGTGGCCCCATTAACGACGGTCGTGTGGTGGTTCGGTCAGTTTTCGTATACAGTTCGGCGAATGCCAAATCCGGAACTTGGACCGGCCTTTGAATTCAGGCTTTGCCACGCCTTCACCGCGTCACGCCGATCCCCTGCATCAACATTGACTTCGGCGCCAGGCCACATCTCTTTAAGTAAATTATTTTTGCAAAAAGAAATTATGCAAGGATTTTATATATATTTATATTATTCTTTTTGGACTGCACTATTTTATGTGTGTAGGTGATCGACTTCGACTGTGTCACGCGGTCACTTCGGCAAGCCAATGTCGTCGTCCCAATTGGCATAAATCCGCTCACATGATCACCTTGTTGATTGAATTGCCATACCGACATGTTCGGTTGCCTCGGGGACTTCGGCATCATCAAGAGGGTCCTACCTCGTCAGGTGTTCGGCGACGGGCCATATTTCTTTTATTACTCACTTTGCATAAATTATTAATCATGCAACTTTTATTAATTTTTTAATATTATTATTCCTATTATCTCCGGCTTGCACTATCTTCTATGCACAGGTAAATGATCCGGATTGGGCAGCGCTGTCACCTCGTTGTATCGACATACCATGTCACCTCGGCTAGACCGGGGGCTTCGTCATCACTTCATTAACCCACACCGGGTACTTCGGCGTCACACTGCCGGCCTGCATCGGCCGTGCTATGTCGCCACTTCGTAGCGTCGAGCTCTTTGCTCTACCACCTCGGGACTGGCTTGGGTCTGGGACCTCATCCCGCCGTAAGCTCGGACCGCGTCATCAATGTCGAACACATTAACCAGCTAAGTCGCTTTTATGCTCAAAGTTTTAAATTTTTAATCAGTGTTCGGTTCGACCATGCTCACATGCGTTATTTTTTTAAAACACTTCTCTTACCCAAGTTTACTGGGGCTCTTAAATTTATATGAGCCGTTTTATATTAAATGTGTTTTCTTCCTAGTTGTTGCAAAATCTTTTTCTATCACTCCTTCTTGTATGTGAGTGTGTGGTCAATAGCCAGATAGCCCAATTTCTCTCTAATAACCGCTCGAGTTTAGTTCGCTAAACTGGCCTAACGAGAAGTACTCCGCCTTTAGGATAGGAGGTTGAAGCTGAAGGCTGACCCACTCAATGTTTTGAGATCGGATGTGTCATGTTAATGTACGACGGAAGCACAAACTAATTTTAAGACCAATTTTTGGATTGGCACAAAAAAATTGATTTAGTTCGGACGTAGAGTTTCCGCATAAGTTTTTTCGTTCTTTAAGCTTATGGCACTTTTTGATCTATTTGTGTGCTTTTCTTTTATGAGGCGGGACATCCTCTTGACCGAGGTACCTTGCGTAATAATCTAGCTTGGGAAATCTTTTTCGACCCATAGTTCGGCATTTTTCCTGTCGACTTGCACCTCGGTGTTGGGTTTGAGCATAAATCCCGTAGTACACTCCCGGACACTTTTTAAGCATCGACAATATCAACAGGGGGCTGCAACTTGAGCCGAACCCACCAAAAGCCAAGGTACTCCGAGGAGTCCTCGGCAAAATGTTCTTGGATATTGCTTTATATGCATTAGTTTCGAATTGTGTCTTTGGTCAATAGTTGGGTTGCCTGGCTCCTGTGCTTGCCTCCTACGTTCCGCTTTGTTCGGCTAGGTGTGCAAAGGGAGAACCACTACGATTGTGCTTCTAGCTAGCATGGTTAAGTGCCTCAATGAAGAAAGCTGAAAACTGACTGTCACAATAAGTGTAAACTAGTCAGCGATCCGATGACTGTATTAAACTATAAGATCGATAGAGGTCACCCCGTGTTAAATGATGGCATTCATAACATTGGCCGAAGTGTTTACGACTTGACCTCGACTGGCGCCGAACACTAACGGGGGCTAGTTACTGGCCTCCCAACTATAAGCTCCAATGACTAAGTGAAAGTTATAAATCCCGCATAACTGATTGCCTCGTTTCCGCTAACACAACTGCCTTCGGGCACCGAGACGTCGGCTAAGGGTTGTTTTGTTATCGTGAATAACACCCTGTGTAGCATCTACAAGGGGTTGGAAGCCGGAGATGGACCACTTTCAACTGATAAATGGTCGCAATGGAGTCAAAATAAACATATCATCGGCGTTTGTATTTAATATACGAGGGCTACCTTCCGCAATCATTGTTATAACGCCATAAATATGGATCAATTTGACTTAAGATTTTGGCCAAGCTGGGTTGCCTGGCTCTTGTGCTTACCCCTACGTTCCCGATTGTTCGGCTAGGCGGTAAAGGGAGCACCTCTGTAATTGTTACTACCGGGTTATCCGAGTCAGTACCTCAGACTGGGTGAAGCCGAAAGCTAGTGATCTTAAAGGATATAATTGGTCAGCAACGACGGAAGTGAAAATTTTGGTTCATTGATACCATAGAGTTTGGGAACTTTCCCCGAACTAAATCCTCAATATTTTCCTCCCACATTGATTGGAGGTGAGGTTTCATGATCATGATTAGTGCTACCTCTTGAGCACTGCGTTGGTTTTCCCTTGAAGAGGAAAGGGTGGTGCAGTAAAGCAGCGTAAGTATTTCCCTCAGTTTTTGAGAACCAAGGTATCAATCCAGTAGGAGACAATGCGCGAGTCACCTCATACCTACACACACAAATAAGAACCTCGCAACCAACGCGATAAAGGGGTTGTCAATCCCTTCATGGCCACTTGCAAGAGTGAGATCTGATAGAGATGATAATAATAAGATATTTTTTCATATTTTTATGATATAGATTGAAAGTAAAGATTGCAAAATAAAATAGATTGGAAACTTGTATGATGGAGAATAGACCCGGGGGCCATAGGTTTCACTAGTGGTTTCTCTCAAGATAGCATAAGTATTACGATGGGTGAACAAATTACTGTTGAGGAATTGATAGAAAAGTGAATAATTGTGAGAACATCTAGGTATGATCATGTATATAGGAATCACGTCCGAGACAAGTAGACCGAAACGATTCTCCATCTACTACTATTACTCCACACATGGACTGCTATCCAGCATGCATCTAGAGTATTAAGTTCATAAGAACAGAGTAACGCCTTAAGCAAGATGACATGATGTAGAGGGATAAACTCATGCAATATGATGTAAACCCCATCTTTTTATCCTCGATGGCAACATTACGATACGTGTCATTTCCCTTTCTGTCACTGGGATCGAGCATTGCAATATTGAACCCAAAGCTAAGCACTTCTCCCATTGCAAGAAATATCAATCTAGTAGGCCAAACCAAACTGATAATTCGAAGAGACTTGCAAAGATAAACCAATCATACATAAAAGAATTCAGAGAAGATTCAAATATTGTTCATAGTTAATCTGGATCATAAACCCACAATTCATCGGATCTCAAGAAACACACCGCAAAAGAAGATTACATCGAATAGATCTCCAAGAGAATCGAGGAGAACTTTGTATTGAGATCCAAAGAGAGAGAAGAAGCCATCTAGCTACTAGCTATGGACCCGAAGGTCTGAAGTAAACTACTCACACATCATCAGAGGGGCCATGTAGTTGATGTAGAGGCCCTCCATGATCAATGCCCCCTCCGGCGGAGCTCCGGAAAAGGCCCCAAGATGGGATCTCTTGGGTACAAAAGGTTGCGGCGGTGGAATTAGGTTTTCGTGGTGCTCCTGGATGTTTGCGGGGTATATGGATATATATATATATAGGAGGAAGTAGGTCCATGGAGCAACGAGGGGCCCACAAGGGTGGAGAGCGCGCACAGGGGGGTGGGCGCACCCCCTGCCTCGTGGCCTCCTTGATTGTTTCTTGACGTCCACTCCAAGTCTCCTGGGTCACGTTTGTTCCAAAAATAACGCTCCCGAAGGTTTCATTCCGTTTGGACTCCGTTTGATATTCCTTTTCAGCGAAACTCTAAAATAGGCCAAAAAAACAGCAATTTGGGCTGGGCCCCCAGTTAATAGGTTAGTCCCAAAAATAATATAAAAGTGTAAAAATAAGCCCATTAACATCCAAAATAGATAATATAATAGCATGGAACAATCAAAAATTATAGATACGTTGGAGACGTATCAATCAGCATGACAACCCAAAGAAAGGAACCGATGGCAGGATTATTTTCTTTGGAAGATGTTTCATATCTCTCTGCGTACCTTTGTTTATAAAACCATATGGCCGGATTGCCTTGTTTTCCATAAATATTTGCCCTTATAACGGTTTTATAAAGTAGGACAAACACTCCCCGGCTTCTGGCCGAGGAGGTTGAAGCCGATGGTCGTTCAACAAAGTTTTGTACAGTACGGATCCGAGCATTAATGATGTAAACTACTTGGATACATAGAATCATTATGCATAATTTGTGATTTTACTCTGGATATCGATCCTTAATTCGACCACCCATGCCCGCATTAAGGCTCGGGGGCTACTGGGCTTCGGGCTTATCATTCACTAATATTAAAGCGGCACATCAATCCCCTGATCTGGTGTTGCCACCCGACCAGTGTCTCGGGGCTACTGCATTGCATATTCAATGCAGAAAATTCAAAGTGCTCAGTGTTCAGTTGGACCGGACTATGCACAAACACATCTTCCGACAACAATAGGTACCATCTAGGACTTATATGGCATCAAGCTAATATATTACGGCGACTTCTCAAAACCCTCTCTCAAGGGCCCATTTGCCGATCACTATTTCCTATAATATATTACACCGCGTTTCTATTCCTAAGTATGCTGCCGAGCTGGGAATTGATCATCAGGCTGATTTTACGAATCGACCTGAGTCTCCGGGGCTACTAGGGTCAGCGGTTTGATTTTATCCTTCAGGTGCATCCCGAATATTAGGCCAACAAGCACCTTGAAGGCTACCGTCTATATATCTCGGCAGAGAATACATTGCACAATTTGGAATCAAATTCTTAACAATCAGCCCATGGCCGGGGTGGTGCACCACCTTGGATACACTCCGGGGTTGGTGCTCGACCGCAAAAGATACCTCGGAAGTAGTCCGGCATAAAGCTCGGTTGCAAGTGGCTAGCTCCATAGAGGGAACCTTCGGTATTAAGCTCGTTTGAACCCTTTTAACTTTTTCAAGACCAAGGTAATCTATGACACCTTGGATACAGTTCGGCGTTGGAGCTCAGATACATTCCGGTGTTGAAGCTCAAAAGCGGTCTGGCATTGGTGCTCGGCTACAAAAGATACCTCGAATGCAGTCCGCTGTTGGAGCTCGGACGCGAGAGGACACCACCGCACGGGAAACACTTCAAAGCCGAGGGGGTGTAAAAATAACAAGGCATTGATAACAGCCGATAACTTAAAGGGGCTCCTCAGATACCCGACATGTAAACTCTTTCGACTCACTTCGGCGATCCTCAACATCGAAGATGGGAAGATTTGTTGAACCAGTTTTCAAGACCGATGACCGAAGATGAAGGGCAGTTCGGAAGAATTGAGGAGCATCCCCAACTTGAAGACCGGTTCAGGGGACTACTGATGGTGTCCTGGACTAGGGGGTACTCACTGTCGGGGTCAAAACCGGCGGATCTCGGGTAGGGGGTCCCAAACTGTGCATCTAGGATCGATGGTAATAGGAGATTGGGGACATGATGTTTACCCAGGTTTGGGCCCTCTCTATGGAGGTAATACCCTACGTCCTACTTGATTGATCTTGATGAATATGAGTGTTACAAGAGTTCATCTACCACAAGATCGTAATGGCTAAACCCTAGAAGCCTAGCCTATATGACTATGGTAATGAATGTCTCCTTTCTGTACTAACCCCTCCGATTTATATAGACACCGAGGGGATCTAGGGTTTACATAGAGTCAGTTACATAAGAAGGAATCTTCATAGTCGGTCGCCAAGGAGAGTCCAATACGGACACGGGTACAGTCTTCGGCCTTCATGTCTTCACAACCCATCAGTCCGGCCCATGGATAACAGGCCGGACGCCCGAGGACCCCTTAGTCTAGGACTCCCTGAGTAGCCCCCAAACCAGTCTTCAATAGCGAGGTATTAGGCACACAAATTGTCTTCGGCATTGCAAGGCAGGTTCCTCCTTTAATGATCTCCAAGTGATGTATTCGGCCATCGATTCAATGTCGCTCCCCTAAGCTTCTACGCGTTAAATAACTTCGCCTCCCACGTGTCAAGCGAAGGTGGAAGGTCAGGGTATTTTTGCAGATAACACCCCGTCCATGCAAGGAAGAGCACCTATTAAAGAGATTGGATCCTAGATCCATTCGGCACCGCGCAGAGGAAATCCCCAGAAACTGCGTAGGAGAAACCATTCCAGCATGGCTAGTGCCCCCAGCTCCTCCACCCATTTCGGCCCAGAGAAAGGCCAGTGGGAGAGATGTTCAGTGTCCCACAGTTAATTGACAAAGCTGTAGACGCAGGGATTTCTCCCCCCTGCAGATCTAATTTCTGTTCGAGCGGGGCTAGATTCCTTCAACGGTGAGATTCAGGCAGAGGACTTCCCCAATCCATCTGGGGGAAACGAGTATGTTTTGTCCCCTACCTGCTAAGGGGCGTTGGGTTTCCCATTCATTTGTTCCTCCGAGGGCTTTTGGAATACTACGGCCTCCAGCTGCACAACTTCACCCCTGCCTCCATTCTCATATTGCGGGTTACGTTGCTTTATGCGAACTATTCCTGGGTATCGAGGCTCATTTCGAGTTGTGGAGGAAGTTTGTTTTGTCTTGTCCCGCGTAATCACGAGTGGTCAATATTTGAAGTGGGTGGAGCCGAAGTATGGCGTATCGCCGATACTGGATATCTTTCCGGTACACCAAGGAAGGCATCTGAAGAATGGCCTTCTGAATGGTTCTATAATGAGGACGTCGCGCTTCCCGTCCCAGTTCGAAAGGGTCTTCCTAAATTTGCAAGTGTTCCGCTGAAGAAACGCCACAGTTGGCGTCCCCGGAGTCTTGAAGAGCGTGACAACGCAGAAGCTTGCCAGCTTATGAGCAAGATAAAGACGCTCGCTCAGTCCGGACTCGCAATAATCGAGGTAATGGCAATTTCCATAGTACGAGTGGTTTAGCCACTACAATACAGAGGGCTGCCCATGTGGCACTACAATGGAGAGGATGACGCCTCCCGCTATGGCCGGAAGGGTCCGGATACCCCCATCACTCTGGCCAAAATATTGGCCAAGCTGTTTAAAGGGGAGGAAGAGGAGTTTCTTCGCATTAAGCGCAGAGATGGGTATTCTATGTATGATCCTCCCAGTTGGGTAAGCTTCAACCCCTCTATTCCACTCATTCCCCTTCCGGATTACTTTTGATAAATTTCAACATTGTTTGTTATGATATGTCGGAGTAATCGGCTGCGGGTAGGCCAACCCGAGCCCCACGACCTTTCAAGACATCGGGGCAGGCTGCGCCCCTCAAGACCACAGGGTGAAGAGCCGCCTCCTGGGGAGTCTACGGCAAGGCGGCCGACTGCCCGCTCACGGCCAAGTCCCAGGGACGACTTCCAGAGAAGCCGGCTTTGGGGAGTTGGCCGGCGAATCCAACAAACCGTGACCTCATCGAGGGGGTTGGGGCAGGGGCGTGACTACAATGAAGCCCACTCCCCGGCCCTTACCAAGGGCAGGCATGGCTACAGCGCTCTGTACTTGGGAAGATCTCCCCGCGGCGTGGCACTGTTGCCCAGCCGGCCCTGACATCAGCACCACTGTACCTAGTCCTGCGCCCACGACGGCTTGTCTGTACGGCCTGGAGGCAGCAGGGCCCACCAGCCAGCGAGACCTCGGGAGACGGCGGGGGCACCGCCAGTCGGACCCAACGGGAGTCGGCCCGGGGGAGTCGGCCGAGCCCTCCCCCAGGCCCACGCGCCATTAATCAAGAAGAGATGGGGAGTGGCCACAGTGATCGCCCGCCAGGCGGCGGGGCTGTTGCCACGACCCCATGACCAAGCTTGCATCATCAGGAGCACGACAATAGTAATCAGCAGCCGGCAAGACCCGCCCGTGGCGGACGCGGCCTGACGGCTCCATACCAGACCAGTCGGCGGGCCCCAGCAGTCGGCGGAGAAGTCGGAGGTCGGAGACACTGACGGCTAGGCCCGTGCCCAGTCACATTACCATTGTACCCCTGGGGGTAGGCCTATATAAACCCCCCAGGGAACCCATGCAAAGGGTTGGATCCCAGTAGTTATCTACCTCACCAGATAGAGGGAGAGAGCTAGCCTTGCCCTCTCCAACCACATACATAGCTCAAGGAGCAACCGTGTAAACACTTGACCATAGTGATCATGCGGAGACCCCGCAGAGCAGCAGTAGGGGTATTATCTCCCCGGAGAGCCCCGAAGCTGGATAAGATTCGTTGGCGTGCATGTCTTCGCCTCATCCCGTTTCCAGGCACCGGCGATGTTCTACTCGCCCCCACCATGATAAGCCATCCGTTGGCATATGTCGCACCAAACCCCCGACATGATAGCACTGGCGGAACGTCACCGAAGGACTTCATAGTCCTGCCCCACAGCCGGAGATCCACAACTGGGAGCTAGATCATGGGTTTGAAGAGGATCCGGATATATTCGTGGTGCTTGCGGGGGGAGTGTTTTACCAGACGAGCTATGACGGCACAAAAGTGGCCATCACCGCCGACTACCCTAGCCTTCTTCCTGCTTCACATGTAAATAATTAAGAAACACCTTCTCTAAAAGAGTGCTCTTATTCTACCTCACCCACCGCACTGTATCGTGCTTCACAGGGGAGTCGTTCGGCAATTTCAAAGAGATCGGCTCACGCGCCGGGCAAGCCTTCCAGTTGGAAAGCGAACGAAGACACTGCCATGCCTTCATCGAAGAGGTATGAATTCACCAACCTGCACCTGAGCAGTCATGTCCAACCATGACCTTCCCGTTTTCCATGTGTCAGGAGGAAGTTGCGCTGGACAATATCCGGAGGCTCAAGCGGCCATACTTCCCATAGCCAGGATTCAAATCCTGCCATGAAGACGGGGGCTGATGCAGGGGCGACGCCGGACTTTCCTCCAACCAAGGACTCGGATGATGTATCCGTCACCAACTCGGAAGCGGAGAGTGCCATGAATCATCGGCGCTCCCGGGCCATTTTACAAGACCCTGGCTTTTTAGAAGAGCCGTTTAACGCCTTCAGCTCAGCCGATGCATACATCCGGGCTGCTCGAGATGGGATTAACTGGGCCACAAAGCAACATTTGAAAGATGTGCAGGTAAATTCGCTTTGTCTGACTATGATAACCATATGCCAGTAGCCCCCGAGACTTAAAGGAGTTGAAACAACTGATTTAAGGATCAATGTACAACCAGGTCCTTACGGAGAGTAATACCCAGCTAACTCAGGAACTAGAAAAGTGTCAGCGCCAGCTACTTGCTGCCAATGCCGAACCGGAGAAATACAAGGCATCTCCCGGTAATAGTTTCCTCTCTCGAAAATTCATAATGATACACCGATAGTGTGAATATGGGTTCTAATCTTTGTGTTGGGTCATTAGACCAAGTACGAGAGCAGCTGGACGCCGCTTGAAGCGAAGAACATGGAGCCAAAAAGCAACTAGCAGCAGGCGAGCGTGTATTGATAAAAGTCGTTCAAGAGAAAAAGAAACTCCAGGATTCGAACACCAAACTGGGCGAAGAACTGAAAGATGTGCGAACGCAGCTAGCCGACTCTGTGAAGGAGAACAAGAAGCTGCGAGGCGGCATATTCAGTACGTGGCCGCTTTTATCTTATAGCAGTTTGGAGGTAACGGTAGCTGATATAGTTGTAATTTCAGGTGTATTGACGAACCGCCCTGAAGATGAAGTGTCTGTATCATCGAGTGATCTTCTGCAAGGGCTGTCGCAGTTGCACGAGCAAGCTCGGCAGGCTATGCGGAGTGTAGCCAAGGCTTTATGGCCATCTGACTCCCCTCCAGGAAGCATGGAGAGGCTGGCAGAGCTGTTCAAGGGAGCGCGGCAGCGTATCCGGCTGTGGAAGATATCTGCCTGCCGAGAGGGTGCGCGAGAGGCCTGGGCCATGGTGAAGACGCGATATACCAAGCTGGATCCTAATCACATGGCTCATGTCGGAACGCTAGGGCCGAATGGGGAAGAAATTCCCGTTAGTATAGTATATGACCAAGTAGAGGTGGCCGCCAAATATTCCCAACGGGATTGTTAGTTAGCCTGCCTGTTGGAATGTCTAGAGGAAGAGGTGTTCAAGTCCAAGTGACTGTGTACTTTCCTCATCTAGCTAAATTGTATATCATTTGTCATGGCAGACCTTTTCGCTTCAACCTCCGGACCCGAAGGTGCGGAGTGTTTCTGAATACCGTCGCGGCCGAATAGGCTAGGGTATGCCTGGAAAACTAGGCATAGGGGTCATAGTTGCTTAAACAGACAAGTCGTATCCGGCTAGCTATGTTATATTACATTGATATCGTAAGAAACATATTCTAGAGTGAATAATTCCGTTAAGGGTTCCTTTCCCTGGGTGTGCATGCATTTAATGCGCATGTTCGAATTGTGATGTGAACACCACAATTTGTATGACTTCTGGGGGTGCATAGTGGAGTGAGCTTTTTTTAAAACATCTTTAATTCACCGACCGAATATTCCCTTAAGAACGCTAGCTTTCGGCTTCACCCAGTCTGACACATCCGGATGACCCGGCAGTAACAATCGCAAAGGTGCTCCCTTTATGCTCTAGCCGAACTAACGGGAACGTAGGGCATAAGCACAGGAGCCAGACAACCCAGTTTGGCCAAAACTTAAGTCATGTCGATGCATATAATGGCAAAGAAAAGGTACATATGGAAAAACTCATATGTAAGGAGCTTGATGCTCAAGGAATGACAAGAACCTCCATTCAAGAAGCCCCCAGGTACAAGTGGAGTACTTATTTAAAGATGTATGTATCAATGGTGTGCGGTCTAGCTGTACCAAAGCTTTGAAACAAGAAAAAAGAAAAATAATCGAAAAAGAGAGAAAAAATAATGGAAACTTATAGGGGAGGAGGAGACGAACAAGGGGTTTGGCCCTGGGCATAGAATCTTCGGAGTCTGGCCACGTTCCAGGGGTTCGGCTCGAGGCGATTGTCTGATGCATCGCGAAGACGGTACACTCCTCCAGTGAAAACTTCATCAATTATTAAGGGACCCTCCCATTTGGGCTTGAGTTTGTCCTTTTTCTTCTCCGACGGGCGTAGAACGAGTTCGCCAACATTGTAAATCTTGGCCCGTACTTCTCTGCTTTGATATCTTCGAGCCTGTTGTTGGTAAAATGCTGAACGGGCTTTTGCGACATCGCGTTCCTCCTCCAGGGCATCTAGGCCATCCTGCCGATCAATCTCGGCTTCTCTCTCTTCATACATACGCACTCGAGGTGAGTCGTGAATAATATCGCAGGGCAATACGGCCTCTACGCCATACACCATGAAGAAAGGTGTGTATCCGGTAGTACGGTTGGGCGTGGTCTGCAACCCCCGGAGTACAGAGTTGAGCTCCTCAACCCAGTGCTTGTCTTATTCTTTCAAAGACCGCACTAGTCTGGGCTTGATGCCGCTCATAATAAGACCGTTGGCTCGTTCGACTTGACCGTTGGTTTGTGGGTGGTAGACAGAGGCGTAATCGAGTTTAATACCCAGATTAGTGCACCAGGTTTTTACCTCGTCGGCTGTGAAATTGGAGTCGTTGTCAGTGATGATGCTGTGTGGGACACCATAACGGTGCACAACACCGGATAAGAAGTCTATCACCGGGCCGGACTCAGCCGTTTTAACCGGCTAAGCCTCTATCCACTTAGTGAATTTGTCCACCATAACCAGCAGATATTTTTTTCTTATGGCTTCCCCCTTTAAGGGGTCCAACCATATCAAGTCCCAAGACTGCAAAAGGCCAAGTGATGGGGATTGTTTGTAAGCCAGTAGGGGGCATATGGCTTTGATTGACAAAGAGTTGGCATCCGACGCAATGTTGGACAAGGTCCTGTGCATCTGCTTGGGCCGTCGGCCAATAAAACCTTGTATGGAAGGCCTTTCTAACAAGGGCCCGAGCTGCGGCGTGGTGACCGTCGAGTCCGGCATGTATTTCAGCCAAGAGCTTCCGCCCTTCTTCCTCGGATATACATCGTTGAAGGACTCCGGTGGCGCTTTTCTTGTAGAGTTCTCCATCATGAACCTTGTAGGCCTTTGAACACCGAACAATGCAGCGGGCCTCATTCTGGTCCTTAGGAAGCTCTTTCCTATTGAGGTAGGCTAGGAAGGGTTCGGTCCATGGGGCAATGACTGCCATGATGAGATGCGCCGACAGTGTTATTTCGGTGGCTGAGCCCCCGATGACGTCGGTGTTTCCAGGATCTTGGACTATGCTTGGTTTCAGACTAGTGTTGTCGTTTTGCCCCTGCCACACCACGGATGGCTTGAGGAGCCTTTCCAAGAAAATATTAGGTGGGACGGGGTCGCGTTTAGCGCCGATACGAGCAAGAACATCCGCCGCTTGATTACCTTCTCGAGCCACATGATGGATGAGCCCCTCGAACCGGGCCGACATTTTTATGACTGCGTTACGATACGCTGCCATCTTCGGATCTTTAGCGTCGAAATCTCCATTTATTTGAGATATTGCAACGTTGGAGTCCCCGCGTACTTCTAGGCGTTGTATGCCCATAGAGACAACCATCCAGAGACCGTGTAATAAGGCCTCGTATTCGGCTGCATTATTGGAGTCTGTGTCTAGTATTTGGAGAACGTACTGGACAATGTCTCCAGTAGGGGACGTTAAAACGACGCCCGCTCCTAACCCTGCCAGCATTTTGGAGCCGTCAAAGTACATGACCCAATTGGAGTATGTGTCGTACTCTTTAGGGAGTTCGGCCTCTGTCCATTCGGCGACGAAGTCGGCCAGTACTTGGGATTTGATAGCTCGACGTGGTTTATATGTAATGTCAAATGGGAGGAGTTCAATGGCCCATTTGGCAATCCGGCAGGTAGCATCGCGGTTGTTTATAATGTCCTTGAGTGGTACTTCGGAGGCCACCGTAATCGAACACTCCTGGAAGTAGTGAGGGAGCTTTTGGGATGCCATGAAGACTGCATATGCTATTTTTTGATAATGAGGGTACTGGGATTTGCATGGTTAAGGATAGTAGATACGTAGTATACTGGCTTTCGAAGCGGGAATTTATGTTCGTCTTGTTCTCGTTCAACGACGAGTACAGCGCTCACCACCTGGTGTGTTGCCGATATGTATAATAAGATCGGTTCACCGACGTTTGGTGCGGCCAGGATTGGATTGCTCGCAAGAAGGGTTTTTATTTCCTCTAGTTCGGCTGTTGCTGCGTCCGTCCACTCGAAGTGTCGGTTCACCGTAGAAGGCGATAGAGTGGCAGTGCCTTTTCTCCAAATCTGGAGATAAAGCGGCTTAGAGCTGCGGCGCAACCCGCAAGCTTTTGAACTTGTTTAAGGTTTGTTGGCTTAGCCAATTGTGACAAAGCTCGGATTTTGGCTGGGTTTGCTTCGATTCCTCTATTGGAAATGATGAAGCCCAATAGTTTTCCAGCGGGGACGCCGAAGACACACTTTTCTAGGTTGAGCTTAATGTCATACGCCCGGAGGTTGTCGAATGTAAGACGTAAGTCGTCTATTAGTCTTTTGACGTGCCTGGTTTTGATGACAACATCATCGACGTAAGCTTCTTCTGTTTTGTCGATTTGTTTCTCCAGGCAAGTTCGAATCATGCGTTGGTATGTGGCGCCGGTGTTCTTGAGCCCAAAGGGCATGGTGTTGATACTGAATGGCCCATATGGGGTGATAAATGCTGTTGCAGCTTGATCGGACTCCTTCATTTTGATTTGATGGTATCCGAAATATGCATCGAGGAAACACAGTGAGTCGTGTCCTGCGGTGGCGTCGATGATTTGATCAATGCGGCGGGAGGGGGAAGGGATCCTTAGGGCAAGCCTTGTTGAGGTCTTTGAAATCGACGCACAGGCGCCAAGATTTGTCCTTCTTTGGTACCACCACCAGGTTTGCTAGCCAGTCCTGATGTTTGATTTCTCTAATGAATCCTACCTCGATGAGTTTGGCCAGGTCCTCCCCCATGGCTTGTCTCCTGGGTTCAAAAAAGCGCCACAGTGTTTGCTTAACCATTTAAATCCCTTTAATATATTGAGGCTATGTTCGGCCAGCTCACGTGGGATCCCTGGCATATCTGAAGGGTGCCAGGCGAATATGTCCCAGTTTTCACGCAGGAACTCTCGCAATGTGGTGTCAACTGTTGGGTTCGGTTGAGCTCCGATAGATGCTGTCTTCTTGGGGTCCGTTGGGTGGACCTGGAATTTGACTATTTCTTCTGCTGGTTTGAAGGATGTGGATTTAGGGCGTTTGTCGAGGATCACGTCATCCCTGTCCACCATGGAGCGTAGTGCTGTTAATTCGTCAGCCGCGAGGGCTTCAGATAGCTCCTCCAGGGCCAGGGATGCGGTTTTGTTTTCAGCGCGGAGGGCTTTGTCCGAGTCACTGACGAGAGTGATTATACCGTTTGGTCCGGGCATTTTGAGCTTCATATATCCGTAATGGGGTATGGCCTAAAAGCATGTGAAAGCATCCCGCCCCAATAGGGCGTGATATCCGCTCCTGAAAGGGGCCACTTGGAAAGTTATTTTTCAGACCGATAGTTCTCCGGCGTGCCGAATACTACGTCAAGTGTGATTTTGCCTGCGCACCGCGCCTCCCGACTGGGAATAATTCCTTGGAAGGTTGTGTTACTTTGCATGATGCGGCTCCTATTTATTTCCATTTTATGGAGTGTGTCCTCGTAAATGAGGTTTAGTCCGCTGCCGCCGTCGATGAGGACCTTGGTAAGTCGAAACCCGTCCATGATGGGACTGAGGACTAATGCGACTGGCGCTCATACTATTTTGTACTTTGGTTTGTCACCCGCGTTAAATGTTATAGCCGTGTCGTTCCAGGGGTTTAACGCAGCAATTTGGCAGACTTCGGCGAGCTTGCGAAGCGCCCTTTTGTGCTTGTTGTTTGAAGCGAATGTCTCAAAGACTGTCAATACTCCTGAGTTATCGTCCCCTGGGGGATGCCGTTTTGGGTCGTCCTTGATAAGGATGTCCTCGCCGCTCTTGGCTACCTGTCGTAGTATCCAACATACTCTAAGGCTATGGGTTGCCACGGTATCTAGTGTTGTATGTATTTTGCATGGGCCATTGAGCCACCCCACCAGAACGGCGCCGTGCCGCATAGCAGTTTTGTGTTTCTTGACTATTGGACTAGGCGTGCCGCAAGGGTGGGCCCTTTTCGCCTGTAGGGGGAGTTGAGTTGGGACTGACGGTTCCCAGTGAGCTGCCTGAGTTTTCCAGGTGCTCTCCATCGCGTTGTACTTTTGTATGATGGTTGCTAAGTCAGCGAATTTCAGTATGTGGCGACGATTGATGGAGTTGAGGATTCCTCCGTCCGCGGAATTGTTGCAGAACGCTGATATTGCGTCCTCGTCACGACAATCTTTTACCTTGTCTTTGACAAGGAGGAATCTGACCCAGAAGTGGTGGAACATTTCCTAAGACTACTGTTTTATGCTCATGAGAGCGTGTATATCCGGGTGGGTGGGTGGAATTAAATCCAAACCCCAACCTGACCGACTGTTCAGAGTCTGACGACCTTCCGGGCTTAATAACCCGGGTTCCGGAGTATCTTCTAATTATTTAGGACTGTCGTCCGATGCTATGTTCGGAGGGCTGGTCGCATCCTTTTGCGGGTGAGTATCCGGCTCTTCCTGATTGGCGATCCGAACATAGTCCGTCTTCGGTATAGAAGAAGACTCGCCGTCCTGCTCCACGACTACCGCAATCTGGTGGGTGACCGGTAGGGTCTCGATTTCTCCTTGATCGGTTTTAGGCCCGGTCCGATCGTATTCTGTGGCTATTCCCAAAATGGCGATGCAATCTAGGAGTTCATTTAAAGATGAAAACTCTGTTAGATCCATCTGTTTGGAGTGCTCAGAGTTAATGCGAAGGGGGTTTTCGATGGCCCGAGAGGTCATCGTCTGCTCAACGGCCGAACGGGCGATCATAGTAAAGCCGCCCAGCCAGAGGGTTTGGCCTGGGGCCAGAGCTCTCCCGGAGGTGATGTTGTCTTTAATCACAAGGCGAGCCATCGAGCCTTTCGTCGACGGCATAGTGGAACTCTCAATGAAAGCACCAATGTCGGTGTCAAAACCGGCGGATCTCGGGTAGGGGGTCCCAAACTGTGCGTCTAGGATCGATGGTAATAGGAGATGGGGGACATGATGTTTACCCAGGTTCGGGCCCTCTCTTTGGAGGTAATACCCTTTGTCCTATTTGATTGATCTTGATGAATATTAGTGTTACAAGAGTTGATCTACCACGAGATCGTAATGGCTAAACCCTAGGAGCCTAGCCTATATGACTATGGTAATGAATGTCTCCTTTCCGGACTAACCCCTCCGGTTTATATAGACACCGAGGGGATCTAGGGTTTACACAGAGTCGGTTACATAAGAAGGAATCTTCATAGTCGGTCGCCAAGCTTGCCTTCCACGCCAAGGAGAGTCCAATCCAGACACGGGTACAGTCTTCCGCCTTCATGTCTTCACAGCCCATCAGTCCGGCCCATGGATAACAGGCCGGACGCCCGAGGACCCCTTAGTCCAGGACTCCCTCACTCACCATGTTGTCTCCTGACCAGGTGGATCGGGCCTAGGACTCCCATGGCGGTTTACTCATGGGCCACTTTGGGCAGCTCATGCCGCATTCAAGGAATATTCCACAAGTCTTGATGATCAAGACAAGGACTCCTCTCCACCGACGTATTCGACTAGGACTCTTGTTATCCTAGGCCTCCTGTACAATATATATGCCGAGGCCAGGCTAGTCGATAGATCATTATGACATTATTCATCATACCCTCAGGTTTTGGACCACAACATATGATCTCATGGTAGATCAACTCTGTACTTGATACTCCATCAATATAAACAAGAGCGGGATGTAGGGTTTTACCTCCATCAAGAGGGCCCGAACCTGGGTAAAACATCGTCTCCTTCGTTCCTGTTACCATTGATCCGAGAATCCACAGCTCAGGACCCCCTACCCCAAGATCTGCCGGTTTCGACACCGACAGGCGGTCAGTATCTTCCATTCTAAGCGGATTATTCTAACGATAAGTGTTTATTCACTTGTCCTTTCATGAGAGGGGTTGGTATTCGGGATGCCCAGTCCCATGATCAAAACGAAAAATAATGACCCCCCGGAAAGTTGTTGGTATGGAGGGTGTAAGGGCATATTTATCCCTTAGTAGTTTTGGTGATTGATGACAATGTTTTTGCAGACTAATCATGTGCATTGAGCATTTCAGATATATCATGCCTAAGCACAAGACGATTTGGTGCCCCTCGAAGATTATTGAAGACGGTGTTTCTCTACGTTTCCTTTCGGTGGATTTGAGTCGTAGGAAAGCCGTACTATTAAGAGGGGGTCCGCGTTGGAAAGGTTTGGGTGGAATCATCACATACACGTCTATTCCTTTCTGCACCACCTTTCCTCTGGCTCTTTGGAGCATCCTCCGTATCTCTGCAAAAGGAAGGACTCCTAGTGTTGATGAACTAGGGCATGCAGTAGTACTGCTCCTCAGAGCGGTAGTGCCGCAGGCCAGTGCAGTAGTTCCGGCCATGGGCGCGGTAGTACCACAGGTGCTCATGGTAGTACTGTCGTGGATTTTTCACGGTAGATGTCCTCGTGAAAATGACTTAGTCGTGAGGCCAACGCATCTATGTGGTAGCTTGAGAGGGGTTGAGTGGGACGAGAGACACGAGGTTTTACCCAGGTTCGGCCCCTCACGGTGGAGGTAAAAGCCTACACCTTGCTTCATTGATATTGAAGATGATGATCACAATTACAAGGGTGCTCTATCTCGAGAGTTATTGACTTGTCTGTCTAAACCTAACTTGCGAAAACTTGTCAAACTTATGGAACTTGTCCCTCTTGGGGTGCCCTGCCCCTCGTTATATATGTTGAAGGGGCGGCTTACATGACTAGTCCTATTAGGATTAGGATTAATCTATTACAAGTGGAGTCCTAGTCCTGCTTCCTTTGTAAGGGAATATTCCTTATGCTTTCATCTTAAGCCGGCCCACCATAACATAAGTCAGTCTTCCATGAACCGCTTGTTGGGCCACCAGGTCTTGTCCTTTATCTGACCCGCCGTTGAGGCCATTAGTAAGTCGCTAGGTTAATTAGTTGCTAGACCAGTGAGCCGCCAGACTCGTGAGTCACCAATCCTCCGGCGGGTTACCAATGAAACGCCAAGTCCGGCCAGGTCATATATCCGGCCGGGTCATACCGTAGGGGTATATCCCCAACAAGTACCGCTTCTTGGGCGCGGTAGTACCGTGGCCTCAGGCCTGCACAGCAGCACGAGCGGAAGTAGGGGCGGATGTAATTTTTTACATCCGTGCCCTATGCGGTAGTACCGCTCCTGGCTTCCGGTAGTACCGTGTCGGATTTTTGCATAGATCGAAACTCAGCGGAAGTTGCCAAGGATGTATTTTTATATGTCCGTGCCTTCCCAACCTAGACTAATCCTGCCTTGCGGTAGTACCGCAAGGGGGCGCGATAGTACCGCGCTAGTGGTTCTACCGCTCTCTGCCTTCATGCCTCAGGACTGGTTTTTGTTAGGGAACACAGTAATTTCAAAAAAATTCATACGCACACACAAGATCATGGTGATGCATAGCAACGAGAGGGAGAGTGTTGTCTACGTACCCTCGTAGACCGTAAGCAGAAGAATTATGACAACGCGGTTTATGTAGTCATACGTCCTCACGATCGACCGATCCTAGCATCGAAAGTACGGCACCTCCATGATCTGCACATGTTCGGCTCGGTGACGTCCCACGAACTCACGATCCAGCAGAGTGTCGAGGGAGAGCTTCGTCAGCACGACGGCGTGATGACGGTGATGATGAAGCTACCGGCGCATGGCTTCACCTAAGCACTATGACGATATGACCGAGGTGGATTATGGTGGAGGGGGGCACCGCACACGGCTAAGGGTTCAATGATCAACTTGTCTGTCTATGGGGTGCCCCACGTATATAAAGGATGGAGGGAGGAGGAGGCCGGCCCTCATAGGGCATGCCCAAAGTGTGGAGTCCTACTAGGACTCCCTAGTCCTAGTAGGATTCCACCTCCCACATGGAATAGGAAAAAGGGAAGGGAGAAGGAGAAGGAAGGAAGGGGGCGCCCCCTTTCCCTAGTCCAATTCGGACCAGTCCATGGGGAAGGGGCGCGACCAACCTTGAGGCCTTTCTCTCCTTTCCCGTATGGCCCATTAAGGCCCAATACGAATTCCCGTAACTCTTTGCTACTCCAAAAAATACCCGAATCACTTGGAACCTTTACGATGTCCGAATATAGCCTTCCAATATATCGATCTTTACGTCTCGACCATTTCGAGACTCCTCGTCATGTCCCCGGTCTCATCTGGGACTCCGAACAAACTTCGGTAATCAAATCACATAACTCATAATGTAAATCGTCACAGAACGTTAAGCGTGCGGACCCTACGGGTTCGAGAACTATGTAGGCATGACCGAAATTCATTTCTGGTCAATAACCAATAGAGGAACTTGGATGCTCATATTAGTTACTACATATTCTATGAAGATCTTTATCGGTCAAACTGCATAACAATATACGTTGTTCCCTTTGTCATCGGTATGTTACTTGCCCGAGATTCGATCGTCGGTATCTCAATACCTAGTTCAATCTCGTTACCGGCAAGCCTCTTTACTCATTCTGTAATGCATCATCCTGCAACTAACTCATTAGTCACATTGCTTGCAACACTTATAGTGATGTCCATTACCGAGAGGGCCCAGAGATACCTCTCCGATAGACAGAGTGACAAATCCTAATCTCGATCTATGCCAACTCAACAAACACCATTGGATACACCTGTATAGAATCTTTATAATCACGCAGTTACGTTGTGACGTTTGATAGCACACAAGGTGTTCCTCCGGTATTCGGGAGTTGCATAATCTCATAGTCAGAGGAACATGTATAAGTTCTGAAGAAAGCAGTAGCAATAAAACTAAACGATAATTATGCTAAGCTAACGGATGGGTCTTGTCCATCACATCATTCTCTAATGATGTGATCACATTCATCAAATGACAACTGTCGGTGTCAAAACCGGTGGATCTCGGGTAGGGGGTCCCGAACTGTGCGTCTAGGCTGGATGGTAACAGGAGGCAAGGGACACGAAGTTTTACCCAGGTTCGGGCCCTCTTGATGGAGGTAAAACCCTACGTCCTGCTTGATTAATATTGATGATATGGGTAGTAAAAGAGTAGATCTACCACGAGATCGGAGAGGCTAAACCCTAGAAGCTAGCCTATGGTATGATTGTTGTTCTGTATGTTGTCCTATGGACTAAAACCCTCCAGTTTATATAGACACCGGAGAGGGTTAGGGTTACACAAAGTCGGTTACAATGGTAGGAGATCTACATACCCGTATTGCCAAGCTGGCCTTCCACGCCTAGGAAAGTCCCTTCCGGACACGGGATGAAGTCTTCAATCTTGTATCTTCATAGTCCAGGAGTCCGGCTGAAGGTATAGTCCGGCCATCCGGACACCCCCTAATCTAGGACTCCCTCAGTAGCCCCTGAACCAAGCTTCAATGACGACGAGTCCGGCGCGCAGAGTGTCTTCGGCATTGCAAGGCGGGTTCCTCCCCCAAGTACTTCATAGAAGATTTCCACATATTGCCATAGAGAGAATAAAATTTACAGAAATCTAATCTGCTTACGTATTCCGTAATGTGACTGTCACATCCCTAGTTCTGGTATGATCTAGACCAGCTAGCCATTTGTGCATCATGTTTTAATTCCATTTAAATTTGCAATGGGGATTTGTGAAACCCTCAGAATCATTTCTGGAAATAATCCAGATAAAAATTTCTTCAAAAAGGTCCAAGAAAATGTTCATGTTACTCTCTGAAAATATTGGTCAGAGGTAAAAATCAAACAAATATTTTAAGGAACTCATAAATATTTATTTTGGACATTTGGAGTTAATCCAGTAATTATTTGCGTTGGATAAATATTTATATATATATATGAAATATTGTCCAATAATTCTGAATTTGGTGAGGGGCTTTGGAATAATCCCTTAGGCCCTTGCAAAAATTGTCAGAATTAAATAAAATGATTTGGTATTTATATCAAATCAAAACAAATGTCAGAAAAATAGAAAAGAAAACAAATAAAGGAAAGGCCTACCTGGACCTTACCTGCAGCCAGGCAGCCCAGTGCCCCAACAGGCCGGCCCAGCTGACTGGCGCTGCCAGTCGTCGTCTCCACCGCGCCAGAAGGACGCCGAGCGCGTGCTCGCCACGCGCGAGCACACGCCGGCCACCTCCTGCTTCCCCGCTCGCTGCTGGAGGCCCCCCGACGACGCCACGCACTCCCCTCAGCCTCTCTCACTCCCTCTCGCTCTCCCTCCTCCCCTGGATCCCTCTCTCTCACCCCCCCAAACGGCTCCATCGCCACGGCTCGCCGTTGCCGCGCCCACCGTCACGGCCTCGCCCTCGTCCCGTGCCTAGACGCTCCGCGCCGTCCTCCTCATCCTCTCCACCAAGTCACGCACCACGGGAGGCCCTGGAGCGCTGCCTCGCCGTCGTCTTCACTTCCAGCCGCCGTAGATCGCCCTCG
>NC_041392.1:280412039-280413061 GCF_002162155.2 Triticum dicoccoides | reverse complement strand
GCACCTCGCCGCCGGCCATGGCGCCGCCGTGGCCAGAGGCCGAGCCAGCCACTCCCGCGCGTGTCACCTTGCTCCTGGTGACACCAGGTGGCCGTAGAGGCCCTCCGCAGCCCCTGCCATGCCTCGTAGCTCGATTCCGCCCGATCCCGTGCTCCGGCCGCCGCCGCGAGCCTCGCTCCGGCGAGCTCCGGCCACCCCTCCTCCTCCTATCTACCCCGCTAGATGCGGGAGAGCACGGGCTACGCCCCGGTGCTCTCCGCCGTCCTTTTGGTCGCCGGAACGGTGATCCCAAGCCCCTCCGCCGCGTTCGGCCTCGCCGGCGGCTAAACGCCGGTGGGGTTGACCGGTCTAACCCCCCCCCCTAGTTGACCTGGGGTTTGACTACCCAGGGTCAATGACAGGTGGGGCCCGGCCCTGCTAATGTTTCTGTTAGGATTAGTTTAATATCTAATTAACACTGTTAACTAACTATGACACTGACGTGTGGACCCCACACGTCAGGTTTGACCCGGTCAGTCACGTTGACTCGCTGACGTAGTGATGACATCATGCTGACGTAGTTATTCTTTTTCTGGAATTATTTTAAAACAGGAAATTCCATAATATATTCAAAACTTCAAAAATTCATAGAAATTCAACCGTAGCTCAGATTGAAATAATTTATATATGAAAAATGATCAGAAAAATTCAATCTATCCATCTGTACCATTTTCATGCATGACAAACCAACCTATACATGCTGTATATATGAAAACACACTTATGGCATATTTAAGAGCTTATCTTGGAGTTGCATTTGAACCCTTGGTTCAAATGGACCTCAACTAAATAAATGCTAGATGCATTAACTCAAACAATATCACATATTCATGCCATGTTCATGCATCATATTGTTGCATATGCTTGTGTTTGATTTCCGTTACCGTTCCTTCTCGATAGGTCCTGCTCCGGAGAGTGTTCGAGAGTACCTGTCTGAGGAGCAGTGCCCCCTATTGATCTACCAGGCAAGCAACCCCCCCCCCC
>NC_041392.1:280404109-280411840 GCF_002162155.2 Triticum dicoccoides | reverse complement strand
TTGTTCATTCCGATACACCCCCACTCTCGCGTTCTTGCTCTCCTTTACTGCATTAGGACAACAACGATTCAACTACTACTTTATGCTGCGGTAGTTGAACCCATTCCTCTGCATGACCTGTCATTGCCACAGTAAATAGTTAAAACCCACTAGCATGTGTAGGAGTTGTTTGAGGCATGTTGTGTTCCTACCATGCCATGCCTGCTATTGCTTAGAGTTGTGTCAGGTCAGATTCATCGGGAATGAATTGGAGTGTTATGATATGTTCTGGTGCTGAGAGTTAAGCGTGTGAACACGATTTGGTAAAGGTAGCGGTGAGAGGCCATGTAGGAGTACATGGTGGGTTGTCTCATTGGGACCGTCCTTAAGAACTGAGTTTTGTGTAAGTTGTCCAATGACTAGCTACTACCACATATTGGGCTCCGGGCGCTCCAAGCTCTCTCGGCTTATTAACCGCCTTGATCTCTGTCCAGGAGTTGCAAATAGTTTCTGGTGTTTGTAGGTAGTGCTATTTTTCTACCGAGTGGCACCCGGCAGGGTTGGCTCGGGACAGACTAGGCACAGGTGGAACGGTGTGCCAAGTGGCACCCGGATGGTGGGCTTGGGAACCCTGCTCACATCGTTTGGGGCCGTGAGCGACACCCCGGCCGGATCTCCTTGCGGATGGAACCCAAATAGGCGATAAACCTAGACTAGAGTCTTGCGTGGTTAGTCAGGTCGTGGCCGACACCCTCGCCAGGCTTCCGCCTGAAGGTTGCCGAGATACATGACGTGTACATGGTGATAAGTGGTGAGAGTGTGTGTGAAGAAGTACACCCCTGCAGGGTTATCATGATCTATTCGAATAGCCGTGTCCTTGGTTATGGACTTCTTGGATGCTTACGTGGTACATAGACAACTTGAATTGGATACTTTAAAATGCTCAAGACAAGTGTGAGTGCTATGGATGGCCTTCTCGTAAGGAGATGAGGATGGATCCATAGTAGTGTATTGATGTGGTGATTAGTGGACTCGTGTGCGCTGCCTCATCTCAAAGAAGTTTCTCGTTGTCATAGAACAGGATAGCCACTGAGTCAAAGCTGGCTTGCTGCAACTAAACCCCACATTACCTTTTTGATACAAATGCATGTATGATAGGATCTGATGTAAGTCTTACTGAGTACCTTTGTACTCACGTTTGCTTTATTTATGTTTTGCAGGTGAAACATCTGTCTCACTAGTAGTACCGCTTGGACTCCGACGAGTAGCTTGTTACCTCAGCTACGATCTTGTACCTTGGAGGGACTTGTAGATAGTCAGGCTTCTCGGCCTTTTTCTTTTGTAGTTGTCTGTACTCAGACATGTAATGCTTCCATTGCTTGTATGCTCTGAATGATGGGTCATGTGACCCCTGTTCGTATTAATGCTATGTGGCTCTTCTGAGCCTATATCTATATGAGTTTGCGTTATGTTGTGATGCCATGTTGTACAACACATACTTGCATGTTATGCGTATGTGTGACGTGTATTGCTATGTGTGGGATCCGACAATCTAGTTGTTATCCTTGGCAGCCTCTCTTATTGGGAAATGTAGTCTAGTGCTTCCTCAAGCCGTAGTAGTCCGCTACAGCCCGGTTCACCGGAGTCCTGCTAGGCCAGCACTACTGCTCGGGAACACTTAACTGGCCGGCATGTGTTCCACTTCGTTGCTATGTCTGTCCCTTCGGAGAAATGTCACGCGGTGACTTCCGGAGTCCTGCCTAGCCTGCTACAGCCCGGGTTCCCCAGAGTCCTGTTAGCCCAGTGCTACAGCCCGGATTTATACGTTGTTGACCGACATGCTCGATGTGATTCATGTATGCCTGTCTCCATAGGTCTGTGCCACTTTGGGTTCACGACTAGCCATGTCGGCCCGGGTTCTCTGTCATATGGATGCTAGCGACACTATCATATACGTGAGCCAAAAGGCGCAAACAGTCCCGGGCCATGGTAAGGCGACACCCGTGGGGATACCATGCGTGAGGCCGCAAAGTGATATGAGGTGTTACATGCTAGATCGGTGTGACTTAGAATCGGGGTCCCGACAGCTTTGGTATTAGAGCCTGACTGCCTGTAGGATTTCCAAGCCAACCTGGTCGAAGTTGAGTCTAGAAATTCTTTAACTATATAGGGGAATTGATTGTGGAAGGGAACGTAAGGCTCTTTTTACTCCTTATGCCTCATGCCTTCTGATCTGATTCATCCTATCTTTCCTACGGGGTTAAGGAACTAGGCTTTCTCTTCCGTCTATCAGGATCACGTGTTACTACTCCGTAGTCTCTACGGTTTGGTTGATCTGAGTCATATCCCAGTTTGAGTACCTCCGGTGTAGCCTGTTTAGTAATATCTCAGAACCTTGAGTAATGATGTTGAGTATGGTGCTACCCCGTCTTTTGCAGAATGTCTCATTTCGAGCATTTTACTGCCGTTATGCTGCCGGAATTGTCCTAGGAGTTCAAGAGATAGTATTTTTTCTCGTACTATATTCTACATCCTTATGATGTTGTTGAATCCATCCTTGTTTCCTTGGTTGGTTCTTCAGGATGTTGCCGGTTAACCGAAGTTCTGTTGCTCGTATCCGGAACCACGGAGATGGTAGGGATGAGGATCCTCCCGGCCAGTCTTCATTGGCAGAGTTCATGTTAGAGGTTGAGAGGAACAAGCGTGAGTCTAACCGCTTGCTAGCACGTATTGAGGAGAACACCTCCCATCAGCACAAAGAGTTTGTGTCCATCCATGACTTCATCGGTCTGAAACCACCTACCTTCCATCATTCCATTGAATCACTGGATGCAGATGACTGGCTCCGTAGTATCACACACAAGCTGCATTCTGCGAACGTAGCTGAAAGTGACAGGGTTACCTACGCTGCTTATCATCTGGAAGGTCCTGCTAGTATTTGGTGGCAGAACTATGAGGCTATGCTTCCAGCTGGCCAGATAACCACCTGGAGAGATTTCACCGAGGCTTTTCGCGAGCATCACATTCCTCAGGCTCTCATTGACCGCAAGAGAGAAGAGTTCTGTAGTTTCACTCAGAGTAAGATGGCTATTGATGCTTACAGTAGAGAGTTTGAGAACCTCGCCCGCTATGCTACAGAA
The DNA here is from genome assembly GCF_002162155.2 of Triticum dicoccoides. NCBI lineage: Eukaryota > Viridiplantae > Streptophyta > Magnoliopsida > Poales > Poaceae > Triticum > Triticum dicoccoides. The sequence goes on along the minus strand of NC_041392.1, from coordinate 280,408,721 downwards.
GAAGTGTCCACAGACACCAAGAAGCAGGCTAGGTTCCGGAAGGGTCTCAACCCCAAGTTGCGTCGTGATCTCCACTTGCATCATTGCAATACATTCCAGACTCTTGTGAACAAGGCCATTAACGCAGAAACAGCTCAACTCACTTACGAGGAGTCTCGTAAGCACAACCGTGATTTGAGTTCTTCCTCCGGTTCTAGTTCTCAGAAGCGCCGGATTTGGGTTCCGAACTCCTCTCTTCCACCCGGTTATTCACCGAGGCCCTCTTATGTGGCGCCTCACCCAGTTCAGTTACATGCTCCACCCAGTCCTATTGGTAGACCGCTTGTCAATGTGGGTCCACGTCCTACTTCAGGGACTTGCTTCACATGCGGAGAGCCAAGACACTATGCACGTGACTGCTCTCAAACCAAATATGCTCCACCCCAGCCTGAGAAGTCTGTTGGCCGTGGTAAGCCATCACGCAAGATGATTAGTGTCAAGTCAGCTCACGCTGAACGTGGATGTGTGCATCACGTCTCAGCTAAAGACGCTCATGATGATCCGAATGTTGTTCTTGGTACACTCCTTGTCAACTGTCATCCAGCTTCGGCTCTGTTTGATACCGGAGCATCTCATTCCTTCATTTCCGAAGGTTATGCCAGATTGCACAACATATCCTTTTGTGATATGCCCTCTCCACTAGTAATTCAAACTCCTGGATCCAAATTGCAAACTTCTAGTGTAAGCCATGGTAATGAAATCCTTGTCGACAGACGTGTATTCCTTGCATCACTTATAGCCCTCAAGTCTACAGATATTAACATCATCTTGGGTATAGACTGGATGAAAGCTCATTATGCCAAGATTGATTGTTACACCAGGTCTGTTCAGCTCACACATCCATCTGGCAAGATAGTCGTTGTCTCCACCAGAGTTGCAAAGCGTCAGCTCTATTCTCTTAATGCCAACCCTCTTCCAGACCTTGAAGATATCCCGGTAGTCTGTGACTTTCCGGATGTCTTTCCAGAGGAACTGCCAGGCATCCCACCTGACAGAGATGTAGAATTTGTCATAGATCTTATCCCAGGAACCGCTCCAATCTCTAGGAGACCTTACAAGATGGCACCCTTAGAACTAGTTGAGCTTAAGAAACAACTCGATGAATCCTTGCAAAATGGTTTCATCCGTCCTAGTTCTTCTCCCTGGGCTTTCCCCGTCCTCTTTGTCAAGAAGAAGGATGGTACGGACCGGATGGTTGTAGATTATCGTCCCGTTAATTTGGTCATGATAAAGAACAAGTATCCGCTCCCCAGGATCAACGATTTGTATGATCAGCTCGCTGGATCCTCAGTCTTTTCAAAGATGGATTTGAGGTTAGGCTACCACCAAATCAAGATCAGAAATGGGGACATTCCTAAGACGGCTTTTGTCACTCGTTATGGCCAGTATGAGTACACCGTCATGTCCTTCGGTCTAACTAATGCTCCAGCTACATTCTCCCTCTTGATGAACTCGATCTTCATGGAGTACTTAGATAAGTTCGTCGTGGTTTACCTCGATGATATCCTTATTTACTCGAAGAACGATGAAGAGCATGCCGAACATCTTAGACTTGTGCTAGAAAAACTCAGAGAGCACCGCCTTTATGCCAAGTTCTCCAAGTGCGAATTTTGGTTGCTAGAAGTGACCTACCAAGGCCACGTGATCTCAGGTAAGGGCATTGTCGTCAATCCCGAGAGAGTTCAGGTCGTTCTTGATTGGACTCCGCCTGAAATAGTTAAGCAAGTTAGGAGTTTCCTTGGCCTAGCCAGTTATTGTCGCCGCTTCGTTGAGAACTTCTCCAAAGTGGCCAAACCTCTCACGGAACTTCTCAAGAAAGATAAAAAGTTTGAGTGGTCCCCACAGTGTGAGCACAGTTTTCAGGAACTGAAAAGATGCCTGACTTCTGCTCCCATACTTGTGCCACCGGATTTCACTAAGGACTTTGTTATCTACTGCGACGCCTCACGACAGGGACTAGGTTGCATTCTTATGCAAGATCGCCATGTGATTGCCTATGCATCTCGACAGTTGCATCCACACGAGGAGAATTATCCTACACATGATCTAGAGCTTGCAGCCGTAGTCTATGCACTTAAGACATGGCGACATTACCTTCTCGGTAAATGTTGCGAGATTTACACCGACCACCAGAGTCTCAAGTATATCTTCACCCAACCAGATTTGAACCTTAGGCAAAGACGTTGGTTGGAGTTGATCTCAGATTACGACTTAGGGATTACCTACACCCCAGGCAAGGGGAATGTCATGGCTGATGCGCTAAGTCGTAAGTCCTATTGCAACAATCTCATGTTGCAGTAGGGCCAACCACTTCTCCATGAGGAATTATGTAAACTTAACCTTCACATTGCTCCTCATGGATTCCTTTCTACCTTGGTGGCAAAACCTACCCTTGTGGATCAGATAATCTCTGCTCAGAAGCAGGATACGGGAATTTCCCGGATCAAGAGAAACATTAACAAAGGAGTTGGTGGTAGTTTCTCTATAGATGATCGTGGTGTTGTTTTCTTTGAGAGTCGCTTGGTGGTTCCCAAGAATCAACATCTTCGACAATTAATCCTTAAGGAGGCGCATGAATCTCCTCTCACGATTCATCCCGGTAGTACTAAGATGTATCAGGACCTACGCCAGAGGTTCTGGTGGACTAGGATGAAGAGAGAAATCGCTCAGTTTATTGCTAACTGTGACGTTTGTCGTCGCGTGAAGGAAGAGCATCAGAGACCTGCTGGCACCCTTCAGCCTTTAGCTATTCCTGAGTGGAAATGGGATAAAGTTGGTATGGACTTCATCACCGGCTTTCCCAGGACCAAGAGAGGGAATAATACTATCTTCGTAGTCATTGATCGTCTTTCCAAAGTGGCTCACCTCCTACCTGTTCGAGAGAGTATCACTGCTAGTCAGCTCGCTGACTTATATATTTCTCAAATAGTGTCACTTCATGGTGTTCCACTAGAGATCAATTCAGACCGTGGTAGTATTTTCACTTCTCATTTCTGGGAGAGTTTCCAAACTGCCATGGGCACCCGTCTTTCCTTCAGTACCGCTTTCCACCCTCAATCAAGTGGTCAGGTGGAAAGGGTCAACCAGATTCTTGAAGACATGCTTAGGGCTTGTGTTATCTCATTCGGTATGGATTGGGAGAAGTGTCTTCCCTTCGCAGAGTTTGCTTATAACAACAACTACCAATCCAGCCTCAAGAAAGCTCCTTTTGAGGTTCTGTATGGACGAAGATGTCGAACACCTTTGAACTGGTCAGAAACCGGTGGAAGACAATTCTTTGGACCGGATATGATCCAGGAGGCAGAAGAGCAAGTTCGCATCATTCGTGAGAATTTGAAAACAGACCAATCTCGTCAAAAGAGCCAGTATGACTGTAGTCATAAGGAAGTGGCTTATGAAGTTGGCGACAAAGCTTACCTTCAGGTTACCCCTTTGAAGGGTACCCATCGATTCGGTATCAAGGGCAAGTTGGCTCCTCGTTACATTGGTCCTTTTCGCATTCTCGCTAAACGAGGAGAGGTTTCCTACCAGTTGGAACTACCCCCACATCTTTCTCGAGTTCATGATGTCTTCCACGTCTCTCAACTCAGGCATTGCTTCTCGGATCCCATCCGCGGAGTGGACCACGAAACGCTTGATCCCCAAGATAACCTCACTTATTGAGAGTACCCTGTATGCATCCTTGATCAAGTAGAGCGTGTCACTCGACATCATAACATCAAGTTTCTCAAGGTTCAGTGGTATCATCATTCCGAGAGAGAAGCCACCTCGGAGCGTGAGGATCGTCTTCGACTTGAGTACCCCCCTCTCTTTCCGCCAACCCTTGAATCTCGGGACGAGATTTCTTCGAGTGGGGGCGAGTTGTCACATCCCTAGTTCTGGTATGATCTAGACCAGCTAGCCATTTGTGCATCATGTTTAAATTCCATTTAAATTTGAAATGGGGATTTGTGAAACCCTCAGAATCATTTCTGGAAATAATCCAGATAAAAATTTCTCCAAAAAGGTCCAAGAAAATGTTCATGTTACTCTCTGAAAATATTGGTCAGAGGTAAAAATCAAACCAATATTTTAAGGAACTCATAAATATTTATTTTGGACATTTGGAGTTAATCCAATAATTATTTGCGTTGGATAAATATTTATATATATATATATGAAATATTGTCCAATAATTCTGAATTTTTGTGAGGGGCTTTGGAATAATCCCTTAGGCCCCTGCAAAAATTGTCAGAATTAAATAAAATGATTTGGTATTTTTGTCAAATCAAAACAAATGTCAGAAAAATAGAAAAGAAAACAAATAAAGGAAAGGCCTACCTGGACCTTACCTGCAGCCAGGCAGCCCAGTGGCCCAACAGGCCGGCCCAGCTGACTGGCGCTGCCAGTCGTTGTCTCCACCACGCCAAAAGGACGCCGAGCGCGTGCTCGCCGTGCACGAGCACACGCCAGCCACCTCCTGCTTCCCCGCTCGCTGCTGGAGGCCCCCGACGACGCCACGCACTCCCCTCGGCCTCTCTCACTCCCTCTTGCTCTCCCTCCTCCCCTGGATCCCTCTCTCTCACCCCCCCCC
>NC_041392.1:280289721-280403559 GCF_002162155.2 Triticum dicoccoides | reverse complement strand
GTCGCCACGGCTCGCCGTTGCCGCGCCCACCGTCACAGCCTCGCCCTCGTCCCGTGCCCAGACGCTCCGCGCCGTCCTCCTCGTCCTCTCCACCAAGTCACGCACCACGGGAGGCCCTGGAGCGCCGCCTCGCCGTTGTCTTCACTTCCGGCCGCCAGAGATCGCCCTCGCCGTTCCGGCTGCACCAAGCCTTCCCCGAGCTCGCCGACCCCGCCATTGGATTCGTTGTGAGCCCTGCCGTCGAACCCTCTCTCTCCCCTGCTCTTCTGGCGCCCTCTAGCCCCGTCTACCACCACGGCTGTAGCACCTCGCCGCCGGCCATGGCGCCGCCGTGGCCAGAGGCCGAGCCAGCCGCTCCCGCGCGCATCACCTTGCTCCTGGTGACACCAGGAGGCCGTAGAGGCCCTCCGCAGCCCCTGCCATGCCCCGTAGCTCGATTCCGCCCGAACCCGTGCTCCGGCCGTCGCCGCGAGCCTCGCTCCGGCGAGCTCCGGCCACCCCTCCTCCTCCTATCTACCCCACTAGATGCGGGAGAGCACGGGCTACGCCCCGGTGCTCACCGCCGTCCTTTTGGTCGCCGAAACGGTGATCTCGAGCCCCTCCGTCGCGTTCGGCCTCGCCGGCGGCTAAATGCCAGTGGGGTTGACCGGTCTAACCCCCCCCCCCACAGGTGACCTGGGGTTTGACTACCCAGTGTCAATGACTGGTGGGGCCCGGCCCTGCTAATGTTGCTGTTAGGATTAATTTAATATCTAATTAACATTGTTAACTAACTATGACACTGACGTGTGGACCCCACACGTCAGGTTTGACCTGGTTAACCACGTTGACTCGCTGACGTAGTGATGACGTCATGCTGACGCAGTTATTCTTTTTCTAGAATTATTATAAAACAGGAAATTCCATAATATATTCAAAACTTTAAAAATTCATAGAAATTCAACCGTAGCTCAGATTGAAATAATTTATATATGAAAAATGATCAGAAAAATTCAATCTATCCATCTGTACCATTTCATGCATGACAAACCAACCTATACATGCTGTATATATGAAAACACACTTATGGCATATTTAAGAGCTTATCTTGGAGTTGCATTTGAACCCTTGGTTCAAATGGACCTCAACTAAATAAATGCTAGATGCATTAACTCAAACAATATCACATATTCATGCCATGTTCATGCATCATATTGTTGCATATGCTTGTGTTTGATTTCCGTCACCGTTCCTTCTCGATAGGTCCTGCTCCGGAGAGTGTTCGAGACTACCTGTTTGAGGAGCAGTGCCCCCCTATTGATCTACCAGGCAAGCAACCCCCCCTTGTTCATTCCGATACAATCCCACTCTCTCATTCTTGATCTCCTTTACTGCATTAGGACAACAATGATTCAACTGCTACTTTATGCTGCGGTAGTTGAACCCATTCCTCTGCATGACCTGTCATTGCCACAGTAAATAGTTAAAACCCACTAGCATGTGTAGGAGTTGTTTGAGCCATGTTGTGTTCCTACCATGCCATGCCTGCTATTGCTTAGAGTTGTATCAGGTCTGATTCATCGGGAATGAATTGGAGTGTTATGATATGTTTTGGTGCTGAGAGTTAAGCGTGTGAACATGATTTGGTAAAGGTAGCGGTGAGAGGCCATGTAGGAGTACATGGTGGGTTGTCTCATTGGGACCGTCCTTAAGAACTGAGTTCTGTGTAAGTTGTCGAATGACTAGCTACTACCACACATTGGGCTCCGGGCGCTCCAAGCTCTCTCGGCTTATTAACCGCCTTGATCTCTGTCCAGGAGTTGCAAATAGTTTCTGGTGTTTGTAGGTAGTGCTATTTTTCTACCAAGTGGCACCCAGCAGGGTGGGCTTGGGACAGACTAGGCACAGGTGGCACGGTGTACCAAGTGGCACCCGGATGGTGGGCTTGGGAACCCTGCTCACATCGTTTGGGGCCGTGAGCGACACCCCGGCCGGATCTCCTTGCGGATGGAACCCAAATAGGCGATAAACCTAGACTAGAGTCTTGCGTGGTTAGTCAGGTCGTGGCCGAAACCCTCGCCAGGCTTCCGCTTGAAGGTTGCCGAGATACATGACGTGTACATGGTGATAAGTGGTGAGAGCATGTGTGAAGAAGTACACCCCTGCAGGGTTATCATGATCTATTCGAATAGCCGTGTCCTCGGTTATGGACTTCTTGGATGATTACGTGGTACATAGACAACTTGAATTGGATACTCTAAAATGCTCAAGACAAGTGTGAGTGCTATGGATGGCCTTCTCGTAAGGAGACGAGGATGGATCCATAGTAGTGTATTGATGTGGTGATTAGTGGACTCGTGTGCGCTGCCTCATCTCAAAGAAGTTTCTCGTTGTCGTAGAACAGGATAGCCACTGAGTCAAAGCTGGCTTGCTGCAACTAAACCCCACATTACCTTCTTGATACAAATGCATGTATGATAGGATCTGATGTAAGTCTTGTTGAGTACCTTTGTACTCACGTTTGCTTTATTTATGTTTTGCCGGTGAGACATCTGTCTCACTAGTAGTACCGCTTGGACTCCGATGAGTAGCTTGTTACCTCAGCTATGATCTTGTACCTTGGAGGGACTTGTAGATAGTCAGGCTTCTCGGCCTTTTTCTTTTGTAGTTGTCTGTACTCAGACATGTAATGCTTTCGTTGCTTGTATGCTCTGAATGATGGGTCATGTGACCCCTGTTCGTATTAATGCTATGTGGCTCTTCTGAGCCTTTATCTATATGAGTTTGCGTTATGTTGTGATGCCATGTTGTACAACACATACTTGCATGTTATGCGTACGTGTGACGTGTATTGCTATGTGTGGGATCCGACAATCTAGTTGTTATCCTTGGCAGCCTCTCTTATGGGGAAATGTAGTCTAGTGCTTCCTCGAGCCGTAGTAGTCCTCTACAGCCCGGTTCATCGGAGTCCTGCTAGCCCAGCACTACTGCTCCGAAACACTTGACTGGCCGGCATGTGTTCCACTTCGTTCCTATGTCTGTCCCTTCGGGGAAATGTCACGCGGTGACTTCCGGAGTCCTGCCTAGCCTGCTACAGCCCGGGTTCCCCGGAGTCCTGTTAGCCCAGTGCTACAGCCCGGATTTATACACTGTTGACCGACATGCTCGATGTGATTCATGTATGCCTGTCTCCATAGGTCCGTGCCGCTTTGGGTTCACGACTAGCCATGTCGGCCCGGGTTCTCTGTCATATGGATGCTAGCGACACTATCATATATGTGAGCCAAGAGGCGCAAACGGTCCCGGGCCATGGTAAGGCGACACCCGTGGGGATACCGTGCGTGAGGCCGCAAAGTGATATGAGGTGTTACATGCTAGATCGGTGTGACTTAGAATCGGGGTCCCGACAGTGACATCGCACCACGACCAAGCCTTTATTCAAATCGTTTTATTGTCCCACCTCAGCGTGTCATGCGAGGCGGTTTCCTTGGCACGTCTCGTCGAAGCAGAGATCGTGTCCCCTTATTCCGAGATTCTCATCAATACGGGTGTGGGTAACCCAACCGCGCCATTGATTACGGCGCTTGGAGATAAGCGAGTTTTACCAGGCTGGTGGGGACATGTAGTTGCATCCACCCATATAAGGGGATAAGGATCCACCTTTTCACCTACGCCTTCTTCCTCCTTTGCCTATCCATTTTCGCGCACTCGAGGTCCAGCGCCCAAGTCCGCACTCCCCACCTCAACCTTCTCCAGCCATGTCCGGAGCGGGAGGTAAGTGGATGGTCTCCTCCGTCACGGAGGGACACATCAAAAAACTGAGGAAGGCCGGATACTTGTCTAACGACATCACGTACCGGCTTCCCGAAGAGGGGCGGCTCCTCCCCACCCCAAGGCCCCATGAGAGGGTAGTGTTCCTTACCCACTTCCTCCGCGGACTGGGCTTTCCTATCCACCCATTCGTCCGGGGACTCATGTTCTACTACGGCCTGGATTTCCATGATCTGGCCCCGAACTTCATCCTCAACCTCTCGGCGTTTATCGTCGTGTGCGAGGCTTTCCTCCGCATCCGCCCCCATTTCGGCCTATGGCTCAAGACTTTCAATGTCAAGCCGAAGGTGGTGCGCAACAACCAGGCGGAGTGCGGAGGCGCCATGGTGGGCAAGATGCCCAACATCTTATGGCTCGAGGGCTCCTTTGTGGAGACCCTGAAGGGGTGGCAATCAGGGTGGTTTTACATCACCGAGCCGCGCGACCCTGAGTGGGTCGCAGCCCCCGAGTTCTGGTCCGGACCCCCAACACGGCTCACGTCCTGGAAAGAGACGGGCCTGTCGTGGGGCAGCAAAAGAGAGTTGACTGGACTGCAAACATGCATCCAAACCCTGGTAGACAAGCAGCTCAAGCTCGTCAACATAGTCCAGGTTATGCTCATCCGCTGGATCCTCCCGTGTCAACAACGGGCCTTCAATCTGTGGGAGTTCAACCCGGCGCAGCACCGAACTCTGAGCAGGCTCTTCGACACGACGTACGAAGATGCCTGGAAGGTGCTTTTCAAGGGCGCCGAGGCTCCCGCATCCGCTACCGAGGATCGCAGATTCAGCGCGCAACGTCACGCTAGTGCGGTAAGTTGTTTGTACCTTTTACAAGGTATTAGTTTTTCATAGTTTAACTCTATTCGGGATCTAAGCTCCCTTACCTTTGACAGGATTGGCAGGCGAAGCCCGGACAGATCGACTGTCCGGCTCCTTTGCCCGAAGACCCAGCCGATGCCCGCTTGGCGAAGCTGCTGGTTCCGGCACCCTATGTGGTGCCGAACAAGAACGCCACGGGGACTCAAAAAAGTGCCCGGCGCCAGGAGGTGTCGGGTTCATCATCCGACGGCTCCAAGGCGCATTCCTCCCATGAAGACGAGGAGGAGGAAGAAGGGACCTCTCCCCCTCCAGCGGGGGGAGAGAGAAAAAGGAAGGCTGCCCTCACTGGGGAGGCCGAAGGGTCCAAGAAGGGGAAAACCCTTCCTCCGGATTACTCCACCAACGCCGATGACGGCGGAGAGGAGTGGCCGCTCAGGGCCAAGCCCCTGGCGAAATCGTAAGTATCCGGATACTAGAGTAATTCATAGTATTCCTTTGTTGCACATCTTTCCCTTATGTCAAATATGATTATGCAGCCCACCCAAAGACCGGCTCAACGCGTCGTCGAGCGGTTCACTGGACTCGTCGGATGTGAATTCGCTTCCGCCGGCTACCTCCCCCCGCCCTACGGACGACGCTGAAGTGTTGTCCCAACAGGTTCCAAGCCAGGAGGAGGTGGTCCTGGAGGCGCCGCAAGGCGACCTCCCAGACTCCAGGAGTAAAGGGGATAAAACCCCCCAGGGCTCCAAGTTCGGCTCTAGGCGGGACACCGCTCCGGAACCTTCAAAGGTTCCAGAGTCCGGCGGGCGACCTCCTTCCAAGAGGAGCAAGCCCGCCGTGCCGGTGACCCCCGTCCAACCGGAGGCGCCGGACAATCTGTTGGAGGTGCTCAAATGCGCCTCCATCGATGAGGAGCACCGCACCATTATGAGTGTGGTGGTCCAGAAGGTTCAGTCCGCCAAGAGCGGACTGACTGAAGCTTGTGCTAGCCTTTTAACCGGCTTTGAGGTAAGTAAAGAATGTGTAAATAATATTACCGCATAGACAGTAGCCCCTGATGCTCTGTTTGGCGTTCGGGAAGAAAAGCCGAATAGAGGATCAAATAAAATTCGCAGGAGTCAAACAAAAAGGAGTCAATATGCATATGCAGGCTTCTCTGCTGGCGTCTGCCGCACTAACTGTGGAGGTGGACACGCTAAAGCAGAACCTCGAGCAGTCCGAGCAAGAGCTCGGGCGTGCCAAGAAGCAACTCGAGGACAAGGAAGGTAAGAAATACCTTATTTAAATATATATAAAAAGTGCAATTGCAAAAAATGACAGGATTATCGTGGCTATTGTAGGGGCCACGTCTGAGGTGGCGACCCTTAAGCAAGCGCTGGTCGAGGCCGAGAAGAGGGCGGCCACGGAGCGCACCGAGCAGGAGAAGTATGAGGCCCAGGTTGGCAAGGTGCGGCAAGAGCTCCAGGCTCTCATGAAAAAACATGAGAGTTTGGAGCTTGAATCAAAGATGCAAGCGTCCGAGCTCGCGGTGGCTATTGAAAATGCCGTCTGCCAAGGCCGAATCCCAGAAGACCCTCCAGGAGTTGGATGCGGTGAAAAAGATAGCGGCAGGTAAGGCATTCTTTATGCAAAGCAAACACATAAATGTGAGTTACTTGTTACTTACCCGAATCCGGAGCTCTCCAGGAGCATTCGCAAATCTTCCCCGTAGCGTGTCCGATGCCGCCTCATTCTATCGAGCCGAGGAGGGCAGCTCGACAGAGAAGGTGTTCTGGTCTCAGTATGCTGAGGCCGGACACCCTATGCCCCTGAGCGACCAGCTGAAGCAACTGGTCGAGCTCCACAAGGCGGTCGAACAGGCCATGAAGGGCCTCATAGTTCGGCTGTGGCCTGGAGAGGTTCTGCCTGGGAGCTATTTCGGGCTGGTGCGGCGGCTAGTGGGGGGCTGTCCAAGGCTCGGAGTCATCAAGTGCTCCGTCTGCATTGAAGGTGCTTGTAGGGCCCTTGCCCGTGCTAAGGTGCACTGGGGCAAGCTGGATGCTGAGAAGCTTGTGAAGGACGGGCCACCGCTGGGGAAAGAGCATCGCAAGCCCGGGAATTATTATACGGATGTTCTGAAGGGTGCCCGCCTTGTGGCGGATGAATGTTCCAGGGATGTAATTTTTGAGTAAAACTCGCTCGTTTTGTCCTGTGCGCTGAAAACTTGTTCATATGCGCTAAGCAATGCTGTTGGAATTTAAAATATTATCCTCTGTGCGGCTGTTTATCAATTCTGAGAGATGGCGAGTCATCGGCTTCTGCCCCCGTGCCGCTAGTGCTAGGGTGTTTGGGGATAAACCTGAGCACTCTTTTTCCCATGTTTGGGTCCTTCGAGGGAGGCGCTCAGCACAACGAACAAGGCAATCGGATTATAATGCGTGAACACTCTCACTTAGCCATAGAATTCTATAATTTTAAATTTTGGCGAAGCCCCTGGTATTCGGAAGGCCGAGTTCGGGGCGCTATCCACGCCTTGGCTGGACAGAGCCGACTCCTCGCTCTAAGCGGCATAAGTCTTTAGGGACTCGAAAAACCTCTCAAACAGCGACCAGCTCTCGCTTCATCATGACAGTCAGTTTTAGCTTTCTCTACTAAGGTGCTCGGCCCAGCTCAACTGGGGCACAATCGTAGTAGTTCTCCTACTGCTACCTTAGCCGACACAGCGGAACATAAGGCACCAAAACATAGGAGCCGGGCAAACCCAACTATTGACCCAAGACATGATTCGGAGCTGACGCATATAATGCTATAAGTTCGGGGTGCCGCACTTGTTAAAGTGTTCGGACTTCTCACACCATATTAAGGGGTACTAAAGCCCCTGGCGCATTTTGGCCGTACCAAAGTGTACGGGTGCAACATGTCGTTAAGGAACATATATTTGTAAAAAAAGAGTAATACAAAAATAGACAAAAGCTATGCATTGTTTATTAAAAAGGGCTGCGATCAAAGCAGAACGATACAAATAATGCGATAAGCAAAAGGTTGGACTATTTAACATGTCCGTTCCAGGGGCAGGCTGCAGAATGGTCTGCGAAACAGGTATACTGCTCGTGATAAAGACCACCTGGGAGTTCCGTAATGCGGCATGGCTTGTCTGCTTCCCTGGTTCTTGCATCGTTTGTGCGGCAATTGAACTGCCGAACAGGCCTTCCGAAGAATGGAGTCCTGAAAGTAAGAGAAAATTAAAAAATTGGCAGCCCCTGGTGCGGTTTAAGCCGTGTTTCGCGCGTGCCGTGATGGTGCCCCTCCCCCTGTACCCATGGTATTTCTAGAGCGTAGTTATGTATGCGAAGCACTGGTGTCACATTTTTGCGAGGGCTGGGGTTGGGGCCGCATTGCTACGCCTGCTCAGCACGTGCTAGGCGGTCTTGTTGTAGGTTACTCCGGGCGCGCTTGACGGTGTCCGGACGTTTAATGGCCGGACTGGAGAACTGCCTGGAGAGGCTGCTTTGTACTTCCGCTGCAAGGGCCGCCGTGTGCTCCTCCGTTCGGAGGGAGCGTTCGGTGTTTCCATTGACCGTAATTACTCCTCGAGGGCCTGGCATCTTGAGCTTAAGGTATGCGTAGTGCGGTACCGCATTGAACTTGGCAAATGCGGTTCGCCCGAGCAGTGCGTGATAGCCACTACGGAATGGGACTATGTCGAAGATTAACTCCTCGCTTCGGAAATTATCCGGAGATCCGAAGACCACTTCAAGTGTGACTGAGCCTATACAGTTGGCCTCTACACCTGGTATTACGCCTTTAAAGGTCGTTTTGGTGGGCTTAATCCTCGAGGGATCTATGCCCATTTTCTGCACTGTATCCTGGTAAAGCAGGCTCAGGCTACTGCCGCTGTCCATAAGGACTCTAGTGAGATGAAATCCGTCAATAATTGGGTCTAGAACCAATGCGGCGAATCTGCCATGACGGGTGCTAGTGGGATGGTCCCTTCGATCAAAGGTGATCGGGCAGGAGGACCATGGGTTGAACTTTGGGGCGACTGGCTCTACCGCGTATACATCCCTTAACGCGCGCTTCCACTCCCTCTTGGGGATGTGGGTTGCGTATATCATGTTCACCATCTGCACTCGTGGGGGAAAACCCTTCTGTCCACTGTTGTTCGGCGGCTGGGGCTCTTCGTCGTCATCGCTATGGAGCCCCTTGTCTTTATGTTCGGCATTTAACTTGCCTGCCTGCTTGAACACCCAACAATCCCTGTTGGTGTGATTGGCCAGCTTTTCGGGGGTGCCATGTATCTGGCACAAGCGGTCGAGTATTCGATCCAAACTAGACGGGCCCCTGGGATTTCTGTTGAATGGCTTTTTCCGCCGACCGGATTTATAGCCTCTGAATCTAGTATTAACTGCCGTATCCTCAGCATTGTCGCTGTTAATGCGGCGCTTCTGCTTGTTGCGATGCGACCTGCCACTACTGTCCCTGGTATCCGAATTACCAGGGTTCTTGGTCATATTGTTGCTACGAGCAAGCCAGCTGTCTTCTCCCGTGCAAAAGCGGGTCATGAGTGTCGTGAGTGCTGACATAGATTTTGGCTTTTCCTGTCCAAGGTGCCGGGCAAGCCACTCGTCACAGATATTGTGCTTGAAGGCTGCTAGGGCCTCTGCGTCCGGACAGTCAACTATTTGATTTTTCTTTGTTAGGAATCATGTCTAGAATTGCCTGGCCGATTCCTCTGGCTGCTGAATTACGTGGCTTAGGTCATCGGCGTCTGGTGGTCGCACATAAGTGCCCTGGAAATTGTCGAGGAATGGGGCTTCCAGGTCCTCCCAACAACTGATTGATCCTGCTGGCAAGCTGTTAAGCCAATGCCGAGCTGGTCCTTTAAGCTTGAGTGAGAGGTATTTGATGGCGTGGAGATCATCGCCGCGGGCCATGTGGATATGAAGGAGATAATCCTCGATCCATACCGCAGGATCTGTTGTGCCATCATATGATTCGATGTTTACGGGTTTGAAACCCTCGGGGATTTGATGATCCATTACTTCGTCTGTGAAGCATAGTGGGTGTGCGGCACCTCTGTACTAGGCTATATCACGACGTAGCTCCAATGAGCTTTGTCTACGATGTTCGGCCCTACCGGATTTGTGTCCGGCATGACGGTTATCGTCTCGAGTCCTGGGGCGCCCACGCGATCCGTAGATCGATCTTGTTTGCCTTGCCTTGTCCTCCAACATATCTCGCAGGTCTGGCGCATTTTCCCATGCCTTGGTACGGGGTGCGGCTTGAGTGGAGGGCCGAGAGGCCTCTCTGTCGCGGCCACGAGGTGGCCGGTCGACCGTATCAAGTGCTGGTGATGTAGGTTTAAGTGCTTCCTCCTCTAATCGGGGTAGCAACCTGCGCTTTGGGTAGCTCTTGGAGGGGCGTTCGAGTTTATGCTCTTCGGCCGCAAGGACTTCAGTCCATCTGTCGACTAGCAAATCTTGATCAGCTCTAAGTTGATGCTGTTTTTCTTGAGGCTTCTTGCCGTGGCCATAAGCCTGCGTTGAAAACGCTCTTGCTCGACGGGATCCTCTGGCACGACGAATTCGTCATTGTCGAGGCTTGCCTCGTCTTCGGAGGGAGGCATATAATTATCGTCCTCGACCTCTCTGTCTGCCGCTCTCTCATGAGGGCTGGCTTCTCCATCCTCCCGTGCTGAATCTTGCTGGAGGGGGTTTTCTTCGGCATTCTCTGGAGTATTATTATCTCCCGTGCTGGAATCACCGTATTTGCTTTGGCGGGATTTTGAGCGGCGCCGCTGATGCCGGCGCTTAGGCTGTTTCTTGGAGGGGTCGTCCTCCGCTGTTCCATCGCCATCTCCTTCTTTTGGGGTGTTCACCATGTATATATCATATGACGAGGTGGATTTCCAGGGCCCAATAGGCGCTGGTTCTTCATCGTCTCCTGCGTCGGCGTCCATACCGTCGATGTCTTCGGAGTCGAAGTCGAGCATGTCGGTTAAATCGCCGATAGTGGCTACAAAGTGGGTGGTGGGTGGGATTTGAATTTCTTCATCGTCCGTATCCCAACCTTGCTGACCGTAGTCCGGCCAGGTCTCTCCTAATAAAGAGAGAGACTGTAGTGTCTTCAGAATATCGCCGAAAGGCGAGTGCTGAAAGATGTCCGCGGCAGTAAACTCCATGATCGGCGCCCAATCGGATTCGATCGGTAGGGGCGTGGAGGGTTCGGAGTCCGGAGAGGAGTCCGGCTCCTTGGAGTCACGAGTCTCACGGAGTGCGGGGCTGGTGTTCGGCTCGATCGCCGTTGGGATCGCAGCCCCCGAGGAGGCGTCCAACCACCCATCCTCGATCGACGCAGTTGGCTCCGAATTAAGGGTCGAAGCCGATGCGGGTGCGGCCTCCAGGGCACTGTTCGGAGGCAGAGCTAGATCATGCTCGTCGTGATAGTGCGGCGCGCTCGGCAGTGGCTCGAATTCGTCGAAGATCAAGTCCCCATGGATGTCAGCCGTGTAGTTTAAACTTCCAAATCTGACCTGACGGCCAGGGGCATAGCTTTCGATCTGCTCCAGATGGCCAAGTGAATTGGCCCGCAGTGCGAAGCCGCCAAAGACGAAGATCTGTCCGGGGAGGAAGGTCTCACCCTGGACTGCATCGCTATTGATGATTGTAGGAGCCATCAAGCGTAACGGTGACGACACAGAGGAACTCTCAATGAAAGCACCAATGTCGGTGTCAAAACCGACGGATCTCAGGTAGGGGGTCCCGAACTGTGCGTCTAGGCTGGATGGTAACAGGAGGCAAGGGACATGAAGTTTTATCCAGGTTCGGGCCCTCTTGATGGAGGTAAAACCCTACGTCCTGCTTGATTAATATTGATGATATGGGTAGTACAAGAGTAGATCTACCACGAGATTGGAGAGGCTAGACCCTAGAAGCTAGCCTATGGTATGATTGTTGTTCTGTATGTTGTCCTACAGACTAAAACCCTCCGGTTTATATAGACACCGGAGAGGGTTAGGGTTACACAAAGTCGGTTACAATGGTAGGAGATCTACATATCCGTATCGCCAAGCTTTCCTTCCACGCCAAGGAAAGCCCTTCCGGACACGGGACGAAGTCTTCAATCTTGTATCTTCATAGTCCAGGAGTCCGGCTGAAGGTATAGTCCGGCCATCCGGACACCCCCTAATCTAGGACTCCCTCAACAACACATGTCCATGGCTAGGAAACTTAACCATCTTTGATTAATGAGCTAGTCATGTAGAGGCATACTAGGGACACTATGTTTGTCTATGTATTCACACATGTACTAAGTTTCCGGTTAATACAATTCTAGCATGAATAGTAAACATTTATCATGATATAAGGAAATATAAATAACAACTTTATTATTGCCTCTAGGGCATATTTCCTTCAGTCTCCCACTTGTACTAGAGCCAATAATCTAGCTCAC
The DNA here is from genome assembly GCF_002162155.2 of Triticum dicoccoides. Taxonomy (NCBI): domain Eukaryota; kingdom Viridiplantae; phylum Streptophyta; class Magnoliopsida; order Poales; family Poaceae; genus Triticum; species Triticum dicoccoides. Next base: position 280,391,518 of record NC_041392.1, on the reverse strand, counting down.
ATCATCATGTGATTTAACACCAATAGTTCACATCTTTATGTGATTAGTTCACATCTCCATGTGACTAACACCCAAAGGGTTTACTAGAGTCAATAATCTAGTTTACATCGCTATGTGATTAACACCCAAAGAGTGATCATGTTTTGCTTGTGAGAGAAATTTAGTCAACGGGTCTGCCACATTCAGAGCCGTATCTATTTTGCAAATTTTCTATGTCTACAATGCTTTGCACGGAGCTGCTCTAGCTAATTGCTCCCACTTTCAATATGTATCTAGGTCAAGACTTAGAGTCATCCAGATCCGTGTCAAAGCTTGCATTGACGTAGCTCTTTACGACGAACTCTTTGCTACCTCCATAACCGAGAAACATTTCCTTATTCCACTAAAGATATTTTTGACCGATGTCCAGTGATCCACTCCTGCATCACTATTGTACCCTCTTGCCAAACTTATGGTGAGGTACACAATAGGTCTGGTACACAAGATAGCATACTTTGTAGAACCTTTGACTGAGACATAGGGAATGACTTTCCATTCTCTTTCTATTTTCTGCCGTGGTCGGGTTTTGAGTCTTTACTCAACTTCACACCTTGCAACACAGGCAAGAACTCCTTCTTTGACTGTTCCATTTTGAACTACTTCAAAATCTTGTGAAGGTATGTATTCATTGAAAATATACAAGCGTCTTGATCTACCTCTATAGATCTTGATGCTCAATATGTAAGTAGCTTCACCGAGGTCTTTCTTTGAAAAACTCCTTTCAAACATTCCTTTATGCTTTCCAGAAAATTCTACATTATTTCCGATCAACAATATGCCATTCACATATACTTATCAGAAATGTTGTAGTCCTCCCACTCACTTTTTTGTAAATACAGGCTTCACCGCAAGTCTGTATAAAACCATATGCTTTGATCACTTTATCAAAGCATATTTTCCCACTCCGAGATGCTTGCACCAGTCCATAGATGGATCGCTGGAGCTTGCCCACTTTGTTTAGCACCTTCAGGATCGACAAAACCTTCTGGTTGCATCATATACAACTCTTCTTTAAGAAATCCATTAAGGAATGCAGTTTTGACATCCATTTGCCAGATTTCATAAAATGCGGCAACTGCTAACATGATTTGGACAGACTTTTAAGCATCAATACGAATGAGAAAATGTTATCGTAGTCAACACCTTGAACTTGTCAAAAACATTTTTGCGACAATTCGAGATTTGTAGATAGTAACACTACTATCAGCGTCCGTCTTCCTCTTGAAGATCCATTTATTCTCAATGACTCACCGGTCATCGGGCAAGTCAATCAAAGTCCATACTTTGTTCTCATACATGGATCCCATCTTAGATTTCATAGCCTCAAGCCATTTTGCGGAATCTGGGCTCATCATCGCTTCCTCATAGTTCGTAGGTTTGTCATGGTCTAGTAAGATGACTTCCAGAACAAGATTACCTTACCAGTCTGGTGCGGACCGTACTTTGGTTGACCTAGGAGGTTTGGTAGTAACTTGATCTGAAGTTTCATGATCATCATCATTAGCTTCCTCACTAATTGGTGTAGGAATCGCTGGCACTGAATTCTGTGATGAACTACTTTCCAATTCGGGAGAAGGTACAGTTACCTCATCAAGTTCTACTTTCCTCCCACTCACTTCTTTCGAGAGAAACTCCTTCTCTAGAAAGGGTCCATTCTTAGCAACAAAATATCTTGCCTTCGGATCTGTGATAGAAGGTGTACCCAATAGTTTCTTTTGGGTATCCTATGAAGACGCACTACTTTGATTTGGGTTCGAGCTTATCAGGTGCTCCCGGTAGTATTGTCATGGATTTTTCACGGCAGATGTCCTCGTGAAAAGGACTTAGTCGTGAGGCCAACACATCTATGTGGTAGCTTGAGAGGGGGTTGAGCGGGATGAGAGACGCGAGGTTTTACCCAGGTTCGGCCCCTCATGATGGAGGTAAAAGCCTACATCCTGCTTCATTGATATTGAAGATGATGATCACCATTAAAAGGGTGCTCTATCTCGAGAGCTATTGACTTGTATGTCTAAACCTATATTGTGAAAACTTGTCAAACTTATGGAACTTGTCCCTCTTGGGGTGCCCTGCCCCTCCTTATATATGTTGAAGGGGCGGCTTACATGACTAGTCCTATTAGGATTAGGATTACTCTATTACAAGTGGAGTCCTAGTCTTGCTTCCTTTGTAAGGGAATATTCCTTATGCTTTCATCTTAAGACGGCCCACCATAACATAAGCCGGTCTTCCATGAACCGCCTGATGGGCTAACGGGTCTTGTCCTCTATCTGGCCCGCCGTTGAGGCCATCAGTAAGTCGCCAGGTTAATGAGTCGCCAGACCAGTGAGCCGCCAGACTCGTGAGTCGCCAATCCTCCGGCGGGTTACCAATGAAACGCCAAGTCTGGCCGGGTCATACCGCGGGGTATATCCCCGACATTAGCCCCCAATTTAATTTGGATTTATCCATATCAAATTGATCCTGCAAAATAACTCAAAAATAAATTTGATAGGTTGTGCTCCGGGTTAAATATTCTTGTAAGCCGACACCCGATCATCCTTAAGTCCTTGTCATTTTCTTCTTCTAGAAAATCCGGGTCTATAGGCCAGCCTCATAATCAATTTGCTGACATCGGTTTCTCATAGAAAAATATTGCGAAAAATAATCCACTTGAGTCGGCTTCCAAAGCACCGACTTAAAAAATATTGGTCTTGAAATACTCATCTGATTTTCAGCCAGCTTGAAGATGCAGATCTTGCCAATTTATGATTACCAAAATTGTCGGGTTATAAACAGATGATGCCGAGTCATAATTGTTGCCTACGCCGGGTCAAAACTGAGAATTTTGATGATTTCTCTCCCTCATATCTGTATTACCTGTAGCCCCCAAGTCTTGAGCAGAGCAAAGTGATGACTTAAGACTTGCTTCAATATAAATATTACCACTTTGAAGAAATCCATGTTGTTCATCTAAATCACTAGTCAGAACTGAGTATTTCACATATGTAGCCCCCAAGTGCCGGGTTGTCATGCTTGTAGCAACATGGGACTTGTAATTACCTTATACTCATGAAAACTTCAACCAGTGTAGCCCCCAAGGGCCGGCTTAGTAAGATAATACTGAGCTGGGACTTTATATATACTTCATTTGAGAATAACATCATATGATGTAGCCTCCATCGTAGGGCTTGAACCCACGTCCACAAGGTTTTAAGATCTTTGTACTCTACCAACTAAGCAATAAACCTTTCAATATAATGGATTAATGCTTGTGTACCTTAAATTTTTGACATGAGAAATTGGTAGCCCCCAAGGGCCGGCTCATTACGATGTGATGAGTCGGGTCTTCAATAAGGTGAGCAAAAAATGACTTTGCATTAGCCACCAAGTGCCATGGTGCATGCTGGCAGTGACATGGGACTTGCATATTTGATAATCTCAACTTGAATAATGTAGCCCCCAAGTGCCGGGTCGTAAGCCTGTAGCGACTCGAGACTATTCCTTCCATTGTAGAATAAATTATATCCATTGATAAAATAATAGCCATTGAGCTGAAGCGACTTTGAAAACCTCAATCATAATATTGGTTATTGATAACCATAAAAATCTAGCCATGTTGGCTATTCAAGAGTTGAATAATATAATTCGGTATGAAAATCTCAATCATTCAATATCATCATGAAAATCCAGCCAAGTTGGGCTATTATCATATACTGGCGACTTAGAGTCTGCCATCCTGGCGGGTTGCAAAGACCCGAAGATGCTTCAAATATAAGACATAAATAGGGCAGCTTGGCCCGATTTGTAAAAAACCAGATGGCAAAAAAGAAATCGTATAAAGAAAAGAAAGAAAAAAATTCGAGGCTTTTGAAGGCCGCCAAGCCAAAGTGTCTTCTTAGATGAAACTAGCCTGAGCCACTAGAAGGTACGTGCTTTCCGTGAGCCTGACTCACAATACCCAATCGACATTTGAACCCAGATAAAGTCAGGTCTTGCTTTATAGACTTATCAGGAGTACATCATACATCACGGGCCGATTTATCCAAGTTTCAAGGAAGGCTGCTTATGAAGCCTAGATCTATCCTGACTATCTGTAAGTCGTGCTCTCACATGACAAACTGGCGTTTTAATCTTAACGAGATCAGTTCTTGGTCGAATACGCCGTAAAGACTAATCGTTAAGAGTTCGGCGGGTCAATCAGGATTACCTGATGGAGTTGAAGCAGCTGGCTACAGGTAGGATGACTCGGAAAAGTTATGTTCTCTTTGATCGAATACGCCTATGTTTGAACAAACCTGGTCAAGAGGGTAGTAACGCTATGTTCTCTTTGGTCGAATACGCCTATTTTTGAACAGGAAGCCCCCAAGTGACATACTGACAAGTGTGGCGTTGAGCCGATCAAGGGGGATATTCACAGCTATGCTCGATGAGCAGGAAGCCCCCAAGTAACCAAGATAAGCCCACAAGGCAGGATACCCATGTTTGAATCGTCCATCATAGCAGCAAGTTCTCTTTGGCAACCTTTAATTTTTTCTGAGAACTCGAACTTTGTGAGAGATAAACTCTTCTTGAGCCGGAATTTTAAACCGGATATTGAGAGCTTCAGTGCTTTGTGGGAGACAGATTTCCCTTGAGCCGGATTTTAAACTGGATTTTTGAGAGCTTCAGTGAGAGAAAGATTTCTCTTGAACCGGATGTTGAGCCGGAATCTTCTTTTTAAGACGAAAATTTTCTGACGGCCTTTCAATTTTCATCAATATGGCAGTAGCCTCCGGGACCGGGTTATCTTTCCCTCCAACGTCCTGGGGTTCTTGAATTTGCTGAAACTGGCAAGATTTGCTGAGTCATACCATTGTAGCCCCCGAGTCTTAAGACGACTCAAGGAGTTGTCTTGAGATTCTCCATATTTGACCGTGATATAAACTGGTATGAGTCATTCAACATCTCAGTGATATAATAGTCCCTTTTGTAGTAGATAATTTGTCCTCCATTGAAGAACTTGCAAGCTAGAGTAATTGCTCTTTTAAATAAAGCAATATGTAATATAAAAATATACTATATAGATTTCACCTGATATGTTAGTCTAGAAATTATCCACCGCGGAGTTGATGATCACCAAGTGAAGCTGAAATCTAGCACGGCCGAGTCGGCCGCACGAGCAGATAGATGAGCCGGCCGCGGCATTGTAAGCCGGTGCGGACGGGAGAGTCAGCCGCGGCATTGTAAGTCGGCACGAACACGGGTGAGTCAGCCGCGGGCACGGACAACGAGTCAGTCGTCGTGTGTTGATGTAGCGGGAGCGGCGACCTGCGCACGTATGCGTCTAGCAACACGGCACGGACAAGCGCTAGTGCAAAAATAATACTGGCGCACACCCCTTTGCGACACCTTTGTAATTTCTAATGGTCCTGCAAAAAAATATCATAGACCAGAGTAATTGTTTTTTAAAGAATAAAAACATATTAATAAAAATTGATTGGACAAACTTCACCTGATTTGTCCGTATGGATGATCCGTAGATAACTTTCCCCGGAGTAATCATTGTGCCAATACACTTCAAGATTCCTCATAGTGGCAACCAAAAAAAATTCTTTGGAGTGACCAGTTGTGTCAATCCACTGTACACTGGTGAATGACATGGTCAAGGCCAACCATAGAAACGTATTTGCAATCTGGGTGTGCATTCTCTGAGCAACTTTAATGGTCAGTGGCACCAATAATCTCCCCAATTACTGTAGTGGTCAAAACAGACTTCAGACCTACACAACGCTTCAGTTCTTTATTGTGAAAACCAAGTTCCTTCCTCCAGTGGTGAAAGCGGCGGGTAGTCTGTCAGTTCCTTCTTTCTACTTAGAGGAAGATGCAGCAGATTCGTAGGGGGTCACCGCGGTAGCAGCGGCTCAAGGCGGCTTGATTGTGGTAGAAGCGAGGCGCGAACCGGCAGCTCAATGAAGGCCATGGAGGTAGCGGCTCGCGTCGGTGACGGCGAAGACCGGCAGCGCGGTGGCTTGCAATAGTTACCTGAAGGTAGGCCCGCGTGGCGGTTTGCAGGGATGGCTCAAGGCCACAAGTGTGCGACAACTCACCGCAAGAGTGATGGTATTTTGGCAAGGCCGTGGTCGCGGAAGTGGTTTAGTGAGCTGCAATAGAAGCGTGCAGCGAAGCAAGTTGATAGCAGGGGCGTGAACCATGACTCTATGAGGCCCCGGCGAGAGGCACTGCCATAGCGGAGGCAGTTCAGCGAGGCTCCAGCGCTCGGCGTACAATGGCTTGACGCGAAGGTCAGAGGCGTCACGATGCAAGAGGTGCTGGAGAGTCTTCTAAAACAGCGGTGGAGGCGACTGGGCATCTCAAGAGGAGCCGCGGTCGCGACGACCGGCTGAATCAAGAGGAGCAGCGGTGAAAGCGACCGGCGGAGGAGGCTCGAGGCTGCGAGAGCGGGTTGCTCGGCCGGCTCAAGGCGCGGCGGCAGCGGACGCAGGGCGGTTCAAAGCGAAGCCACTTGGAGGCGACAACGGCAACCGCAGGCTTGACGCAAGGTCGACGAGTCAAAGAAGAGCCGCGCCGAGCCAACTTGAAGATGAAAGTGGCGATCCGAAGCAGTGGGGAGGCGCCGGCCAATGGAATCACATGGTTGCGGCGTGTTGCGGCGGCTTGACGAAGGAGCACCACAGAGGACGGGGATCCGGCAGCTCAAGACCGCAGCCACGCACGGCAGAGGCAGAGAGCAGGGCCGGTGGTCACGGTGTGGAGGACGGCGATGACTCGGAAGCCACCGATGCGCACGCGTGGCGGCAGAAACGGGCACCTCAAAACGAGGCCGCGGGGGCCGGAGGAATCCGGGTCGTGAGCGGTTCTGTTTCCGGATCGTAGTTGCTTTGACCGAATTTTCCTTTAACCCGATTTTGTCTTTGCTGTAAACTAGATCGAACCTGCAGTGTTTGTTCCAATCCACCCATCCGAGTTGAAGTAGCTGACGACTTTTAGCTTCCTTCGGCAGATATATGTAGGCATAATTTCATGGCGACTTGACGGCCAACCCAGATTAAATAAAAAATTACAAAGATCATCCATGGTGATTTGACAATAATATTTTTTGTTCTCAACCGACGAAGTTAGGCTTGATGCAAATTCTTCTGTTCTGGCTCTTGCTTCAACTGGAATTTTATGAATTTCTCGATCGCTGAGAGAGATTTCTCAAAAAACTCAACATCACTATGCACAAGCCCCACGGTGGGGGCCAACTGTCGTGGATTTGTCATGGCAGATGTCCTCGTGAAAATGACTTAGTCGTGAGGCCAACGCATCTATGTGGTAGCTCGAGATGGTTTGAGTGGGACGAAAGACGCGAGGTTTTACCCAGGTTCATCCCCTTACGGTGGAGGTAAAAGCCTACATCCTGCTTCATTGATATTGAAGATGATGATCACAATCACAAGGGTGCTCTATCTCAAGAGCTAATGACTTGTCTGTCTAAACCTAACTTGTGGAAACTTGTCAAACTTATGGAACTTGTCCCTCTTGGGGTGCCCTGCCCCTCCTTATATATGTTGAAGGGGCGGCTTACATGACAAGTCCTATTAGGATTAGGATTACTCAATTACAAGTGGAGTCATAGTCCTGCTTCCTTTGTAAGGAAATATTCCTTATGATTTCATCTTAAGCTGTCCCACCATAACATAAGTCGGTCTTTCATGAACCGCCTGTTGGGCCACCAGGTCTTGTCCTCTATCTGATCCGCCGTTGAGGCCATCAGTAATTCGCTAGGTTAATGAGTCGCTAGACTAGTGAGCCGCCAGACACGTGAGTCGCCAATCCTCCGGCAGGTTACCAATGAAACGCCAAGTCCGGCCAGGTCATATACCCGGTCGGGTCATACCGCGGGGTATATCCCCGACAAGTACCGCTTCTTGGGCGCGGTAGTTGTCGGTGTCAAAACCGAAGGATCTCGGGTAGGGGGTCCCGAACTGTGCGTCTAAGGCGGATGGTAATAGGAGGCGAGGGACACAATGTTTACCCAGGTTCGAGCCCTCTCGATGGAGGTAATACCCTACTTCCTGCTCGATTGATCTTGATGATATGAGTATTACAAGAGTTGATCTACCACGAGATCATAGAGGCTAAGCCCTAGAAGCTAGCCTATGATTATGATTGTTGTTGTCCTACGGACTAAACCCTACGGTTTATATAGACACCGGAGGGGGCTAGGGTTACACAGAGTCGGTTACAAGGGAGGAGATCTACATATCCGAATTTCCAAGCTTTCCTTCAATGCAAAGGAGAGTCCCACCCGGACACGGGACGAAGTCTTCAATCTTGTATCTTCATAGTCCAACAGTCCGACCGAAGGATATAGTCCGACTGTCCGAGGACCCCCTAATCCAGGACTCCCTCAGTAGCCCCTGAACCGGGCTTCAATGACGATGAGTCCGCCACGCAGACTGTCTTCGGCATTGCAAGGCGGGTTCTTCCTCCAAATACTCCATAGAATATTTCGAACACAAGGATAGTGTCCGGCTCTGCAAAACAAATTCCACATACGACCGTAGAGAGTATAATATTTCCACAAATCTAATCTGCTGACAACTTTTCATAACATGACATCACGCCATGGCCCGGTCATTATTTGAACCGTTTTTCTCAACCAGCTACTGCACATATTGCGAGGCAGTTTTCTTGGCACGTCTTGTCGAAGCAGAGATCGTGTCCCCTTATCATGGGATTCTCATCAATATGGGTGTGGGTAACCCAACCGCGCCATCAATCATGCGCTTGGGGAATAAGCGAGTTTACCAGGCAGGTGGGGAGGCGCATAGTTTCTTCTGCCCTTATAAAGGGACAAGGAATCCTCCTTTTCACCCACGCCTTCTTCTTCCCTACCCATTCATTCTCGCGCACTCGAGCTCTAGCGCCCAAGTTCGCATTTCCTCCACAAAACCACTCCAAACATGTCCGGAGTGGGAGGCAAGTGGATGGTCTCCTCTGTTATGGAGGAGAACATTACGAAGCTCCGGGAAGCCGGATATGTGGCCGCAGATATCGCGCACTGGCTCCCAGACGCGGGGCAGATTGTCCCCACCCCCGAACCCCATGAAAGGATTGTATTCCTTACCCATTTCGTCCGCGGGCTGGGACTTCCCCTCCACCCATTTGTTCACGGGCTCATGTTCTACTACGGACTGGACTTCCATGATATGGCCCCCAATTTCATCCTCAACATCTCGGCGTTTATCGTCGTGTGCGAGGCCTTCCTCTGCATCAAGCCCCACTTCGGCATGTGGCTGAAGACCTTCAATGTTAAACCGAAGGTGGTGGTCGGCCAGCAAGCGGAGTGCGGAGGCGCCATGGCGGGAAAAATGCCCAATGTCACCTGGCACGAAGGCTCCTATGTGGAGATAGTGAAGGGGTGGCAATCGGGGTGGTTCTACATCACCGAGCCACGTGACACCAACTGGGTGGCAGCCCCCGAATTTCGATCCGGCATCCCCACGCGGCTCACCTCCTGGAAAGAGAAGGGCCTATCCTGGGATTCATCGGTGGAGCTGACCGGACTCCAGAACTGTGTTAAAAACATGATAAGCAAGAAAATCAAGCTTGTCAATGTGGTCCAGGTCATGCTCTTTCGCCGGATCCTCCCGTGTCAAAGACGAGCATTCAATATGTGGGAGTTCGACCTGGCTAAGCACCAGACGCTATGACAGCTCTTCGACACGACACACCAGGACATCTAGAGGGTGCTGTTCAAGTCCGCCGAGGTACCTCCTCCCCTAACCGAGGATCGCGGACTCAGCACAAAGCGCCCTGCCAACCAGTAAGCTGCTTATATCTCATAAGACATTTCTTTCCCCAGTATAATCATGTGGGGGATCTAATCCTCCACGCCATTTAACAGGAATGGGTCGCAACAGCGGAGCAGATCGATTGTCCGGCCCCACTACCTGAGGATCCAGCAAGGGCTCTCTTAACGGAGATGCTGGTTCCGTCGCCCTATGAGGCACCGGAGAAGAAGGCCAAGAAGAAGGCCATGGGGACGAGGAAAGGTTTCCGGCGCAAGGTCGTATCGGACTCATCGTTTGATAACACCGAGGCGCCCTCCTCCCACGAAAACAAGGAGGAAGAGGAAAGTTCTCCCCCCCCCCCAGCCGGGGGGACAAGAAAAGGAAGGCCGCCCCGTCAGGGGAAGCCGGGGGGTCCAAGAAGGGAAGGAATCTCCTTCCGGACTGCTCCACGGTGGCCGCTTTTAGCGACAAGGAGTGGTTACCCAGGGACAAGCCCCTGGCGAAGTCGTAAGTATCCGGATACCATAATAGTTATTGGTATGTTTTATTTTATTACTTCTTATCATGCCGAACATGATCATGCAGCCCATCCAAAGCCCGTATTGACGTATCCTCTTCGGATGAGTCTTTGGGCCCGTCGGAGATGAACAATGATTCACTCCCGACCGCCTCCTCCCCCCGCCCTATGGACGACATCGAGGTGTTGTCTCAAAGGGTACTGGACCAAGGGGAGACAGTTCTAGAAGCGCCCCAAGGCGACATTCCGGACGCTGGGCGCACGAGGGGCAAGACTCCCATGGGCTATAATACCGGGGGCAGCAAGTCTAAGGGAGACAAGCCGTCTGTGCCATTGGCCTCTGTCCATCCAGGGGCATCAGACAATTTGCTGGAAGTGCTTCGCGTTGCTTCCATTGACGAAGAGCACCGCACTATCATGAGTGCGGTGGTCAAGAAGGTTCAGTCCACCAAAAGAGGACTGGCTGAAGCCTGTGCCAGCCTCCTAACAGGCTTTGAGGTAAGTAATCAAATTATGAGAAAATGTTACAGCATAGACAGTAGCCCCTGATGCTCTGTTTGGTGCTCGGAAGAAAGGCCGAACGGAGGATCAAATAATAATCACAGGAGTCTAATCAGAATATGTCTATGTGAATAAGCAGGCTTCATTGCTGGCCGCTGCCGCTCACATGACAGAGGTCTCCGCACTGAAGCGGGACCTTGAGCGGTCCGAGGAAGAGCTCGGCCTTACCAAGAGGCAGCTCGAACAGAACAAAGGTAAGTGATACCTCGTCTATTTATTGATAAAAAAGGAAGCTGGTTGTTAGATCACAGGATCATCATGAATTTTGCTAGGGGCCACGACCGAAGTGGCGACCCTGAAGAAGGTGTTGTCCGAGGCTGAAGGCAAAGCAGCCAAGGAGCGCGCTGAGCGCGAGAAGCAAGAGGCCTGAGTCGGCGAGGTTCAGCAAGAGCTCCAGGAGTTTTTCAAGAAGTACGAGTCCTTGGAGCGTGACTCTAGGACGCAAGGGTCCGAGCTTGCGAAGGCCCTCGAGAACGCACAAAATGCCAAGGCCGAAGCCAAAAGGCCCTCCAGGAAATTGAGGTGGTCAGGAAGATAGCGGCGGGTAAGGTATTCACTATGCAAAGGAAGCATATGAAGGAAACTTTCCTTTTACTTACCCGAATTCGGAGCTCTCCAGGAGCGTTCGCAGATCTACCCAGCAGTGTGTCGGATGCCGCGGAGTTCTACCGGGCCGAGGAAGGGAGCTCGACGGAGAGGTTGTTCTGGTCTCAGTATACTAGGACCGAACATCTGATGCCCTTGAGCGACTAGTTGAAGCAACTGGTCGAGCTTCACAAGGTGGTCGAACTGGGCATGAAGGACATTATAGTCCGGATGTGGCCTGGCGAGCCCCTGCCTGGCAGCTATTTCGGCCTGGTAAGGCGTCTTGTGAACGCCTTCCCACAGTTTGAAGTCATAAAGTGGTCCTTCTGCATTGAGGGTGCACGCAGGGCTTTTGCTCGGGCAAAAGTGCACTGGGCGAAGATGGACGCCGTAAAGCTGGTGAAGGAGGGGCCACCGGAGGGCCATGAGCATCGCCACCCCAAAAAGTATTATGACAGTGTCCTGAAGGGTGCTCGCCTTGTGGCAGACAAATGTGCTAAGGATGTAATATTCGAATGAATGTAGTCATGTGATCTTGTAATGTGAAACGAGTTCATGTGCGCTATGTAACGCTTGTTGATTTAAAATATTACCTTCTGTGCGGCCGTCTATAGAATTTGAGAGTTGGTCAGTTGTCGGCTTCTGCCCCCATGTAACTAGCAATGAGGTGTTCGAGATAAACATGATCACTCTTTATCCCAGTTTTGGGTCATTCGAAGGAGGTGTTCAGCACAACGAACCAGGCAATCGGACTATAAAGCTTTATCACTCTCACTTAGCCATAGAAGTCTACAATTTTCAATTTCGGCGAAGCCCCTAGTATTCGAAAGGCCGAACTTGGGGCGCTATGTATGCCTAAATTGGACAAGGCCTACTCCTTGCCCGGAGCGGAAAAAATCTTTAAGGATTTGAGACCTCTCAAACAGCGACCAGCTCTCGCCGCATCATGACAGTCAGTTTTTGGCTTTCTCTACTGAGGTGCTCGTTCGGAAGAACCAGGACACAATCGAAGTAGTTCTCCCAGTGCTACCTTAGCCGATATAGCAGAACATAAGGTACCAAAACATGGGAGACGGGCAAACCCAACTATTGACCAAAGACATGATTCAGAGCTGATGCATATAATGCTATAAGTTCGGGGTGCCACACTGTCGAAAGTGTTCGGACTTTTCATGCCATGTTATGGGGTACACTGAAGACCCTGGTGCACTGGTTGTATCAGAATGTACGGGTGCGACTTGCCGTAAGTAAGCAGACAAGAAAAAAAGATAAAGGAATGCAATAATGAGCTGATGTTGTACATTGTTATTTAAATGATACGTCAAAGCGTATGCATACATGTAGTGCAATAAGTAAAAATTAGGACTATTTGACATGTCCTATCTAAGGTCAAGCTGCTTGTGGGTATGCAAAACAGGTATATCGATCTTTATCAGAGACCACCTGAGGATTCCCTTGTACGTCAAAGCTTCTTGATTCCTTGGTGTTTCCTTCCTGTGACGGGTCCGATAATCAGACGATCGGAGAGGGCCTTCAGAGAATAGGGGCCTGAAAGGAAGAAAATATTAAAGGTATACGGGTCCTGAAGCAGTTGAGCCGCAATGTGGGACGTGCCATGGCCATGCCTCTGCCTATGCCCATGGTATCTTGAGTGCGTAATTATGTACGCGCGGCGCAAATTTCGCCGCTTGACTGGGACTAGGACGGAGGCCGAATTTCTAGGCGAGCTCTAAACGTGCCTGGCGATCCTCTTGCAGGGTACTTCGGACTCGCTTGAAGGTGTCCAGGGTCTTTTTCGCCGAATTGGCGGTTTGCCTCATAAGGGTGCTTTGCGCTTCTGCTGCGAGGGTCGCAGTGTGCTCCTCCGTGCGGAGCAAGCGTTCTGTGTTTCCATTAACTGTTATAACCCCGCGAGGTCCTGGCATTTTGAGCTTGAGGTATGCATAATGCGGTACCGCATTGAATCTGGCAAATGCGGTTCGTCCGAGCAGTGCATGATAGCCACTGCCGAAGGGGACGATATCAAAGATTAACTCCTCGCTTCGGAAGTTGTCCAGAGATCCGAAGACTACTTCCAGTGTTATTGAGCCCGTGCAATAGGCCTCTACACATGGGATGACACCTTTAAAGGTGGTTTTGGTGGGTTTGATCCTCGAGGGGTCTATACCCATTTTGCGCACTGTATCCTGATAAAGTAAGTTCAGGTTGCTGCCACCGTCCATAAGGATTCGAGTGAGGTGAAATCCGTCAATGATGGGGTCAAGGACCAATGCGGCAACCGCCATGACAGATACTGGTGGGGTGGTCCCTGCGATCGAAGGTGATCGGATAAGAACACCATGGGTTGAACTTTGGGGCGACTGGCTCCATCGCATAGATGTCCCTCAGTGCACGCTTCCGTTCCCGCTTGGGAATATGGGTTGCGTATATCATGTTTACCGTTTTTGGGAGGAAATTTATTTTGTCCTCGTACGTTTGGCGGCCAGGGCTCCTCATCATCATCTCTATGCAGCCCCTTTTCCTTGTTTTCGGCATTCAACTTGCCAGCCTGTTTGAACACCCAGCATTCTCTGTTGGTGTGGTTGGCTGGTAGATCGGGGGTGCCGTGAATTTGACACGAACGATCGAGTATGCGGTCCAAGCTGGACGGGCCCGGATTGCTTCTTTTGAACGGCTTTTTCTGCTGACCAGATTTAGAGCCACTGAATCCGGCATTAACTGCCGTGTCTTCGGCGTTGTCGCCGTTGTTACGGTGTTTGTGTCTGTTGCGACGTGGCCCGCCGTTGCTATCTTTGGCATCTGAATTGCCAGGGTTTATTGATGTGTTGTTGCTGCAAGCCAGCCAGCTATCCTCGCCCGCACAAAAGCGGGTCATGAGTGTCATGAGGGCTGCCATGGACTTCGGCTTTTCTTGGCCGAGGTGTCAGGCGAGCCACTCGTCGCGGATATTATGCTTAAATCCCGCTAAGGCCTCGGCATCCGGACAGTCGACGATTTGGTTCTTTTTAGTTAGGAACCGAGTCCGGAATTTCCTGGCTGATTCCCCTGGCTGTTGGGTTATGTGACTCAAGTCATCGGCATCCAGTGGTCACACATAAGTGCCCTGTAAGTTGTCAAGGAATGCGTCCTCCAAATTCTCCCAACTGCCAATGGAGTTTGCCGGTAAGCTATTGAGCCAATGCTGAGCAGGTCCTTTGAGTTTTAATGGGAGGTACTTGATGGCATGTAGATCATCACTGCGGGCCATGTGGATGTGGAGGAGGAAATCTTCGATCCATACCGCAGGGTCTATTGTGCCATCATATGATTCAATATTCACGGGTTTAAAACCTTCTAGGAATTCGTGATCTATTACTTCATCAGTGAAGCATAGGGGGTGTGCGGCGCCTCTGTGCCGGGCTATATCACGACGCAGTTCATACGAGTCTTGTCTGCTGTATTCGGCCCGGCCGGATTTTCTTTTAGTATATCCAGCGTGACGGTCGTCGTCACGCGTTGGGGCACGCCCCCGTGATCCGTAGATCGATCTTGCATGTCCTGCTTTATTTTCCAATACGTCTCGCAGGTCTTGCGTGTTACCCCGGGCCTTGGTATTTTTATTTAACTGGCGACGGGGTGCGGGCTGGACTTCGTCCTGACATGCCGCTTTGTCTCGGCCACGAGGTGGTCGGTCAGCCGCATCATACGCTTGAAGTGTAGGTTTTAATGCTTCTTCCTGTTGTTGTAGCAACCTTCGCTTTGGGTAACTTTTGGTTGGGCATTCGAGTTCGTATTCTTCGGCCGCCAGGACCTCAGTCCATCTATCCGCTAGCAGATCTTGGTCAGCTTGAAGCTGTTGTTGCTTTTTCGTCATGCTTTTTGCTATGGCTATAAGCCGGCGCTTGAAGCGCTCCTGTTTGGCGGGATCCTCAGGCATGATAAATTCTTCGTTGCCGAGGCTCACCTCGCCTTCGGAGAGAGGCATGTAATTTTCATCCTCTGATTCTCCGTCTGGTTCCTGTTCCTTAGGGCTAGCTTGCCCATCCTCCCGCTCGAGGCCTGGCTGGAGGCGATTGTCTTCGTCTTCGGTGCTATCCGCAGCGTTATTGTCTCTTGTGCCAGTATCGCCGTTTTTGCTATGGCGGGGCTTAGAGCGGCGTCCTTTACGCCGATGCTTAGATTGCTTCTCGAGGGGATTATCCTCTGTTGCCTTATTGCCATTGCTTTCTTTGGGGGTGTCCACCATGTATATATCATAGGATGAGGTGGCAGTCCAGCGCCCTGTGGGTGGTGGTTCCTGTTCTTCTCCTACGTCGTCGTCCATACCATCGATGTCTTCGGAGCCGAAATCAAGCATGTCGGTTAAGTCGTCGACAGTGGCTATTAAGTGGGTGGTGGGTGGGGGACGAATTTCTTCGTCGTCCGCTTCCCACACAAGCCGGACACAGTTCGGCCAAGGGCCTCCTGACAAGGAGAGAGACCTTAATGAATTTAGCACATCGCCCAAGGGCGAGTACTGAAAGATATCCTCAGAGGAAAACTCCATGATCGGCGCCCAATCAGATTCGATAGGAACGGATTTAGGCGGTTCGGAGCCCGTGGCCGGGGACGAATCCAAGGATCCGGCAACACAGGTCTCGTAGGAGGTGAAGTCAGTATTTGGCTCTATCGCCGCTGAGTGTCCTCTGACGGCATGATCTGCTCCAGATCAAGGGCCGGAGTTGCCACAGGGGTGATCTCCCGAACACTGTCCGGCGGCAGAGCTAAGTCGTGCTTGTCGTGACTGTGCGGCGCACCTGACACAGGCTCGAATCCGTCGAAGATCAAGTCTCCGCGGATGTTGGAGTATAGTTTAAGTTTCCAAACCTGACCTGGCGGCCAAGGGCGTAGCTCTTGATCTGCTCCAGATGGCCAAATGAGTTGGCCCGCAGTGCGAAGCCGCTGAATGCAAAGATCTGTCCGAGGATAAAAACCTCACCCTGGATCGCATCATCTCCGATGATCGAAGGAGCCATCAAGCCTTATGGTGACGACACAGTGGAACTCTCAATGAAAGCACCAATGTCGGTGTCAAAACCGGCGGATCTCAGGTAGGGGGTCCCGAACTGTGCGTCTAAGGTGGATGGTAATAGGAGGCGGGGGACACAATGTTTACCCAGGTTTGGGCCTTCTCGATGGAGGTAATACCCTACTTCCTGCTTGATTGATCTTGATGATATGAGTATTACAAGAGTTGATCTACCACAAGATCGTAGAGGCTAAACCCTAGAAGCTAGCCTATGATTATGATTGTTGTTGTCCTTCGGACTAAACCCTCCGGTTTATATAGACACCGGAGGGGGCTAGGGTTACGTAGAGTCGGTTACAAGGTAGGAGATCTACATATCTGAATTGCCCAGCTTGCCTTCCACGCAAAGGAGGGTCCCACCCGGACATGGGACGAAGTCTTCAATCTTGTATCTTCATAGTCCAACAGTCCGACTGAAGGATATAGTCCGGCTGTCCGAGGACCCCCTAATCCAAGACTCCCTCAGTAGTACCGTGGCCTCAAGCCTGCACAGCAGCACAAGTGGAAGTAAGGGCCAGTGGCGGACCTAGCCCTCTGGGCCAGGGTGGGCCGATAGTGCTATTGTACATATACATTTATTTATTTATTATTTATTTTTTAGCCTTTCTCCTATGGTATAAAAGCTATTTTCAAATCTCAGGGTGGGCCATGGCCCACCCTGGCCACCCTCTACCTCCACCACTAGTAGGGGCGGATGTAATTTTTTACATCCGCGCCCTATGCGGTAGTACCGCTCCTGGCTTCCGGTAGTACCGTGTCGGATTTTTGCATAGATCGAAACACAAAGGAAGTTGCCAAGGATGTAGTTTTATATGTCCGTGCCTTCCCAACCTAGACTAATCCTGCCTTGCGGTAGTACCACAAGGGGGCGCGATAGTACCGCGCCAGCAGTTCTACCGCACTCTACCTTCATGCTTCAGGACTGGTTTTTGTTAGGGAACGCAGTAATTTCAAAAAAAATCCTACGCACACGCAAGATCATGGTGATGCATAGCAACGAGAGGGAGAGTGTTGTCTATGTACCCTCGTAGACCGTAAGCGGAAGAATTATGACAACGCGGTTTATGTAGTCGTACGTCCTCACGATCGACCGATCCTAGCATCAAAAGTACGACACCTCCATGATCTGCACACGTTCGGCTCGGTGACGTCCCACGAACTCACGATCCAGCAGAGTGTCGAGGGAGAGCTTCGTCAGCACGACGGCGTGATGACGGTGATGATGAAGCTGCCGGCGCAGGGCTTCACCTAAGCACTATGACGATATGACCGAGGTGGATTATGGTGGAGGGGGGCACCGCACACGGCTAAGGGTTCAATGATCAACTTGTGTGTCTATGGGGTGCCCCACGTATATAAAGGATGGAGGAAGGAGGAGGCCGGCCCTCATAGGGCATGCCCAAAGTGTGGAGTCCTACTAGGACTCCCTAGTCCTAGTAGGATTCCACCTCCCACATGGAATAGGAAAAAGGGAAGGGAGAAGGAGAAGGAAGGAAGGGGGCGCCCCCTTTCCCTAGTCCAATTCGGACCAGTCCATGGGGAAGGGGCGTGACCAACCTTGAGGCCTTTCTCTCCTTTCCCGTATGGCCCATTAAGGCCCAATACGAATTCCCGTAACTCTCCGGTACTCCGAAAAATACCCGAATCACTCAGAACCTTTCCGTTGTTCGAATATAGCCTTCCAATATACCGATCTATATGTCTCGACCATTTCGAGACTCCTCGTCATGTCCCCGATCTCATCTGGGACTCCGAACAAACTTCGGTCATCAAATCACATAACTCATAATACAAATCGTCACAGAACGTTAAGCGTGCAGACCCTACGGGTTCGAGAACTATGTAGACATGACCGAAACTCATCTCCGGTGACTAACCAATAGCGGAACCTGGATGCTCATATTGGTTCCTACATATTCTATGAAGATCTTTATCGGTCAAACCGCATAACAGCATACGTTGTTCCCTTTGTCATCGGTATGTTACTTGCCCGAGATTCAATCATCGGTATCTCAATACCTAGTTCAATCTCGTTACCGGAAAGTCTCTTTACTCGTTTCGTAATGCATCATCCCGCAACTAACTCATTAGTCACATTGCTTGCAACGCTTATAGTGATGTGCATTACCGAGAGGGCCCAGAGATACCTCTCCGATAGACGGAGTGACAAATCCTAATCTCGATCTATGACAAACACCATTGGAGGCACCTGTAGAGCATCTTTATAATCACCTAGTTACGTTGTAACATTTGATAGCACACAAGGTGTTCCTCCGGTATTCGGGAGTTGCATAATCTCATAGTCAGAGGAACATGTATAAGTTATGAAGAAAGCAGTAGCAATAAAACTGAACAATCATTATGCTAAGCTAACGGATGGGTCTTGTCCATCACATCATTCTCTAATTATGTGATCTCGTTCATCAAATGACAACACATGTCCATGGCTAGGAAACTTAACCATCTTTGATTAACGACCTAGTCAAGTAGAGGCATACTAGGGACACTCTGTTTGTCTATGTATTCACACATGTACTAAGTTTCCGGTTAATACAATTCTAGCATGAATAGTAAACATTTATTATGATATAAGAAATATAAATAACAACTTTATTATTGCCTCTAGGGCCTATTTCCTTCAGTCTCCCACTTGTACTAGAGTCAATAATCTAGTTCACATCGTCATGTGTTTTAACACCAATAGTTCACATCTTTATGTGATTAGTTCACATCTCCATGTGACTAACACCCAAAGGGTTTACTAGAGTCAATAATCTAGTTCACATCGCTATGTGATTAACACCCAAAGAGTGATCATGTTTTGCTTGTGAGAGAAATTTAGTTAATGGGTCTGCCACATTCAGAGTCGTATCTATTTTGCAAATTTTCTATGTCTACAATGCTTTGCACGGAGCTACTCTAGCTAATTGCTCCCACTTTCAATATGTATCTAGATCGAGACTTAGAGTCATACAGATCGGTGTCAAAGCTTGCATTGACCTAACTCTTTATGAAGAACTCTTTGTCACCTCCATAACCGAGAAACATTTCCTTATTCCACTAAGGATATTTTTGACCGCTGTCCAGTGATCCACTCCTAGATCACTATTGTACCCTCTTGCCAAACTTATGTTGAGGTACACAATAGGTCTGGTAGACAACATAGCATACTTTGTAGAACCTATGACTGAGGCATCGGGAATGACTTTTCATTCTCTTTCCATTTTTTGTCGTGGTCGGGTTTTGAGTCTTTACTCAACTTCACACCTTGCAACACAGGCAAGAACTCCTTCTTTGACTGTTCCATTTTGAACTACTTCAAAATCTTGTCAAGGTAGGTATTCATTGAAAATATACAAGCGTCTTGATCTATCTCTATAGATCTTGATGCTCAATATGTAAGTAGCTTAACCGAGGTCTTTCTTTGAAAAAGTCCTTTCAAACATTCCTTTATGATTTCCAGAAAATTCTACATTATTTCCGATCAACAATATGTCATTCACATATACTTATCAGAAATGCTGTAGTGCTCCCACTCACTTTTTTGTAAATACAGGCTTCACCACAAGTCTGTATAAAACCATATGCTTTGATCACTTTATCAAAGCATATATTCCAACCCCGAGATGCTTGCACCAGTCCATAGATGGATCGCTGGTGCTTGCTCACTTTTGTTAGCACCTTTAGGATCGACAAAACCTTCTAGTTGCATCATATACAACTCTTCTTTAAGAAATCCATTAAGGAATGTAGTTTTGACATCTATTTGCCAGATTTCATAAAATGCGGCAACTGCTAACATGATTCAGACAAACTTTTAAGCATCGATACGAGTGAGAAAATGTTATCGTAGTTGTCGGCATTCTAGGAACGGGGGTCCCCAGACTTGCCTGCCTGCGGCCTGTGGCGTGGCTCAAGTGGGGGACCAGCGCGGCCCATCTTCATCAGCACAAGCTCATGACCCTCGCGAGGGACCAAGCCTCGCGGGGCGGACGACAGGAAGCTTCCTTAGAGGCAGCCTCGCCAGGCAGGCTCGCGAGGAGGCAGAGAGATCAAGGCGAGGGTACCTCGCGAGGAACCCGTGACGCAAGCCATGATGATCGAGACTAGGCGAGCGCCGGCCTGCACAATGTCCTTGTTTCCTCTTTGGTGCAAAGGGGGCAAGCACAGGCCAAGGCATCGGGCAAAGGTTACCATTTCGGTGCAACGAGACCAAGACCAGCAGAGCGGAAGGACGAAGGTCACCGTGGAGCCCAAGACGGCGTCATCACCAGTACTTTTGGCAGCCGAAGACCACCTTTGGTCAGGATAACTTGTACTAGATGTTCCCCTTCGAAATGGCCAATTGTTGGCACCCTTCCCACTCATTATTTTGGGGAGAGGCCCAGGGCCTCTATAAATAGAGCTAGCCACCACAGAGTAGGGGGACACCCCGGAGAGAGAGAGAGAGAGAGAGAGAGAGAGAGAGAGAGAGATCTGGTAGAACCCTAGCAGAGAGAGAGAGAGGCGACTGAACTCATCCCAGCAGTTCATCGCACCAGCTCAAGAACACCTCTCGCGAGGTTGTTCTTCCTTTGTACTGTTCATCATCAGCCCCTGAGCCAATCCACCACACCACACACTGGAGTAGGGTATTACACCACAACGGTGGCCCGAACCAGTATAAACCTCGTGTCCCTTGTGTTGTTCGTTGTTTCCAGCTCAAATCACGCGAGGAGATTGAATGTAGATCGGTAGGGGAGAGATCTCCGCGCGCACCCCATTGTTCGAACCTCAAGGGTCTGCCGGAACCCAAAATCCAACATTTGGCGCGCCAGGTAGGGGTGCGCTGGAATCTTTCTTCCGCTGTTCACGTGTGATCTTCCGTCGTGTCCATGGCTGACACTCGTCGGGCTCGCGCCGAGCACCGGGCTGCTCTCGCCACCCGCGTCGCCCAGACGACACCCGTCGGCGGACGGCCTCCTCGTTCCCCGTCGCCTGCCGCCACCGGCCCGGCGGGGAACGAGAAGCAGGCCTCATCCCAGCATCCTTCGGTACGGCAGGAAGGCCGCACCGCCACACCGTCGCCAACTCCAGCCGCTTCGTCGTCCCACGCCCGTCGCGCCCCCACGGACGCGCACGCCGCGCTGCTCCTGGCAAGAGAGCTCCTGCACTACCGCCCCATCGACGACCTCTACAAAGACTGGCTTACCCGCATCACCGAGCTCGTCAGCGCCGCAGGGGGATCCCCCTTGCCGTCCCTCTCACTGCCTCGCCCTCCGTTCCGCACGGGAGGCGAAGATCAGGAGGTGCCTCCATCACGTCCTCCCCAAGAAGGCGCCCTCGCTCCAAGGCGCGCAGCCCCAGGGCGAGACCCTCCGCGTCCGGTGCCAGCGCAGCAAGAAAGGAGCTGCCAAGAGATCCCCCGTCCCCAAGAAGGTGCTCGCGCGCTCCCAGCACCGGCGCGCCAAGATCGCGTCCCTGCACCTCCACGCCAAGACCCCGTGCTGCTCCAAACGGCGGAGCGCGGTAATCCCCATGGGCAAGCCCAGTACCAGCAGAAGGCACCGGTAGCCACAGCAGGCTGCCATGCTCTCACCCCCAAGCTGCGCGGCGTCGCATGGCCAGGCAAGTTCAAGCCTGACCTGCCCCCTCGCTATGATGGCACGGCGGACCCCGCGGAGTTCCTACAGCTCTACCAGCTATACATCGAAGCCGCCAACAGAGACGAAAGGGTCATGGCGAACTGGTTCCTCATGGCGTTTAAGGACGGGGCCCGCACCTGGCTCCTGAACCTGGCAACTGGCACAATCTCCTCCTGGGACGAGATGCGCAGTCGCTTCATCGCCAACTTCCAGGGCACTCGCAACCAGCCCCCGACCGTGAGCGATCTGCGCCGCATCAAGCAGCAGCAAGGGGAAACCCTGCATAAATACATCCAGTGCTTCAACAACGCTCGCCTCAAGATCCCCAAGGTGACTGAAGAAGTCATCATCTCGGCCTTCTCCGATGGCGTGCGTGACATCAAGATGAAGGAGGAGCTAGCAATCCATGAAGATCTGTGCACATCCCTGGAGCTGTTCAACTTGGTGACCAAGTGCGCCAGGGCTAAGGAAGGGCGCCTTTCCCTTCTCGAACTCCCGGCTGCCGACCCAGAAGAGAAGAAGCCCAAGGCCAAGGACGTGAAGTGCAAGGGGGCTGCCGTGCTTGCAGCGGAACCAAACACCAAGCGAGGCAGAGATCAGCCTGAGTCATCCAAGGGCAGCCGGTACTGCGTGTACCATGACCTCCACACCCACAACACCAGCGAATGTCAAGAGCTCAGGGCCGCGAGAGATGGGCGTGTCGGCCGACGCCCCGAGCGCAACGACAGGGGCTATGACCGAGGAGGAGGAAGAGGTGGCGGACGATGGGAAGACCGTGGCCCTCGCCAAGGGTGGCGTGACCAACCTCGCGAGGACCGCTGGCAGGACCAGCCTCGCGAGGGAGGCTGGAGAGATCAGCCTCGTGAGGATCGCCCGCACGGTAACGCAGGCCTTCCTCCTCTGCTGCCACCACCAAGGAGGAACGAAGACCAACATCGAGACGAGGGGGCTAGGGGCTTCCATGAGCCGCGCGCAACCGCTTGCATCTTGGGTGGCGCACAGGCCCCAGCCTCACAGCGCATCTTCAAGCAGTTTGCTCACGACGTGAATGCATTCCTCCACAAGCTTGAGGCCATGCGCCCTCTCAGGTGGTCTGCATGCGCTATCACGTTCAGCTCAGCGGATCAGCTCAAGTGCCCAGCAACGGCCGGAGCCCCCCGATGCTTTGCTCCCCAGTCATCAGCAACGTGCAGGTCACCAGGACCCTCATTGATGGTGGAGCAGGACTCAACGTCCTGTCCGTCGAGACGTTCGACAATCTCCAAGTGCCGTACGATCAGCTTCAGCCAACCAAGCCATTCTCAGGAGTCACTGATGGTTCCACTGTTCCAATAGGGCAGGTTCGCCTTCCATTCACCTTCGGGCAGTGCAACAACTACCGCACCGAGCTCATCGACTTTGACGTCGCCCACATCCGTCTACCGTACAACACCATCCTCGGGTACCCAGCCCTGGCCAAGTTCATGGCAGTGACTCACCATGGATACAATGTCCTCAAGATGCCGGGAAGCGGTGGAGTCATCACCGTACCTTGTGAAGAAAGGGACATAGTGTATTCACTCGAGCGCGTGTTCCAAGCCACAGCAATCGAAGACCCGGACCACGGGAACGGAAGACTTCCCAAGGCCACCCCCAAGAAGAAGAAGGTTTCGCCTAGCCCAAGCCACGAGGAGGCAGGCGCCTCCGGAGGTGTCGTGTCAGGGTCCGCGCCCAATCAAGTAGCGCCACCCTCTCTCACATAGGAAGGCGCGCCCGGCGCCCTCCTCAGGCAGGGCTCGGGGGCTCTTTCTTGGAGAGCCACCAACTTTGCCAAGGTTGCGAGGAAGGCGCTCGGGCACCACTTGGAGGGGTGCTTCCAGGCACGTTTCCCTCAGGAAGGTACAAGGCAAGAAAGACCAAACCCTCAGGAGTTCATCGCAAGCAACACTCATGAGCTACAGGAGTCGAGAGTCATGCGCGGCAGCCGCCGCTTGCTCGCCATGGCCCCACATCCACGCGAGGATGGTGGGATGCGCGTCTGCATCGATGTACCAGGGCTCAACCGAGCCACGTCTCAAGAGCGCCTCTGGCCTTCGCGCGTGGGGCGTTGCGAGGGTCCACCTCACAGCTACGTTCGCATGCCCTTCGGCCTGCCGAACGCGGTCGCCGCACATCAGCGCCTGCTGAGGAGCATTCTGGAGGCTGAGGAGGTCAGGCATCATGCAGTCCAGGCGGAGATGGAGATGGCTCTCGGAGACCCGCCTGTGCCCCCGGAGCCTCCCGAGGCTCCTGGGCCTAGGGGCTCGTGAGGGTCGACGCCTTCATCGCGCATCGCCCGCTTCTTCAACACCACTCCATCTTCAACGGCACCAGGTGACATCTTTCTAAGTTCCGTTTTTAGCTGGGAGCGCCTACAGGGCCGCATCATTCCCAGGCCGCGTGGGTCAGTCCCCGCGGCATGCATCCGTTTTGCTTATGCTCTTTACTTACCTTGTTGGGGGCGCCCCTCGGGCTGCATCATCCCCGAGCTGCTCGGGCCTGGCCCTGTGGCGTTTTCTTTTCCGCGTCTACTTAAAATGAATTTCCTCTTGCGTGCTTAACATACCTAACCTAATCGCCTGCTCGATTGACGCCTACCTATAGAGCCGCTGGCTCTGGCACGGCATCTACGCACGGGTCTGTCCCTGCAACACCGAAGAATCTGAGTGGTCGAGCTCTGGCCGCGGCAGCCCCGCAAGGTGCCACCTCAGCAGGCCCTCAGTGCCCCAATCACTCCCCCGGAGCGACCAAAGGTTGGCTGGCAACCGTAACAACAGGTCTTGTTTCTCTTTATGACTGGTGTGCAGGACCTACTCCAGGAGCAACGCTAGGGACATCGCGAGTTGTCTCTCCCTCTCTCCGGCACGGACCGCTTGCACGTTAAAAGGGGGCGCCTGAGCATCGCGACTCATGGGCTCCTACTAGCTCTCCAGCCCTCACCCCCTGGCCTTGACCCACAGCATCACGACCTGTCATACTAGCGGCGGCTGAGCTCGCTCGAGGGACGGGACCTGAGGACATAGAGCATTAAGGAAAGTGCGGGGGAGTGGGGAGAAGCTTGTGAGGACCTAACCCAGCAGCGCCTCAGCTGCCACCGCTCGGGCCAGGCGCTTCATCGAGGAACTACACCTAACTCAAGGGATAAGTCACGCCCTTACAAGAGTTGGACCAACGCAGCGCAAAACCCTCGCTCAGTGCGGCTCTGTCACGGCGACGTTACCTTCCTTTCTCGCCTAGCGAGGGCTGCTTGAGCGCTAAAGGGGACCTCCCGAGCATCGCAACTCGGGGGCTCTTACCGGACCTCGGGCCGCTCACCTCCTGGCCTTGACCACGGCATCGCGACCTGGCATACCAGCGACGGCTGAAGCCTACCTGGGGACTGCGACCTGTCAGCGTAGAGCGCCAAGTCCTCACGAGGATAGAAAGGGGGAGCCGAGCCAAGACAGGACAAGCACCTCACATTGATTCATATTAAGGATATAATATTCATAAAAGACATGGCAGACGCATTACATACCCCCACAGGGTGTTGCTTCGATTCCTCGCAGGGAACAAGAGTTCTAATCCTAAGGAATGCTAATCGACCGCACCGCTGCAAGGGGCGCCATCATCAATAGTGGGCTGCCCAGCGTCGACGCCAACCCCATCCAGATCAGTGGCGCCGGTGGCTGGACGTAGCTGCCCCGCACCAAGCACCGCGCGATCTCGGGGGCTCGTCGCTGTCGTCGCTCGTCTCCGGAGTCGTGAGGAGCTCGGGGGAGCCACTGAATTCCCCAGCTCCTCCGCTGCTGCCTGAGGAGCTGCTGAAGGGCCGATGGGCGGGCTAGGTTGTGACGCCCCGAGACCGATGCGCCAGGTGTCTTCCAGTTATTCGCTGTCTTGCCATGTCTTTTGCTTGCGTGTTGCATCTTGCCTTGTCATCATGTACCTTGCATCATATTTTTTAAAAAACTTGCATCCGTCCCGGCCTGCCCGTTCCTTCCGTTGTCCGTTATGAGTCCAGACACCCTTGCACGCGCCCGCGGCACGTCCGAAATATTATTTTATAAGTGGCCAATAAATGTTCTCGGAATGGGATGAAAGTTGGCGGGTGGCCTTATTATAGTATAGATAGACCGCCTGTCAAGTTTCATCGCATTTGGAGTCTGTTTGATGCCTCAACGGATAACTATAGCGGCAGTATAGCCGGTCTTTTCGTCGGACGTTTTCGGTCTCCGGAAATCGTGCCAGGATACATCTCTCCCCTCTTCTCTCAGACCAACCCGCTCTCCACAACCCACCTAGGTACATGCCTACCCCTCTTTGCACAGCGCATCGGACCTCCTCCCGCGCGCGTCCGAAAGCTGTCCCGGACCCGACCCGGACAGTCGTTACCGTTGTGTGCGGATCATCCCCAAACATCTACAAAACATCTTGTTTTGTTCATTTAACTCCCTAGTCTATTTTTCCGGAACGTCCGATTTTGATCGGAGGGACCAAATCGCCAGCACCTAGTTCCCCTACCTATTTATAACCAGACTAAACCCTAATTTTTAGGAGATGTCCCATCCATCCCATCATGCGCCGCCACCCACTCAAATCTCTCGGGATCCATTCCCCAACCCAAGAAGCCTCCGACCCCCTCCTGGTTTTCAGCACAGCCGCACCTGATCCCCTCTCCTCCCTCCATGGAGTCGTCACAGCCGGCAAACCTAGCCACCAGGACCGGTCTCCTCCCTGTCCTTTCTCCTCCTTCTCGAGGTTTCTTCTCCTCTAACCTCTCTCTCCCTCCCGTTCCTCTCACAGGAGCTCGCCGCCGCTCCCGTGGATTTGGAGCAGCGCCGCCATCGAGCTTAGTCCGCGGCCGCCGTTGCGCGGATCCAGCGATAGCCGGCCTATTTCACATGTTTCGCCGCCCGCCGGACCTCCCTCCATGCTGCTCCCGTCCCAGGCCGCCAAGCCACGCCATGGATGCCACCACGAGGACCTTCGCCTGCGCTGCCACCATGGATTGGATCCGGCCGGAGCGGCTCATCCGCCTCACCTCACGTCCTCTGCTGCTTTCCTCCCCCATGCCCGGATCTACCGCCGAGCCGTCCCGGAGTCACGCGCCAAGTCTGCCGCCCGGCGCGCCTTGCCGCCTCGCTCGTCAGGGAGACGACGAGTACCTGACTCGTCAATGCTCCAACCGTTGACCTGCTGCCCGATCTCACGCCCGTTATGGGTACGAGCGCCCGACTAGAACCGGCCTCGCCTAGGCCCAGCGCCACCTCGTCCTTCCACTCAGCAAGCGGGTCGTCTCACCACCGACCGACCTCAAGGCCCGATGTGAGCAGCTCCCCCGCGCTTGGGCCAGATCTCAGTTTCGGCCCGTTTCGTGTTTTTTTCATAGAACGATTTTCCATTTACCCAGAGAACCCAGTTTTACAGGAAACCCCCTAAACTTCATGCATTTAATAACTTCCAAACCGTGCATCCAAATTAAACAAACTTAATATGAAAGTTGCTTAGAATTTTGTGTAGTTTCGTAATATGTCTTTTTCATCCATGTCTAAAATGTTTAAAATAATGTTTGTTTAAATTTGCTTAAATAACTTGTTAAAATGATTTATTTCATAACTAATTAACCGTAGCTCAGATTTAAATAATCTTTATATGTAAATGGGGTAGAAAATGCCTAGTTTAACATGGTGGCTTTACTTTGCACGTTTAACAACTCTAAAATTGTGTTTAGGGCAGAACAGTACAAAACCTTAAAATATGCATATGGGGTTTTACCGGAATTGTTGTTCGTTGTTTCCGGCCTCATTTAAACTTGCCTAGATAGGTAGTTTTGTTGTGCTTCACCCCTTGCCATGTTAATCAACATTTAATATTGTTGTGTACATAAACGAGATCGAACTAAATAACTTGTCATGGTGTTTCGTCAATATGCACCGTTGCATATTGAGCTCCACTTAATTTGTAGGATTGCCTGTGCACTTTCGCCATGCCATGCTTCATTAAACCGGACATGCGTCATACTTGGTTGTGCATCATGCCATGTTTATGTGGTGGTTGTTTACTATGTTTTTTGCTTCTTTCTGGTGTGCTTCTTCGGTTTGGTACCGATAACATCGTGTGGTGAGGATTCGTTCGACTTTGTCCGTTTGTCTTCTTCATGGACTCGTTCTTCTTCCTTGCGGGATTTCAGGCAAGATGACCATACCCTCGAAATCACTTCTATCTTTGCTTGCTAGTTGCTCGCTCTTTTGCTATGCCTATGCCGCGATACCTACCACATCCTTTATCATGCCTCCCATATTGTTGAGCCAAGCCTCTAACCCACCATGTCCTAGCAAACCGTTGTTTGGCTATGTTACCACTTTGCTCAGCCCCTCTTATAGCGTTGTTAGTTGTAGGTGAAGATTGGAGTTTGTTCCTTGTTGGAACATGGATATTATTGTTGGGATATCACAATATCTCTTATTTAATTAATGCATCTATATACTTGGTAAAGGGTGGAAGGCTCGGCCTTATGCCTGGTGTTTTGTTCCACTCTTGCCGCCCTAGTTTCCGTCATATCGGTGTTATGTTCCCAGATTTTGCGTTCCTTACACAGTTGGGTTATAATGGGAATCCCTTGACAGTTCGCCTTGAATAAAACTCCTCCAGCAATGCCCAACATTGGTTTTACCATTCGCCACCTAGCCTCTTTTTCCCTTGGGTTCCCGGACCCAAGGGTCATCTTTATTTAAACCCCCCCGAGCCAGTGCTCCTCTGAGTGTTGGTCCACCTTGTCAGCCGCCGGTGGCCACCAGGGGCAACTCTGGGCTGGCCTACCGTAAGTTTGGACAATCTGAGTGTGCCCTGAGAACGAGATATGTGCAGCTCCTATCGGGATTTGTCGGCACATTTGGGCGGTGTTGCTGGACTTGTTTTACCATTATCGAGGATGTCTTGTAACCGGGATGCCGAGTCTGATCGGAATGTCTTGGGAGAAGGAATATCCTTCATTGACCGCGAGAGCTTGTGATGGGCTAAGTTGGGACACCCCTGCAGGGGTTTGAACTTTCGAAAGCCATGCTCGCGGTTATGGGCAGATGGGAATTTGTTAATGTCCGGTTGTAGACAACCTGAAGTTGATCTTAATTAAAATGCATCAACCGCGTGTGTAGCCGTGATGGTCTCTTCTCGGCGGAGTCCGGGAAGTGAACACGGTGTTGGAGTTATGTTTGATGTAGGTTGTTCTAGGATCACTTCTTGATCATAGTTTGTCGCTCGTGCCTTTGCCTTCTCTTATCGCTCTCTTTTGCGCATATGTTAGCCACCAAATATGCTAGTCGCTTGTTGCAGCTCCACCTCATACCTTTTACCCTACCTATAAGCTTAAATAGTCTTGATCGCGAGGGTGTGAGATTGTTGAGTCCCCGTGACTCACAGATACTTCCAAAACCAGTTTGCAGGTGCCGATGATATTGTGCAGGTGATGCAACCGAGCTCAAGGACGAGCTCAATGAAGATCATGTTCGTTATGTCGTTTCCGTTTCCAGTTGATCAGTAGTGGAGCCCAGTTGGGGTCGATCTGGGATCTGTGTAGCATTTGGGGTAGTCTTCTTCATTTTTGGTTCCGTAGTCGGACGTTGTGTGTATCTGGATGATGTAATGTTATATTCATGTATTGTGTGAAGTGGCGATTGTAAGCCAACTATGTATCTTTCCCCTTTATTTATGTACATGGGTTGTTTGCAAAGATTACCTCACTTGCGACATTGCTTTCAATGCGGTTATGCCTCTAAGTCGTGCTTCGACACGTGGGAGACATAGCCGCATCGAGGACGTTACAAGTTGGTAATCAGAGCCTTCCCTGACTTAGGAGCCCCTGCTTGATCAAATCGTTGGCGTTGTTGAGTCTAGAAAAATGTTTTGAGTCATTTAGGATTATATATATCGGAGAGTTAGGAATTTTTTTTACTCCTCGGTCCCTTTGTCGCTCTGGTGAGGCATCCTGACGTAGAGTTTTGACTCTTCTCTTCCCAAATTTCACTAAAAAAAATTTAGGATCACGCGGGTATCTTGGAATCGTTCCTATGGTTTTGTGACGAGAATATTGTTCTTGGTGCCTCCTGACATTTAGGGGTTGTGGCAGTGTCCTGGGGAGTTGAGCTCCGAGGTGTTGCCATCACAATTTTATCATTGAGGTTCTAGAATACTTGAGTTTCGCCGACATCGAAAATCTCTTGTATGCAGTTGTTGGTGAGATAACCTCGACGCCACCCAGTACTGGGGCGGGAGTTCAGGAGTGTTGCCATAACTCGTATAACGGATGCTTTTCGAAGGTTGAGGTAAACGATTTCGAAAGGTTTCTTGGTTATGTGTTGAAGGATGGATACAGCTGGATGTAGGATTTGCTAGTTTTGGGTGAGATATTATGCTTCCCCTGTATCCCCAACACCTGATTGCATAACTGGAAAGTTTCGGGAGTTTATAAGTGGGAATTCAAGTAGCTCTTAGTATATCTTTCCGACAGATGTATGATATGAAATTTGGGTTCGACGTCTAGTGGTCCGCCTATCCACGGTTGGTTTTACAGTGGTCTCGTTGTGTCTTAACGAGTCCTTGGCTATGCTGACTCGGGGACGCTTTGTATGTCATGTGCACTGCCTTGTACATGATGGTGTTGTATGATCGAGCCCGTGTAGGCCCCACCACGAAAACTTCGGACGAAATCTCTATCATATGTTTTGTTCCAGCTTATTCTGCAAGCCAATCCTTTGTTTTTGTTTTCAGTTGTGGTATTTGAGTTGCTTCGAAGTCAAATGTGGATTCCATCCCTTGTCTAAGCGGTGTTCTCATATTTCTATGTGAATACTAATCCTTCTCGATCATCGAGTTTGTCATGCCAATCCTTTTCAACCGTTGTGTTTCTCTTCAAGCGGATCCATTCATTTTCAACATCCGCAAGATTCAATCTCAGCTTTCTCAATGGTGTTCGTTTCATCCATCCCAAGTTGTCTTTCTTGTCCCTCCCTCCCACCCTTGTTTCTTCAAGGACTCAGATTTCTTAATCAAGTATCCATCTTATTGATGTGAAGCCTCCCCATTATGTTCCGTCAATGTTCTTATCCGGTGGTTCTCATGAAGATCCTAATGGAACCTCAAGTTCATGATTATTCTTTCTCTTTCTTCTCTAGTGGAACCAATTCAAGCTTTGTTGTTCATATCCCTTTTTCCTTGTTTCAAATGCCTTCTCATACGGTGCACCTCATAATAATTCACTTCTCGCTATTCATTTGTTCCGGAGTGCTCAAGATATCTCGAGGATTCGTGTTTCCACTATGCTTTCTTTCAAACTCTTTCGAGGATGTTATCTCATTCAAGCCTTTTAAATCAACCGGTGCAATCTCTCCTCCAAATCCTTTCAACGGTGTTTCTCTTGAGTGGGCCCTAACCCACACGTCTTTTCCCAGGATCTTACCTGACTCTCCTAATTTTTCCCGGAGTTACTCCCAAATTGTTTTTGAAGTTTGATGTAAGAATGAATTTTGATCAGGCAAATGCCTTTGCCCAAGATCTTTCAAGCTCTTTTCGTTGTTGGCTCAGCCTCTTCATTTTTCATTATACCGGGGTGTCTCATCAATTATCATGGTGGTGTTTCTCGTCGTCATTCTTGGATTTCAAGACTGAAGAAGTGTTTCCTCTAAATCTTGCTCCATTCCCTTCAAGATTCATGATTCTAGCTTGATGCCTTCCTCTCATAATTGTTTTCGATTGTGAGAATTCTTTTCACCCATCCAGAGTAATTCAGAGTATTTTCAGTTTGATTCGCCGAAGGCCATCATTTCAGGATTATTCATTACAGCTTTCAGCTCTTATTTTCAATTCTTACCGGTGCATCCTTCAAGTGTTCTCTAATCAGCTCGTGATCTCTTCGTTCTCTTGTATCTAAATTCCCTCAAGCATCTTCATTCATTTGCTAATTCTTCCCGGTGTTTCTCTATCTTTCCTTTCTTCATTTTCAATTCTTACGGTGGTTTGCTCAAGATTCTATTCCATGGTTATCATATCAACTCATTCATTGTTTTCCAAATCCTACCGATGGCTTTTTGAAGACCGTCTCAAGTTTGCACTATATCTATCTTAATCCTTTCTATGAGAATAAGTAGTATGCCAATCCGTTGCTTGTCATCAATCTAAATTGGTGAAGGATGAGCATAACATAATTCTTATTATGGATTCATCCAAATGATCAATTCTTTATTCCGGAGGCTCATCAAATTCTCGGTTTGAGATGCTTTAACTTTCATTCCGGAGTTCCAAGCTTTCACTTTATCTCGTCGCAAAGCTTCATCTAATCATTGCAAGGCTTCAATCTTATTCTTTTCATCCTTCTTGTCGTTTGATCATCATTTTGTTTACCGAAGTTCTTCATGGAGGTTCTACATGATGGTTCATAAAGGATTTAATTCCTTCTCAAAGTTTTCATCGAGAATCTTTTCTAAGGAGCTCAAGTATTCTTCATCTTGCAATCCGGAGTGCAATTCTTTTTACCATATCATTTGAGGTGGTGCTATGGCATTCTTCATAACTTGAGTTCATGTTTCATGATTCACATGTTGTCAAGAATGAGGTATCTTAAATCCATCAATCTCTTCATTGGAATTATCTTGGGTTATTTTTCACCTAAAGCTTTTCCCTAAGGATTGTTGCTAATTATGGTCTTTATAAATGACCCAAGTTCTTCATTTATCCTTCCGGTGAAATAAGCTTCTCGTCTCCTTGTTCATATCAAGCAAATCTTTTGTCTTCCGTTAGTGGCGGAATTTCACCTCATAATTTCGAGATGTTTTCTATAAGCCCACAACAAGCTTACTCTTTTAGTTGTTGGTTTTCCAACAATTCCGTTCGACCCTTCTCCTAAAGATGTTTTCTTTCTTCAAGCTCATTTGAGGTAGAAGATGTTGTTTTCCCCTCTGTTCTTTTGAGTCCATTCCTACATTCGTTCCGGAGGCATGGTATTGTTGCTATATTCAACCATCAACTAGTTTTGTCAAAGATCATGTTTCTTTCTTTTGCTTATCTATTTAACCGGAGTGTTGTGCCCTCTACTCAAGTTCTCTCATCTTATCAAGTTTCATATCTCTTTTCTACTGGAGTGCTGTCCGAATTTGTTCTTCCTTGTTCCTCTTTTCTGACGGAGATTGTCAACTTCATTTATCTCCGTTGTATTCTTTTCTCGAAATGGCTCAACCTCTCAAGGTTCTTTGGTTTCACTCGTTTGTCAAAGAAGCAAATTAGTTTTACCTCTTCTCTTTCTCTTCCGTTTTCCCTCCGGTGCCGTTTAAGATCTCGGGACGAGATCCTCTCGTAGTGGTGGAGTGTTGTGACGCCCCGAGACCGATGCGCCAGGTGTCTTCCAGTTATTCACAGTCTTGCCATGCCTTTTGCTTGCGTGTTGCATCTTGCCTTGTCATCATGTGCATTGCATCATATTTTTTCAAAAACTTGCATCCGTCCCGGCCTCCCCGTTCCTTCCGTTGTCCGTTATGAGTCCAGACACCCTTGCACGCGCTCGCGACACGTCCAAAATATTATTTTATAAGTGGCTGATAAATGTTCTCGGAATGGGATGAAAGTTGGCGTGTGGTCTTATTATAGTGTAGATAGACCACCTGTCAAGTTTCATCGCATTTGCAGTCTGTTTGATGCCCCAACGGATAACTATAGCGGCAGTATAGCCGGTCTTTTCGTCGGACGCTTTCGGTCTCCGGAAATCGTGTCGGGCTACATCTCTCCCCTCTTCTCTCAGACCAACCCGCTCTCCATAACCCACCTAGGCACATGCCTACCCCTCTTTGCATAGCGCATCGGACCTCCTCCCGCGCGCGTCCGAAAGTTGTCCCGGACCCGACCCAGACAGTCATTACCGTTGTGTCCGAATCATCCCCAAACATCTACAAAACATCTTCGTTTTGTTCATTGAACTCCCTAGTCTATTTTTCCGGAACGTCCGATTTTGATCGGAGAGACCAAATGGCCAGCATCTAGTTCCCCTACCTATTTATAACCAGACCAAACCCTAATTTTTAGGAGATGTCCATGCGCCGCCACCCACTCAAATCTCTCAGGATCCATTCCCCAACCCAAGTAGCCTCCGACCCCCTCCTGGTTTTCAGCGCAGCCGCACCTGAGCCCCTCTCCTCCCTCCATGGAGTCGTCACAGCCGGCGAACCCAGCCACCAGGACCGGCCACCTCCCTGTCCTTTCTCCTCCTTCCCGAGGTTTCTTCTCCTCTAACCTCTCTCTCCCTCCCGTTCCTCTCGCAGGAGCTCGCCGCCGTTGCTGTGGATTTGGAGCAGCGCCGCCATCGAGCTTAGTCCGCGGCTGCCGTTGCCCGGATCCAGCGATGGCTGACCTGTTTCACATGCTTCGCCGCCCGTCGGACCTCCCTCTGTGCTGCTCCAGTCCCAGGCCGCCAAGCCACGCCATGGATGCCACCACCAGGACCTTCGCCTGCGTTGCCGCCATGGATTGGATCCGGCCGGAGCGGCTCATCCGCCTCACCTCCCGTCCTCTCCTGCTTTCCTCCCCCATGCCCGGATCCGCCGTCGAGCCATCCCGGAGTCACGCGCCAAGTCTGTCGCTCGGCGCTCCTTGCCGCCTCGCTCGTCAGGGAGACGACGAGTACCTGGCTGGTCAACGCTCCAACCGTTGACCCGCTGCCAGATATCACGCCCGTCATGGGTACGAGCGCCCGATGCGAACCGGCCTCGCCTAGGCCTAGCGCCACCTCGTCCTTCCACTCAGCATGCGGGCTGTCTCACCACCGACCGGCCACAAGGCCCGATGTGAGCAGCTCCCCCGCGCCTGGGCCAGATCTCAGTTTCGGCCCGATTCGTGTTTTTTTTCATAGAACGATTTTCCTTTTACCCAGAGAACCCAGTTTTACAGGAAACCCCCTAAACTTCATGCATTCAATAACTCTCAAACCGTGCATCCAAATTAAACAAACTTAATATGAAAGTTGCTTAGAATTTTGTGTAGTTTCATAATATGTCTTTTTCATCCATGTCTAAAATGTCTAAAATGATGTTTGTTTAAATTTGCTTAAATAACTTGTTAAAATGATTTATTTCATAACTAATTAACCGTAGCTCGGATTTAAATAATCTTTATATGTAAATGGGGTAGAAAAATGCCTAGTTTAACATGGTGGCTTTACTTTGCATGTTTAACAATTCTAAAATTGTGTTTAGGGAAGAACAGTACCAAACCTTAAATTATGCATATGGGGTTTTACCGGAATTGTTGTTCGTTGTTTCCGGCCTCATTTAAACTTGCCTAGATAGGTAGTTTTGTTGTGATTCACCCCTTGCCATGTTAATCAACATTTAATATTGTTGGGTACATAAACGAGATCGAACTAAATAACTTGTCGTGGTGTTTCGTCAATATGCATCGTTGCATATTGAGCTCCACTTAATTTGTAGGATTGCTTGTGCACTTTCGCCATGCCATGCTTCATTAAACCGGACATGCATCATAATTGGTTGTGCATCATGCCATGTTTATGTGGTGGTTTTTTACTATGTTGTTTGCTTCTTTCCGGTGTGCTTCTTCGGGTTGGTACCGATAACGTCGTGTGGTGAGGATTCGTTCGACTTCGTCCGTTTGTCTTCTTCATGGACTCGTTCTTCTTCCTTGCGGGATTTCAGGCAAGATGACCATACCCTCGAAATCACTTCTATCTTTGCTTGCTAGTTGCTTGCTCTTTTGCTATGCCTATGCCGCAATACCTACCACATGCTTTATCATGCCTCCCATATTGTTGAGCCAAGCCTCTAACCCACCATGTCCTAGCAAACCGTTGTTTGGCTATGTTACCGCTTTGCTCAGCCCCTCTTATAGCGTTGTTAGTTGTAGGTGAAGATTGGAGTTTGTTCCTTGTTGGAACATGGATATTTTTGTTGGGATATCACAATATCTCTTATTTAATTAATGCATCTATATACTTGGTAAAGGGTGGAAGGCTCGGCCTTATGCCTGGTGTTTTGTTCCACTCTTGCCGCCCTAGTTTCCGTCATATCGGTGTTATGTTCCCGGATTTTGTGTTCCTTACACGGTTGGGTTATAATGGGAACCCCTTGACAGTTCGCCTTGAATAAAACTCCTCCAACAATGCCCAACATTGGTTTTACCATTCGCCACCTAGCCTCTTTTTCCCTTGGGTTCCGCGGACCCAAGGGTCATCTTTATTTAAACCCCCCCGGGCCAGTGCTCCTCTGAGTGTTGGTCCACCTTGTCAGCCGCCGGTGGCCACCAGGGGCAACTCTGGGCTGGCCTACCGGAAGTTTGGACAATCTGAGTGTGCCCTAAGAATGAGATATGTGCATCTCCTATCGGGATTTGTCGGCACATTCAGGCGGTGTTGCTAGACTTGTTTTACCATTATCAAGGATGTCTTGTAACCGGGATGCCGAGTCTGATCGGAATGTCTTGGGAGAAGGAATATCCTTCATTGACCGTGAGAGCTTGTGATGGGCTAAGTTGGGACACCCCTGCAGGGATTTGAACTTTCGAAAGCCATGCTCGCGGTTATGGGCAGATGGGAATTTGTTAATGTCCGGTTGTAGACAACCTGAAGTTGATCTTAATTAAAACGCATCAACCGCGTGTGTAGCTGTGATGGTCTCTTCTTGGCGGAGTCCGGGAAGTGAACACGGTGTTGGAGTTATGTTTGACGTAGGTTGTTCTAGGATCACTTCTTGATCATAGTTTGTTGCTCATGCCTTTGCCTTCTCTTCTCGCTCTCTTTTGCGCATATGTTAGCCACCAAATATGCTAGTCGCTTGCTGCAGCTCCACCTCATACCTTTTACCCTACCTATAAGCTTAAATAGTCTTGATCGCGAGGGTGTGAGATTGCTGAGTCCCCGTGACTCACAAATACTTCCAAAACCAGTTTGCAGGTGCC
This sequence comes from Triticum dicoccoides, assembly GCF_002162155.2. Classification (NCBI taxonomy): domain Eukaryota; kingdom Viridiplantae; phylum Streptophyta; class Magnoliopsida; order Poales; family Poaceae; genus Triticum; species Triticum dicoccoides. The sequence continues at coordinate 280,354,435 of NC_041392.1, read as the reverse complement.
GATGATATCGTGCAGGTGACGCAACCGAGCTCAAGGAGGAGCTCAATGAAGATCGTGTTCGTTATGTCGTTTCCGTTTGTAGTTGATCAGTAGTGGAGCCCAGTTGGGGTCGATCGGGGATCTGTGTAGCATTTGGGGTAGTCTTCTTCATTTTGGGTTCCGTAGTCGGACGTTGTGTGTATCTGGATGATGTAATGTTATATTCATGTATTGTGTGAATTGGCGATTGTAAGACAACTATGTACCTTTCCCCTTTATTTATGTACATTGGTTGTTTGCGAAGATTACCTCACTTGCGACATTGCTTTCAATGCGGTTATGCCTCTAAGTCGTGCTTCGACACGTGGGAGATATAGCCACATCGAGGGCGTTACACAGGTCCTCGCCGCTTCGTCGCCCCTGCCACTCTCCCTGGGGCAACACTCCAGCCGGCGTCCTTCATCATCGAAGACCTTGAAGAACATCAGGGAGGCGCCGTCGTATTCAAGATGAATTACGAGGGCGCCTACCGTCCGGCAGATCCGGGCAATTTCGCCCCAGCCCCGGGTCATGAAGACCTTGCCCGGAGCGACGACCGCGACCTCCGCTCCGGGCGCAAGGGCGCTGCAGTCAGCATGCTGCAGCCAGAGCTCCAGAGCCCTACTCGGCGGCATCTCGAAGGCGAAGGAAGGAGGGAGGCGAATCCAAGAGCTCGGAGGCATGGCGGCGTGGAGCACAAGTTCACGAGAGGAGCGTTCGGCGTGGACTCTAGGAGGAATGACGCGCACCACCGTGACTCGCCGGCATCGGCGGCGGCATCGTCGGTGTTGCTCGACACCTTCTCCCCCAGGACCTACGACGCGGCCGTACAAGGGTAGCGGATACCTAGGCGACGGCCGCTCGTACCAGCGCCTCGGTGCCTCCTGCTGAGCACCCTCATCTCGGCGGTGGAGGACCAGCTGTTTCTTCGGCGGAAGTGGGTCCGAACCGTCTCGGGGGGACTTTCCCTTCTCTTCTACAGAGAATCGGCGAATTGGTGCCATTGGCGTAAGGAGAAGCAAGAGCGAGGAAGAAGAAGGAAAGAAGCGGCAGCAAAGGATGGACTGAAGGGGCTCGCACAGCCCAATACTTATAGCCGAAGGAGGCCAACCGTCGAGCACCACGATCGCAGGTAGTGATGACCGGTTTCTCTGCATGCAGGGACTTGTCAAGTCGTGCGGTCTCCGAGGCATCATGGGGAAGCGCAGTCGCCCACGTCCAATCAATCGCCACGCGGCGTCCAAGGCCGCAGGATGTTAGGGCCCGCGGCGCTTCATGCTTGCCCCTTCGCTTTCCTGCTAGGCCAAGCCCGGGTGCGCCTTGGGCCCGGGGGCTACTGTCGGCATTCTGGGAACGGGGGTCCCCAGACTTGCCTGCCTGCGGCCAGCGGCGTGGCTCAAGTGGGGGCCCAGCATGGCCCATCTTCATCAGCACAAGCTCAAGACCCTCGCGAGGGACCAAGCCTCGCGGGGCGGACGACGGGAAGCTTCCTCAGAGGCAGGCTCGCCAGGCAGGCTCGCGAGGAGGCGGAGAGATCAAGGCAGGGGTACCTCACGAGGAACCCGTGACGCAAGCCATGACGATCGAGACCAGGCGGGTGCCAGGCGGGTGCCGGCCTACACAGTGTCCTTGTTTCCTCTTTGGTGCAAAGGGGGCAATCACAGGCCAAGGCATCGGGCAAAGGTTACCGTTCTGGTGCAACAAGACCAAGACCAGCAAAGCGGCATGATGGAGGTCACCGTGGAGCCCAACACGGCGTCATCACCAGTACTTTTGGTAGCCAAAGACCACCTTTGGTCAGGATAACTTGTACTAGATGTTCCCCTTCAAAATGGCCAATTGTTGGCGCCCTTCCCACTCATTATTTTGGGGAGAGGCCCAGGGCCTCTATAAATAGAGCTAGCCACCATAGAGTAGGGGACACCCCAGAGAGAGAGAGAGAGAGAGAGAGAGAGAGAGAGAGAGAGAGAGAGAGAGATCTGGTAGAACCCTAGCAGAGAGAGAAAGAGAGGTGACTAAACTCATCCCAGCAGTTCATCGCACCAGCTCAAGAACACCTCTCGCGAGGTTGTTCTTCCTTTGTACTGTTCATCATCAGCCCCTGAGGCAATCCACCACACCACACACTGGAGTACGGTATTACACCACAACGGTGGCCCAAACCAGTAGAAACCTCGTGTCCCTTGTGTTGTTCGTTGTTTCCAGCTCAAATCACGTGAGGAGATTGAACGTAGATCGGTAGGGGAAAGATCTCCGCACGCACCCTAGTGATCGAACCTCAAGGGTCTGTCGGAACCCGAAATCCGACAGTAGTCAACACCTTGAACTTGTCGAAAACATTTTTGCGACAATTCGAGCTTTGTAGATAGTAACACTACTATTAGTGTCCGTCTTCCTCTTGAAGATTCATTTATTCTCAATGACTCGCCGATCATCGGGCAAGTCAATCAAAGTCCATACTTTGTTCTCATACATGGATCCCATCTTAGATTTCATTGCCTCAAGCCATTTTGCGGAATCTGGGCTCATCATCGCTTCCTCATAGTTTGTAGGTTCGTCATGGTCTAGTAACATGACTTCCAAAACAGGATTACCGTACCAGTCTGGTGCGAACCGTACTCTGCTAGACCTACGAGGTTCGGTAGTAACTTGATCTAAAGTTTCATGATCATCATCATTAGCTTCATCACTAATTGGTGTAGGAATCAGTGGAACTGATTTCTGTGATGTACTACTTTCCAATTCGGGAGAAGGTACACTTACCTCATCAAGTTCTACTTTCCTCCCACTCACTTCTTTCGAGAGAAATTCCTTCTCTAGAAAGGATCCATTCTTAGTAACAAAATATCTTGCCTTCGGATCTGTGATAGAAGGTGTACCCAATAGTTTCTTTTGGGTATCCTATGAAGACGCACTACTTCGATTTGGGTTCGAGCTTATCAGTTTGAAACTTTTTCACATAAGCATCACAACCCCAAACTTTAAGAAACGACAGCTTTGGTTTCTTGCCAAACCATAGTTCATACGGTGTCATCTCAACGGATTTAGATGGTGCCCTATTTAACATGAATGCAGCTGTCTCTAATGCATAACCCCAAAACGATAGTGGTAAATCGGTAAGAGACATCATAGATTGCACCATATCCAATAAAGTACGATTACAATGTTCAGACACACCATTATGATGTGGTGTTCCAGGTGGCGTGAGTTGTGAAACTATTCCACATTGTTTCAAATGAAGACCAAACTCGTAACTCAAATATTCGCCTCCGTGATTAGATCATATAAACTTTATTTTCTTGTTATGATGATTTTCCACTTCACTCTGAAATTCTTTGAACTTCTCAAATGTTTCAGACTTATATTTTATTAAGTAGATATACTCATATCTTCTCAAATCGTCTGTGAAGGTTAGAAAATAACGATACCCGCCGCGAGCCTCAACATTTATCGGATCGCATACATCAGTATGTATTATTTCCAATAAGTCAATTGCTCGATCCACTGTTCTAGAGAACGGAGTCTTAGGCATCTTGCCCATGAGGCATGGTTCGCAAGCATCAACTGATTCATAATCAAGTGATTCCAAAAGCCCATCAGCATGGATTTTCTTCATGCGCTTTACACCAATATGACCTAAATGGCAGTGCCACAAATAAGTCGCACAATCATTATTAACTTTGCATCTTTTGGCTTCAATATTATGAATATGTGTATCACTACGATCGAGATTCAATAAACCATTCACCTTGGGTGTATGACCATTGAAGGTTTTATTCATGTAAACACAACAATAATTATTCTCTGACTTTAAATGAACAACCGTATTGCAATAAACATGATCAAATCATATTCATGCTTAATGCAAACACCAAATAACATTTATTTAGGTTCAACACCAATCCTGAAAGTATAGGGATCATATCAATCTTGGAACCACTTCCAACACACATCGTCACTTCACCCTTAACAAGTCTTTGTTCATTCTGCAACTCCCATTTCGAGTTACTAATATTAGCAACTGAACTAGTATCAAATACTGAGGGGTTGCTATAAACACTACCAAAGTACACGTCAATAACATGTAGATCAAATATACCTTTGTTCACTTTGCCATCCTTCTTATCCGCCAAATACTTGGGGTAGTTCTGCTTCCAGTGACCAGTCCCTTTGCAATAGAAGCACTTAATCTTAGGCTTAGGTCCAGACTTGGGCTTCTTCACTTGAGCAGCAACTTGCTTGCCGTTCTTCTTGAAGTTCCCCTTCTTCCCTTTGCCTTTTTCTTGAAACTGGTGGCCTTGTCAACCATCAACACTTGATACTTTTCTTGATTTCTACCTTCGTTGATTTCAGCATCACGAAGAGCTTAGGAATCATTTTTGTTATCCCTTGCATATTATAGTTCATCATGAAGTTCTAGTAACTTGGTGATAGTGACTAGAGAACTCTGTCAATCACTATCTTATCTGGAAGATTAACTCCCACTTGATTCAAGTGATTCTAGTACTCAGACATTCTCACTAGCAGAGCTATTCTCCTCCATCTTGTAGGCAAAGTGCTTGTCAAAGGTCTCATACCTTTCGACATGGGCATGAGTCTGAAATACTAATTTCAACTCTTGGAACATCTCATATGCTCCATGGCGTTCAAAACGTCTTTGAAGCCCCAATTCTAAGCCGTAAAGCATGGTGCACTAAACTATCAAGTAGTCATTGTCGATGTCAAAACCGGCAGATCTCGGGTAGGGGGTCCTGAACTGTGCGTCTAAGGCGGATGGTAACAGGAAGCAGGGGACACGATGTTTTACCCAGGTTCGGGCCCTCTTGATGCAGGTAATACCCTACGTCCTGCTTGATTGTTCTTGATGATATGAGTATTACAAGAGTTGATCTACCACGAGATCGTAGAGGCTAAACCCTAGAAGCTAGCCTATGTTATGATTGTATGTTGTCCTACAGACTAAACCCTCCAGTTTATATAGACACCGGAGGGGGCTAGGGTTACACAAGGTTGGTTACAAGTGAGGAGATCTACATATCCATATTGCCTAGCTTGCCTTCCATGCCAAGGAGAGTCCCATCCGGACACGGGACGAAGTCTTCAATCTTGTATCTTCATAGTCCAACAGTCCGGCCAAAAGATATAGTCCGGCTGTCCGGAGACCCCCTAATCCAGGACTCCCTCAGTAGCCCCCGAACCAGGCTTCAATGACGTTGAGTCTGGCACACAGTATTGTTTTCGGCATTGCAAGGCGGGTTCTTCTCCAAATCTTGAATATCTGTTAAGTAATGTCTGGCTCCCATAAATGTTGGACTTCTTGGCTTCTGCGCCCAATAAGGGCTATCTTCCACATGTCGAGCGAATGCGAGGAGCCAGGGCATTTTCAAATTCGCCCCCTAGCCAAGTAAATAAATTGTCTATTAAAGGGATGGTGATTCTTAGATCCAATCCACACCATCTTCCCACAGCGAGAATCCATTGGAGCGCGCTCGGAAAAATCCATTCCATCATGGCCAGCCACCGCAGCTCCTCCTCTCGCTCCCGTAGCCTGAAGCCCGGCGATTGGGAGAAGTGTTCCGTCCTGCACGGCCAATTAGTAGAGTTGCAGAACCATGGATTTCTCCCTCCGGCGTATATGGTCCCCGTCCGAGTCGGGCTCGCCACTTATAATGGTGGGGAGCAAGCAGAGAGCTTCCCCAATCCCTCCAAGGGGGAGCGGGTATGCCTTGTCCCTTATTTACTAAGGGGACTCGGATTTCCAATTCACCCGTTCCTCCGCAGACTCCTGGAGTTTTACGGCCTCCAGTTGCATAATTTCACCCCTACTTCCATATTACACATCGCCGGCTATGTTGCCATTTGCGAGTTGTTTTTGGGCTGCGAGGCTCATTTTGAGCTATGGAAAAGGCTATTCTGCCTTGTGCCCCGCACACAAAAGGGGTCACTTTATCAAGTGGGCGGAGCCGAAATATGGCGCATCGCCGAGACCGGATACCCGTCCGGTACTCCAAAGAAGACGTCCAAAGACTAGCCTTCAGAGTGGTTTTACATGGAGGACGTCCCTCTTCCAGACCCTGTTCGGTGGGGTCTTCCTGAGTTCGACAATGCTCCTCTGAAGAAACGTCAAAGTTGGCGCCCACGGAGCCCCCAGGAGGAAGATAATAGAGAAGTCCTTTATCTGATGAACCGGATAAAAGCGCTGGCTCAATTAGCGTTGACAATAATCGAGGTTATGTCAATATGCATAATGCGGGGGGTGCAACCACTTCAATATCGAGGGCACCCCCTGTGGTGTTTTAACAGGGAAGACGATGCCACCCGTTGCAGGTGCAAGGGACCGGACTCACCTGCTGCTTTAGCAAAAGTTCTGTCCGAGCTATTCAAGGGAGAGGAAGAGGAGTTCATCCACATTAAACCACGGGACGAATTCTCCATGTACAACCCTCCAAGTTGGGTGAGTTGTACCCTTTTTACTCTCAACCTTCCTGCATTCTTCGTCATAGGTGCTCACCTTGCCATTTCACGGCAGGAACTGCGAAAAGAGATAAGGGAGGTCAATAGCCCAGCTCCACAACCAGAGGACCCTGGCCGGGCCCTCGATCCCGACTTGAAGAGGATCCGGACATATTCGTGGAGCTAATAGACAGGCAATTCTATCAATTGAGCTGCGACAACGCCATGGTGGCCATAACGGCCGACTATCCGGGATTACTTCCTGCGTCGCACGTAAGAAAAACCAAAGTCCCAACTCCCAAAAAAGGATTCCCTTTTATGCACTTCACCTACCATACACGTATGGTGTCTTACGGGGAAGGCCTTCGGGACGCCGTGCCGAACCTGCAGCAACTCGCCAACAAGAGGCGCCGAAGCCAGGTAGGCCAAAAAGGAAGGCGGTTAGGACGAATATGTCGGTTTCGGGTTCCGGCAGACCCTTGAGATTTGAACACTGGGGTGTGCGCGGAGATCTCTCCCCTACCGATCTACGTCCGATCCTCTCGTGCGACCTAAGATGAAAATGATGAACAACACAAGAGACACGATGTTTATACTAGTTCGGGCCACTGTTGTGGTGTAATACCCTACTCCAGTGTGTGGTGTGGTGGATTGCCTCTGGGGTTGATGATGGACAGTACAAGGGAAGAACATCATCGCGAGAGGTGTTGTTGAGCTGGTGTGATGAACTGCTAGGGTGAGTTCAGTCGCCTCTCTCTCTCTCTCTCTGCTGGGGTTCTACCAGATCTCTCCGGGGGTCTCTGGGGGTCTCTCTCTACTCTGTGGTGGCTAGCTCTATTTATAGAGGCCCTGAGCCTCTCCCCAAATAATGAGCGGGAAGGGCGCCAACAATTGGCCATTTCAAAGGGGAACATCTAGTACAAGTTATCCTGACCAAAGGTGGTCTTCGGCTGCCAAAAGCACTGGCAATGACGCCGTCTTGGGCTCCACGGTGACCTCCGTCCTGTCGTCCGGCTGGTCTTTGTCTCGTTGCACCGGAATGGTAACCTTTGCCTGATGCCTTGGCCTGTGCTTGCCCCCTTTGCACCAAAGGGGAAACAAGGACACTGCGCAGGCCGGCGCCCGCCTAGCGCCCGCCTGGTCTCGATCGTCATGGCTTGCATCACGGGTTCCTCGCGAGGTACCCCTACCTTGATTTCTCCACCTCCTCGCGAGCCTTCCTGATGAGGCTGCCTCTGAGGAAGCTTCATGTCGTCCGCCCCGCGAGGCTTGGCCCCTCGCGAGGGTCTTTGAGCTTGAGATGATGAAGATTGGCCGCGCTGGGCCCTCGCTTGAGCCACGCCGCAGGCTGTAGGCAGGCAAGTCTGGGGACTCCCGTTCCCAGAACACTGACAGTAGCCCCCGGGCCCAAGGCGCGCGCGGGCTTGGCTTAGCAGAGAAGCGAAGGGGCAAGCGTGAAGCGCCGCGGGCCCTAACAGCCTGCAGCCTTGGGCGTCACGTGGCGGTTGGTTGGGCGTGGGCATATGCACTTCCCACGATGCCTCGGCAACTGCATGACTTGACAAGTCCCTGCATGCAAAGATATGGGTCATGATTACCTGAGGTCATGGTGCTCGGCGGTTGGCCTTCCCCGGCTATAAGTACGGGGCCGCGTGAGCTTCGCCGGTTCTCCCCTTTCCGTCACTCCTCCTCTTCTTCTTCCTCATCCTTGCTTCCTCTTGCGCCAATGGCACTGATCCGCCGGTTTTCAGCTGAGGAGAAGGGAAAGGCCCCGAGAGAGGGTCCTGACCCCCTCCCGCTGAAAAAGCGGCCAATCCTTTGTCACCGGGACAAAGGCGCCTTGTAGGTGGTGTCGAGGCCGTGGTACGAGCGGCCGCCGCCTAGGTTTCCGCTGCCCTTGCACGCCCGCGTCGTAGGCCCCAGGGGGAAGGTCGCCGAGCAACACCGACAGCGTCGCCGCCGACACCGGCGAGTCACAGTGGTGCTCGTCGTCCCTCCTGGAGTCCACGCGGAGCACTCCTCTCGCGAGCTTGTGCTTCACACCGCCATGCCTCCAACTTCGTGGATCCGCCTTCCTCCCTCCTTCGCCTTCGAGATGCCGCCGAGCGGGGCCCTGGAGCTCTGGCTGCAGCACGCCGACTGTGGCACCCCTGCAACCGGAGCGGAGGTCGCGGTCGTTGCTCTGGGCAAGGTCTTCATGACCCGGGGCATGGGTGAGATTGCACGGGTCTGTCGCGCGGATGGCGCCTTGGTGATCCATCTTGAATACATCGGCGCCTCCTTGATGTTCTTCAAGGTCTTTGATGCAGAAGGACCCCGGCTGGAATGCTGCCCTAAGGGAAGCAGCAGTGGTGACGAACTGGCGAGGACCAGCCCTGCCCGTTGGTCCTCCTGCAGCTCCTCAGGCAGCAGCGAAGGGACTGCGGGCTTCAGCGGCTCCCCCGAACTCCTCGCGACCCTGGAGACGAGCGACGATAGCTTGAGCCTCCGAGCTCGCGCCGCGCTCGGAGTGAGGCAGCTGCATCGGGCTGCCGACGCCACTGATCTGGATGGGATTGGCGCCGGCACTGGGCAGCCCACTGTTGATGATGGCGTCGCCTGGGGAGGTGCTAGCAAGTAGCGTTCCTTAGGGTTAGCACCTTTTGTTCCCTGCAAGGAATTAAAGCAACACCCCGCGGGGGTATGTAAGGCGTCTGCCGTGCTTTTGTAATTACTATATCCTTAATATGAATTGGCGTGAGGTGTCCGTTCTGTTCCGGCTAAGCTCCCCTTTCTATCCTCATGAGGACTTGGCGCTCTACGCTGACAGGTCCCAGTCCCCAGGCAAGCTTCAGCCGTCATTGGTATGTCAGGTCGTGATGCCGTGGTCAAGACCAGGAGGTGAGCGGCCCGAGGTCCGGTAAGAGGCCCCGAGTCGTGATGCTTGGGAGGTCCCCTTTAGCGCTCAAGCAATCCTTGCTGGGCGAGAAAGGAAGGTAGCGTTGCCGTGACAAACTTGCACTGGGTGGGGATTTAGCGCTGCGTTGGTCTAGCTTTTTCGACGACGCGACTTATCTTGTGTGTCTGACGTAGTTCCTCGAAGAGGCGCCTGGCCCGAGAGGCGGTGGTCGAGGCACTGTTGGGTTAGGCCCTCGCGAGCTTCCTCCCACTCCCTCGTACTTTCCTTAATGCTCTACCTCCTCAGGTCCCGGCCCTCGAGCGACCTCAGCCGCCACTGGTATGACAGGTCACGATGCCGTGGGTTAAGGCCAGGGGGTGAGGGTTGGAGAGCCAGTAGGATCCCATGAGTCGTGATGCTCAGGTACCCCCCTTTTAACGTGCAAGCGGTCTGTGCCGAAGAGAGGGAGAGAGAGCTCACGATGCCCCCAATGTTGCTCCTGGAGTAGGTCCTGCACACCAATCATGAGGAGAAACAAGGCCTGTCGTTACGGTCGCCGGCCAACCTATGGTCACTCCGAGGGACCGGTCAGGGCACTGAGGGCCTGGTGAGGTGGCGCCGTGCGGGGCTACCGCGGCCAGAGCTCGACCACTCAGGTTTATCAACGCTGCAGGGACGGACCCGTGCGCACGCGCCGTGCCAGAGCAAGCGGCTCTTCAAATAGGCGTCAATCGAGCAAGTGATTAGGTCAGGTATGTTAAGCACATAGGAGGAAATCCAATTTCAAGCAAGCGCGGGTAAAAGCAACTGCCGCTGGGTCGGGCCCGAGCGGCGTGGGGATGATGCAGCCCGAGGGGCGCCCCCAACAAGGTAAATGAAGATCATAAACAAAATGGATACATGCTGCGGGGACGGACCCACGCGGCCTGGGAATGGTACAGCCTTGTGGGCGCTCCCAGCTGAAAATAGAACTGTGAAAGATGTCACCTGGTGCTGTTGGAGATGAAGTGATGCTGAGGAAGTGAGCGATGTGCGGTGAAGATGTCGGCCGTCATTAGCCCCCTGGCCCAGGGGCCTCGGGAGGCTCTGGTGGCACGTGCAGGTCTTCGGGGACCATCGCCACCTCCGCCAGGACTGCGCGATGCCTGACCTCCTGAGCATCTAGAATGCTCCTCAACAGGCGCTGATGTGCGGCAACCGCACTCGGCAGGCCGAAGGGCATGCGAACGTAGCTGTGGGGTGGTCCCACGCAGCGCCCTACGGCCAAAGGTCATAGGCGCTCCTGGGACGCAGCTCGGTTGAGCCATGGTACGTCGACGCAGACGTAGACGCGCAGTCCTCCATCCTCGCCTAGATGTGGGGCCATGACAGTCCTCCATACTCGCCTGGATGTGGGGCCTGGATGAGATTCGAACACTGGGGTGTGCGCGGAGATCTCTCCCCTACCGGTCTACGTCTGATCCTCTCGTGCGAACTAAGATGAAAATGATGAACAACACAAGAGACACGATGTTTATACTGGTTCGGGCCACCGTTGTGGTGTAATACCCTACTCAAGTGTGTGGTGTGGCGGATTGCCTCTGGGGCTGATGATGGATAGTACAAGGGAAGAACAGCCTCGCGGGAGGTGTTCTTGAGCTGGTGCGATGAACTGCTAGGGTGAGTTCAGTCGCCTCTCTCTCTCTCTCTGTCTGCTAGGGTTCTACCAGATCTCTCCGGGGGTCTCTCTCTACTCTGTGGTGGCTAGCTCTATTTATAGAGGCCCTGGGCCTCTCCCCAAATAATGAGCGGGAAGGGCGCCAACAATTGGCCATTTCGAAGGGGAACATCTAGTACAAGTTATCCTGACCAAAGGTGGTCTTTGGCTGCCAAAAGCACTGGCGATGACGCCGTCTTGGGCTCTAGGGTGACCTCCGTCTTGCTGTCTGGCTGGTCTTGGTCTCGTTGCACCGGAATGGTAACCTTTGCCTGATGCCTTGGCTTGTGCTTGCCCCCTTTGCACCAAAGGGGAAACAAGGACACTGCGTAGGCCGGCGCCCGCCTGGTCTCAATCATCATGGCTTGCGTCACGGGTTCCTCGCGAGGTAACCCTACCTTGATTTCTCTGCCTCCTCGTGAGCCTGCCTGGTGAGGCTTCCTCTGAGGAAGCTTCCTGTCGTCCGCCCCACGAGGCTTGGCCCCTCGCGAGGGTCTTTGAGCTTGAGCTGATGAAGATGGGCCGCGCTGGGCCCCTGCTTGAGCCACGCCGCAGGCCGCAGGCAAGCAAGTCTGGGGACCCCCGTTCCCAGAACGCTGACAGGAGACGCCAGCACTGAGGTATAACACAAAACCTCATTCTGTGGTTGTCATCTTGCTTAAAATATAATGATCCGTGTTTCCTAGAAAAACGCCCGCCGGACTATATCCGGAGAGGCTGCCGATCACGCCTCGACCAGTCGGGCTCCAAGGCCGGACATAGAGGCGGAAGCTAACGCGAGGCAGACGCCGGATGTTCCTCCTACAGAGGATGCGGACAGACTATCCGCTACAAATTCTGAAGTGGAGAGAGCCATGAATCACAGACGTCGCCGGGCCATACTCTGTGACGCTTATTTCTCACTAGAGGCATTTGATGCCTTCAATTCTGGAGACGCGTACATCCGTGCTACTCAAAATGACCTAGCCAGAGCCACGGATCAGTATGTAAGGTATATATGGGTAAGTAAATCTGACGATTATATGTATTAGTATCCCCTAAGACTTGAAACAGTTGACACAACTGATTTAATGATCATTTATTTGAGTAGGTTCTTACGGAGAAGAATTCCCAATTGTCTCAAGAGCTGGAAGAGTGCAAGGCCTAGCTATGGGCCGCTGTTGCTGCGTTGAAGGAGTCCGAGAAGGATCCCTCTGGTAACACTTGTTTCCATTGCAAAGAATACGGGTACCAGGTAGTGTGCGGCATGTACGCAAATCTAACAATAGATGTTGTAGGTGGCCCCGGAGTGAATCCAGAGGCCATGGCGGTGGATGCGGCACGTGATGATCGACAACGAAATGCTGGCGAGCACGTGCTTACGCAAGTCAGGCAGGAGAAAAATGATCTCAAAGACGCCAATATCCGGCTGGGCGTGGAACTGAAAGATGTCCGAGCCCAGCTTGCGGACTCTGTGAAGGAGAATAAACGGCTTCGGCGCGGCATTTTTAGTAAGTGCTTGAACGAACTTTTAAAGGAGTTCGGCGAAGAAGCCAGCTAACAAAGTTATGTCCACAGGTATATTGACGGGTCATCCCATGGAGGAGATGCCCGGGTCTTCGGGTGATCTTCTACCAGAGCTCTCAAAACTGCACGAACAAGTTCGGCAGGTGATGCAGGGTATTGCCCAAGCCTTTTGTCCATCCCCGTCCCAGCCCGGAGGCATAGGGGAGCTTATAGAGAAGCTCAAGGGAGCGCGGCGGTGCTTCTCATTATGGAATATATCCGCCTGCCGACAAGGTGCAAGGGAAGCCTGGGCTATGGTGAAGACACGCTATACCAAAGGGGACCCGAACCACATGGCCGAGGCCGGACCTGTGGGGCCTGATGGGAAAGAGATCCCCGTCAGTTTAGTGTATGATCAAGTAGAATTAGCCGCAAAGTATTCCCAACAGGATTGTAGGCTAGACAGCCTATTGGATGGTATAGAAGAAGAATTGAATCAGTCTTAGCTATTGTGTAATTGAAGTGACATATGTAATGTCCCTAGCCGGATTGTAAATCATTTTTGATGGCGGACCTTTTCGCTTCGACCTCTGGACCCGTTAGTCTGGAGTGTATCCGACTACCCGCTCGGTAAAAACCGGGGTATGCATGGAGACCAGGCGTAGGGGTCATAAGTGCTTGAACAGACAAGTACCCAACTAGTTATGTTATATTACATGGGTAGTAAGAAACATCTTCCAGGGAGAATAGTTCCATTAAGGGTTCCTTTCCCTGGGTACGCATGCCCTAATGTGCATGTCCGAACTGCGAAAAGAGATGCAGGATATAAACATCTGGGGGCATGTTTCAAATTAGATAAAAGTCATATTTTATTCACCGACCGAATATTCCCTTAAGAGCGCTAGCTTTCGGCTTCACCCAGTCTGAGGTACACATCCGGCTGACCCGGCAGTAACAATCACAGAGGTTCTCCCCTTATCCCCTAGCCGAATTAACAGGAACGTAGGGCATAAATACAAGAGCCAGGCAACCTAGCTTGGCCAAAACTTAAGTCATATTGATGCATATAATGGTGAAAAAAGGTACATGCGGAAGAATAACACATGTATGGGACGTAAAGCCCAGGAAAATAGTTAGATTAGGCTTCTGTATAAGAAGCCCCCAGGTATAATGACACGGTTAGCGCATCAAGATTGTGTAACCAGGACACAAGTATAGCCTTTAAGGGCCTTGAAGAGAGTAAAAAGGGAGAAAGAAAGAAAAGACAGATATGCAAAAAATTGACGCAGGTGAGGATACTAACATAGAGTCCGGCGCTAGGCGTAGAATCTTCGGGGTCTGGCTGCATTCCATGGGTTTGGCTCGAGTCGATTATCCGATGCATCCCGCAGACGGCACGCTCCACCGGTCAGAACCTGGTCAATAATGAAGGGACCCTCCCATTTGGGCTTGAGCTTGTTCTTTTTCTTCTCCGGCAGGCGTAGAACTAGTTCGCCAACATTATAGGTTTTGGCACGTACTTCTTTGCTTTGATACCTTCGAGCTTGTTGCTAATAGAATGCAGAACAGGCCTTTGCCTCCTCCAGGGCGTCCAAACAGTCCTGCCGATCGAGCTCAGCCTCTTTTTCTTCGTACATGCACACTCGAGGTGAGTCATGAATTATGTCGCAAGGCAGAACCGCCTCTGTGCCGTACACCATAAAGAATGGTGGGTATCCGGTAGTGCGATTCAGCGTGGTCCGCAGCCCCCATAGTGCGGAGTTGAGCTCCTCTACCCAGTGCATGTTTAACTCCTTTAAGGACCGCACTAATCTAGGTTTAATGCCGCTCATGATAAGACCATTCGCTCGCTCGACTTGACCGTTAGTTTGCGGGTGATAGACAGAAGCATAATCGAGCTTGATGCCCATGTTGCTGCACCAAAGTTTCACCTCGTCGGCTGTAAAGTTCGTGCCGTTGTCAGTGATGATGCTGTGGGGGACGCCATAATGGTGTACGACCCCGGATATGAAGTCTATCACCGGTCCAGATTCAGTCGTTTTGACAGGTTTGGCTTCTATCCATTTGGTGAATTTATCCACCATGACCAGTAAGTATTTTTTCTTATGGGTTCCCCCTGTAAGGGGTCCGACCATATCAAGCCCCTAGACCGCAAAGGGCCAAGTAATGGGGATTGTTTGGAGAGCGGTAGGCGGCATATGGCTTTGGTTTGCAAATAGCTGGCAACCGACTCAATGCTGGACCAGATGCTGCGCATCTGCCTGGGCCGTCGGCCAATAGAAACCTGTATGGAAGTCCTTACTTATGAGGGCCCGGGCTGCTGCGTGATGGCCGCCGAGTCCGGCATGGATTTCAGCCAAAAGCTTCCGCCCTTCATCTTCGGAGATACACCTTTGAAGGACTCGGGTAGTGCTTTTCTTATAAAGCTCTTCCCTCGTGGACCTTGTAGTCTTTACATCGCCGAAGTATGTAGTGTGCCTCATTTTAGTCCTCGGGTAGTTCCTGCCTGGTTAGGTAGGCTAGGAATGGTTCTGTCCACGGGGCGATGACGGCCATTATTACGTGGGCTGCAGGTGTTATTTCGATGGCAGAGCCTCCGATTGTGTCAGAATGTTCGGTATCTGGGGTTGTGGCCGGGTCCGGACTATTGTTGCCGATGTCCCCTTCCCATACCATGGATGGTTTGAACAGTTTTTTCCAGGAAGATGTTCGGTGGGACAGGGTCGCGTTTAGCGCCGATACGGGCGAGGATGTCCGTCGCCTGGTTGTTTTCCCGAGCCACATGGTGGAATTCAAGCCCCTCGAACCGAGCTGACATTTTGAGGACGGCGTTGCGATATGCCGCCATTTTCGGATCCTTGGCATCGAAGTCTCCATTTATTTGGGATATTGCGAGGTTCGAGTCCCCACAAACCTCCAGGCGTTGAATGCCCATGGAGACTACCATCCGGAGACCGTGTAATAGGGCCTCGTATTCGGCTACATTATTGGAGTCTGTATATAGTATTTGGAGTATGTATTGCACTGTATCTACGGTGGGGGACGTCAGGACGACGCCATCCCCCAGACCAGCCAGCATCTTAGAGCCATCAAAGTGCATGATCCAATTGGAGTATGCGTCATACTCTTTAGGGAGTTCGGCTTCTGTCCATTCGGCTACGAAATCGGCCAGTACTTGCGACTTAATGGCTCACCGTGGTTTATATGTTATGTTGAACGGGAGGAGCTCGATAGCCCAGTTGGCGATCCGGCCTGTGGCATCGCGGTTGTTTATTATGTCGTTGAGTGGTACTTCGGAGGCCACCGTAATTGAAAACTCTTGAAAGTAGTGTCGTAATTTCCGGGATGCCATGAATACCGTGTATGCTATCTTTTGATAATGTGGGTACCGTGATTTGCATGGAGTGAGGATGGTGGATACATAATATACCGGCTTTTGAAGTGGGAATTTATGTCCGTCCATCTCTCGTTCGACGACGAGCACTGCGCTTACAACTTGCTGAGTTGCCGCTATATATAATAGAATTGGTTCGCCAACATCTGGCGCGGCCAAGATTGGGTTGGTGGCCAGGATGGCTTTTATTTCCTCTAGTCCGGTCGTGGTTGTGTCCATCTACTCGAAGTGTTCGGTGCATCGAAGAAGGCGATAAAGGGGAGTGTCTTTTCTCCTAGTCGGGAGATAAAGCGGCTTAAAGCCACCACACATCCAGTTAACTTATGGATTTGCTTGAGGTCAGTTGGGATAGCCAACTGCGAAAGGGCCCGGATTTTGGCCGGATTTTCTTCAATTCCTCTGCTGGAGACTATAAAGCCCAAGAGCTTTTCGGCGGGTATGCCAAAAACGCATTTTTCTGGATTGAGCTTAATGCGTATGTTCAGAGATTGTCGAACGTGAGCCTCAAGTCGTCTATTAAGGAGTCGACGTGTCTGGTTTTAACGACCACATCGTCGACGTATGCCTCCACTATTTTGCCGATCTGTTTTTCCAGACACGTCCGGATCATGCGTTGATACGTTGTGCCGGTGTTTTTGAGCCCGAAGGGCATTGTGTTAAAACAGAAGGGGCCGTATGGAGTGATGAATGCCGTTGCGGCTTGGTCGGACTCCGTCATATTAATTTGGTGGTAACCGGAGTATGCGTCGAGGAAGCACAATGAGTCGTGTCCTGCGGTAGCATCGATAATTTGATCGATGCGAGGGAGGGGGAAGGGATCCTTTGGGCAAGCCTTATTAAGGTCCTTGAAGTCGACGCATAGGCGCCAGGATTTTTCCTTCTTTGGCACCATCACCGGGTTTGCTAGACAATTTGGATGCTTTATTTCTCTAATGAATCCGGCCTCCAGTAATTTGGCTAGGTCCTCTCCCATGGCTTATCTATTAGGTTCAGAGAAACGCCGAAGAGTCTGCTTGACCAGCCTGAATCCTTTTAGAATGTTAAGGCTATGCTCGGCCAGCCTGCGTGGGATTCCTGGCATGTCTGAAGGATGCCAGGCGAATATGTTCCAATTCGCACGCAGGAACTTCGGTAGTGCGACATCTACGGCGGGGTTTAGTTGTGCCCCAATGGATGCTATTTTTGTGGGGTCCGTTGGATGGACTTGGAATTTGACTATTTCATCCGCTGGTTTAAAGGAGGTGGACTTGGATCTTTTGTCTGGTATCACATCGTCCCTGTCCACTATGGAGCGTAGCGCGGTTAATTCCTCCGCCACAAGGGCTTCGGATAATGCCTCGAGGGCTAGTGTGGCTGTTTTGTTCTTGGTGCGGAGTGCTATGTCCGGATCACTAGCTAGAGTGATGATTCCATTGGGTCTGGGCATTTTGAGCTTCATGTACTCGTAATGGGGTATGGCTTGAAAAATTGTGAATGCCTCCCGCCCTAGAAGGGTGTGGTATCCGCTGCTCAACGGGGCCACTTGGAATGTGATTTCTTCAGACCTGTAATTCTCCGGAGTGCAGAATACCACATCGAGTGTGATTTTCCCAGCGCAACGTGCCTCCCGACTGGGGATGATTCCTCGGAAGGTCGTGGTGCTTTGCTCAATACGGTAGCTGTCTATTTCCATTTTTGAAGAGTCTCATAAATGAGGTTTAATCCGCTGCCGCCGTCCATGAGCACTTTAGTGAGCCGAAAGCCGTCCACGATTGGACTGAGGACCAAAGCGTCTGGTGCTCGGGCTGTTCGGAATTTAGGTTCGTCACTGGCATTGGAAGTCATGGCCGTGTCGCTCCATGGGTTTATTGCTGCAACGTGGCAGACTTCGGCAAGGCTGTGGAGTGCTCGCTTACGCCTATTATTTGAGGCGAAGGTCTCGAAGACTGTTAATACTGTATTGTTGTCCTTGGGAGGGTGTTCTGGGGTGTTTTGGATGAGGAGATCCTCACCGCTCTTGGCCACCTGCCGGAGTACCCAACATGCTCTAAGGCTATGTATTGATATGGTATCCGTTGTACTATGAATTTTGCAGGGCCCGTTAAGCCATCCCTCCAATATGGTTCCATGCCTTGTAGTGGGTTTTTGCTTCTTTGTAGTTGAGTCGGGCGACTTATGAGAGTGCACCCTTTTAGTTCGGACTGGGGTTTTTGTCAGAGCCGGATTGTCCCAAAATTGTGTTTGGGTTTTCCAGGCGCTTTCCATCACACAGTACTTCCGTACTATGGCCGCCAAGTCAGCGAAGTGTGCTATGTCATGGCGACTTATGGTGTTGAGGATCCCCTTGTCCGTGCAATTGTTGCAAAAGAACGAAATTGCATCTTCCTCACGACAGTCCTTAACCTTGTTCATTACAAGGAGGAATCTGGCCCAATAGTGATGTACTGTCTCTTGGGGCGCTTGCCTAATGTGGGAAAGATCGTTTGTATCTGGGTGGGTGGGTGGATTTAACTCCGGACCTTGACCCAATCTGAGATCCCGGGGTAGGGGAGTTTCCGATCTTGGAAGTTCCGGCTCCGGGATGTTGCTTCGCGAGTTTGGTATGCGACCTGATTCTAGGTTCAGGGTTAGGGCGATGTCCTCCCATGAGCGGGTATCCGGCTCGGAGAGCTCGGGAATCCGGACATAGTTCGTCCTCGGGATAGAGGGAGAACCGCCGCGTTGCTCCTCCACCACCGCTATTTGATGGGTGACCGGCGGAGAGTTAATCTCCCTTTGGTCGAGTTTAAGCCCGATCCGATCGTAGTCCGTAGCGACTCCTAGAGCGGCGATGCGATCCAAGAGCTCGTTCAAAGAGGAGAGCTCCATTGGATCCATCTGCTCGGCGAATTTTGAGACGATGTGGAGGCTATTTTCGATGACCCGAGAAGTCATCGTCGGCGCAACGGCCGAGCGGGCGGTCATGACGAAGCCGCCTAGTCAGAGAGTTTGGCCTACAGCCAGGGCTCCCCGAGAAGTTATGTTGTCCTTGACAACGAGACGAGCCATCCCCGCTTATGATGACGGCACAGTGGAACTCTCAATGAAAGCACCAATGTCGGTGTCAAAACCGGCGGATCTCGGGTAGGGGGTCCCGAACTGTGCATCTAAGGCGGATGTTAACAGGAAGCAGGGGACACGATGTTTTACCCACGCTCGGGCCCTCCTGATGGAGGTAATACCTTACGTCATGCTTGATTGTTCTTGATGATATGAGTATTACAAGAGTTGATCTACCACGAGATCGTAGAGGCTAAACCCTAGAAGCTAGCCTATGGTATGATTGTATGTTGTCCTACATACTAAACCCTCCGATTTATATAGACACCAGAGGGGGCTAGGGTTACACAAGGTCGGTTACAAGGGAGGAGATCTACATATCTGTATTGCCTAGCTTGCCTTCCACGCCAAGGAGAGTCCCATCCGGACACGGGACAAAGTCTTCAATCTTGTATCTTCATAGTCCAACAGTCCGGCCAAAGGATATAGTCCGGCTGTCTGGAGACCCCCTAATCCAGGACTCCCTCAGTCATCATATCGAGCTTGCCAAACGTTCATACCATCTGCATCTGCTCCTGCAATCGGTCTGTCACCTAGCGGTGCATCAAGGACATAATTCTTCTGTGCAGCAATGAGGATAATCCTCAGATCACGGATCCAATCCGCGTCATTGCTACTATCATCTTTCAACATAGTTTTCTCTAGGAACATATCATAAATAAAACGGGGAAGCTATACGCGAGCAATTGATCTACAACATAGATATGCAAATACTATCAGGATTAAGTTCATGATAAATTAAAGTTCAATTAATCATATTACTTAAGAACTCCCACTTAGATAGACATCTCTCTAATCTTCTAAGTGATCACTTGATCCATATCAACTAAACCATGTACGATAATCACGTGAGATGGAGTAGTTTTCAATGGTGAACATCACTATGTTGATCATATCTACTATATGATTCACGCTCGACCTTTCGGTCTCAGTGTTCCGAGGCCATATCTGCATATGCTAGGCTCGTCAAGTTTAACCCGAGTATTCTGCGTGTGCAAAACTGGCTTGCATCTGTTTTATGTGAACATAGAGCTTATCACACCCGATCATCACGTGGTGTCTCAGCATGAAGAACTGTCGCAACGGTGCATACTCAGGGAGAACACTTACTGTAGCGACCAGACCTCAAACAGTCTGATCTCTGTGCTTCAGTGTCATCCCTAGATCAGTAATGCTGACACGCACAGTACTTGAAGGATTTATAACAGAGTAGCAATCACACACTTATTACAACAAGTGTCTCAAAAGAGAACTTATTACAAATAGTATGGCTTAAGGCCATCTAATAACGATAACAGCGGAAGGCTTGGAAGATAAGTGAGTCCATCAACTCCAACGGCATCACTGAGTATAGAACCACGACCTAAAGGCACCTTAATCGCCATCTGAAAAGTCTGCAACATGAATGTTGCAGCCCAAAAATGGGTCAACACATGGAATATGCTGGCAATGAAACACATAGAGAGTAATGAACAGAAATAGGCTATACTACATGCTTATATGGCTGGTGGAAAGCTCTGTGGTTACAGTTTTGCATAAAGCCAGTTTTTCCCTACTGTAAAGGAAATAAATTTTATTTAACTATCATGGTGGTTTTTAAACATTGAGAGTGTAGACACCCTCTCAATCCCAATTAAACTTCATCATTAAAACCCAACAAAATTAAATTAAAGTCACATGATGAGATTCACATGATAATCCAAGTACTAGATACTCAAAACGTCCATAACCGGGGACACGGCTAATCATGATTAGTTTATACACTCTGCAGAGGTTTGTGCACTTTTCCCCACAAGACTCGATCTCCTCCGTTGGGATTCTCGCACTACATGGTGTTTGAGAAACGGATGACCGAGACATAGTCTTTCAGAAGCGCTAGCACCTTACGATCGGGTAGACCATTGCACCTACTTTCCCCTACAGCTGCTAGTCTACCACCGTAAGAGTTCGCACGACTTAATCAACTATGCTAGAGCCCATAGTAGCTTGTGGCAGCACACGGAAGTTTCTAGTATGAATAATCTCATGATCCCTTTGAGCCTGGGTGGCGGTCCATAAAGAAAAACAGGCAATCGCTGGAATACCTAGGTGCCTCAATCCACCCAGATGTGTATTAAAGTTGCCACCTTAAATAAACCAATAATTAACAATCTCACATCTGTCATGGATACACTCACCCAATCCACGTCTACTAACATAGCATGGTGATACGTCTCCAACGTATCTATAATTTTTGATTGGTCCATGCTATATTATCTACTGTTTTGGGCAATATTGGGCTTTATTTTCCACTTTTATATTATTTTTGGGACTAACCTATTAACCTGAGGCCCAGCCCAGATTTGCTATTTTATGCCTATTTCAGTGTTTTGAAGAAAAGGAATATCAGAAGGAGTCGAAACGGAACGAAATCAATTGGATAAGTTATTTTGGAAGGAAACACACATGATGGACTTCGACCCCACGTCAAAAGATACAGGAGCTGCCCACGAGGGTGGGGGGCGCGCCCACCCCCCTAGGGCGCGCCCCCTGCCTCGTGGGGCCCCCGTGGCTCCCCTGACGTGCTTCTTTTGCCTATATAACTCCATATACCCTAAAACTTCCAGAACGCACAATAGATCGGGAATTCCGCCGCCAGAAGCCTCCGTAGCCACCGAAAGCCAATCTAGACCCGTTCCGGCACCCTGTCGGAGGGGGCAATCCCTCTCCGGTGTCCATCTTCATCATCCTGGTGCTCTCCGTGACGAGGAGGGAGTAGTTCTCCCTCGTGGCTGAGGGTATGTACCAGTAGCTATGTGTTTGATCTCTCTCTCTCTCTCGTGTTCTTGAGGTGATATGATCTTGATGTATCGCGAGCTTTGCTATTATAGTTGGATCCTATGATGTTTTCTCCCCCCTCTATTCTCTTGTAATGAATTGAGTTTCCCCTTTGAAGTTATCTTATCGGATTGAGTCTTTAAAGATTTGAGAACACTTGATGTATGTCTTGCCATGGATATCTGTGATGACAATGGGATATCACGTGATTCACTTGATGTATGTTTTGGTGACCAACTTCCGGGTTCCGCCCATGAACCTATGCATAGGGGTTGGCACACGTTTTCGTCGTGATTCTCCGGTAGAACTTTGGGGCACTCTTTGAGGTCCTTTGTGTTGGTTGAATAGATGAATCTGAGATTGTGTGATGCATATCGTATAATCATGCCCACAGATACTTGAGGTGACATTGGAGTATCTAGGTGACATTAGGGTTTTGGTTGATTTGTATCTTAAGGTGTTATTCTAGTACGAACTCTAGGGCTGTTTGTGACACTTATAGGAATAGCCCAACGGATTGATTGGAAAGAATAACTTTGAGGTGGTTTCGTACCCTACCATAATCTCTTCGTTCGTTCTCCGCTATTAGTGACTTTGGAGTGACTCTTTGTTGCATGTTAAGGGATAGTTTTATGATCCAATTATGTTAGTATTGTTAAGGGAACTTACACTAGCGAAAGTATGAACCCTAGGCCTTGTTTCCTAGCATTGCAATACCGTTTACGCTCACTTTTATCATTCGTTACCTTGTTGTTTTTATAATTTCAGATTACAAATACCTATATCTACCATCCATATTACACTTGTATCACCATCTCTTCGCCGAACTAGTGCACCTATACAATTTACCATTGTATTGGGTGTGTTGGGGACACAAGAGACTCTTTGTTATTTGGGTGCAGGGTTGCTTGAGAGAGACCATCTTCATCCTACGCCTCCTACGGATTGATAAACCTTAGGTCATCCACTTGAGGGAAATTTGCTACTGTCCTACAAACCTCTGCACTTGGAGGCCCAACAACGTCTACAAGAAGAAGGTTGTGTAGTAGACATCGCATGGCAATATAAGCAAACGTACAAGTAATTCCCAAGGGTTTGATAATAAAACAGGTAATAGGTACTACCTCATCTACTTTCCCAAAACCCACAATTTAATTAGATCCTAATCATGCAATGTTTGAGGATTGATCTAATGCAATAAAAGTGGGTAGTAAGAGGTATGATCAATGTGTTACTTGCCTTGCTGATGATCCATGAAACCTAGAGATTCAAAGTAGCAAGCGGCGCACTCCGGGTACTCAATCGCAAACAAACAAGCACACAATAAGCACTCATATAAAGCACAGGTAAAACTCGAATAAGAGATCTAACCAGAAAGTTCAACTCAAGAACTCTGGTTTGCAAAAAGAAACAAACCAAACAAAGCAACGAAAGTCAAACAACGAAAGGAACAAGCTTCGTTTACTAATCTGGATCTAAGTCAAATTTTACAAAAGCAAAAATTTGTTTGAGTTGGTTAAACGGAAAGAGGGTTTCGAGACGAAACTCTAGGCACTTGAATCGCCTGATTCCGATAAATGAGCGAAAAGTTAAACTAAAACGAAAATTGGATCCGAAATCGCGATCAGAAATAATCGCGGAAAATACGAGAAAAAGAAAAAACGACGAACATGCTAACAAACAAACGTTCGCTGTCTACGGCTAAACGACGAAAACCGTTCGTTAAAACGAACGTACAAACGAACGTCTGCTAAATAAACTAAACCGGGAAAAAAAACCGATCTAAATAAAGAAAACAACCGCGGTTTTTATAAAAAAACGGGCGGTTAACCGATGAAGACCGGCGGCGGCGGCGGCTAGCTCCAGCGGCGGCTAACTCCGGCGGGGTGGTAGCGGGCGGCGGCGCCGGCGCGCGGCGCGAGCGGCTCGGGGCGGCGGCGGCTATTGTTAGGGCGGGGCTGGGCGGCTCGGGCTAGGCTCCCCCGGCTTATAAAGGCCGGCCGGGCTAGAGTCCGGGTAGGGTACAGCCCGGCTAGGTCGGTTCGTTTTTTTCAAATAGTTTTGCGCAGAACAAAAATAAAAAAAATACTAAACGAACTCCAAAAATTCCGAAATAAATTTTCCCCGGCTTCTAAAATCAAGCCGGACAAAGTGAACATTTATTTGGGGTCTAAATGCAATTTAGAAAAAAAGCGTATTTTTCCTAAATTCAAATAAAACAGCGAAAAACTCCAAAATAAAATCTTATTTGATTTTTTATTAAATCCTCAATATTCCTTTAATTTGGGAAAGTCATTTTATTCCCTCTCACTTATTTTTATAATTGGAATTATTGAAGATAAAATAATTAAATCAAATGATCCTATTTTCAAAATTTGAGAAAACCCCAAACATGAAAATAACGAAATCCCCAACTCTCTCCATGGGTCCTTGAGTTGCGTAGGATTTCTAGGATCAAGCCAAAATGCAAATAAAATATGATATGCAATGATGATCTATGTATAACATTCCAAATTGAAAATTTGGGATGTTACAAACCTACCCCCCTTAAGATGAATCTCGCCCTCGAGATTCGGATTGGCTAGAAAATAGGTGAGGGTGGTCCTTCAGCAGATCTTCCTCTCGCTCCCAGGTGGCTTCATCCTCGGTCTGGTGGCTCCACTGAACTTTACAAAACCTGATAACCATGCTGCGGGTGACTCGGCTGGCATATTCGAGAATCTTGACTGGTTTCTCCTCGTAGGTCAAATCACTATCCAACTGAATTGCTTCTAGCGGCACTGTATCTCTTAGTGGTGTATCAGCCATCTCTGTGTGGCACTTTTTCAACTGGGAAACGTGGAACACATCGTGAACTCCTGACAATCCTTCAGGCAACTCCAACTTGTAAGCAACTTCTCCCATACGCTCCAAAACTTTGTATGGTCCCACAAAACGTGGCGCTAATTTTCCCTTAACTCCAAAGCACTTAACTCCTCGAAGCGGGGATACACGAAGATAAACTCTGTCTCCGACTTCATAAATTGTCTCCTTGCGTTTAGAATCTGCATAGCTGTTCTGCCTGGACTGGGCTACCTTGAGCCTATCGTGAATCAACTTCACTTTCTGTTCAGACTCCTTAATCACATCTGGTCCAAACAACTGGCGGTCTCCAACTTCATCCCACAACAATGTTGTTCTGCACCGTCTTCCGTACAAGGCTTCAAAAGGGGCCATCTTCAAACTGGATTGATAACTATTGTTGTAAGAGAACTCCGCATATGGCAAGTTGTCATCCCAACTAGATCCATAATCTAGCGCACAAGCTCTCAGCATATCCTCCAAAATCTGATTGACTCTCTCGGTCTGTCCATCGGTCTGCGGATGAAAAGTTGTACTGAACTCTAGCCTGGTACCCAAAGTTTCATGCAACTGATTCCAGAACTTTGAGGTAAACTGGGTTCCTCTGTCTGATACAATGCTCCTCGGAACTCCATGCAGACATACGATCCTGGTCATGTATATCTTTGCCAACTTAGCACTGGTGTAAGGAGTCTTTACTGGGATGAAATGAGCTACCTTCGTCAAGCGATCGACTACAACCCATATCGAGTCATAGCCTGAGCGGGTCCTGGGTAATCCCGTGATAAAATCCATGCCTAGCTTATCCCACTTCCATTCGGGTATCGGTAATGGTTGTAGCAATCCTGCTGGCTTCTGATGCTCTGCATTTACTCTCTGACATACATCACAAATAGCTACATACTCTGCAATATCCTTCTTCATTCCGGTCACCAAAAAGTGTCGTTCAAATCCAAATACATCTTTGTATTTCCTAGTGAATCGAGTACGGCGAATCATGGGCCTCTTGCAAAATTAACTTCCTGATCTCCGTGTCATTGGGCACATAAACGCGGTCCTCAAACCATAAGGTATCGTGTTCATCCTCACGAAATCCTTTAGCTTTACCCTTGCTCATTTTCTCTTTAATAGAGGCAATCTCCTTGTCGGTCTTCTGAGCTTCTCTGATCTTATCCATCAGAGTAGACTGAATCTCCAATGCTGCTACATAGCCTCTCGGAACTATCTCCAAACATAGCTCACGAAGATCCTCGGCTAACTCCTTTGGTAACTCTCCGGTCATTAGTGTGTTAACATGGCTCTTGCGGCTCAACGCATCGGCTACTACGTTAGCCTTTCCGGGGTGATAATGCAATCTCATGTCATAATCCTTGATGAGCTCCAACCATCTTCTTTGCCTGAGATTCAACTCCTTCTGAACTCTTGTGATTCGTGTACACCTCACAATGGTTTCCAATGGGAAAATGTCTGCAAGTCTTCAATGCGTGCACTACGGCTGCTAACTCCAAATCATGTGTAGCATAATTCAACTCATGGGGCTTAAGCTGTCGTGAAGCATACGAAACAACTCTTCCCTCCTGCATAAGCACTGCTCCAAGTCCTCGACGTGAAGCGTCGCAATACACCTCATAATCCTTGCGCTGATCTGGCAGAATCAACACTGCCGAGGTAACACAACGTTTCTTCAACCCCTGGAAATTGGCCTCACATTCCTCAGTCCAATTGAACTTGGTATCCTTCTTCAACAACTCCTTCATAGGTTTTGCAATCTTCGAGAAATTTTCAATGAATCTCCGGTAGTATCCTGCAAGTCCAAGAAAACTCCGGATCTCTCCAATTGTTGTTGGAGCTTCCCAATTTGTCACAGTGACAACTTTGGTGGAATCTACTGCTATTCTTTCTCCGGATATAACATGTCCGAGGAATCCAACTTCCTTCAACCAAAACTCACATTTGCTGAACTTGGCGTATAACTGATGTTCTCTGAGCTTACCATGTACCAAACGCAAATGTTCTTTATGTTCTTCTTCATTCTTCGAGTAAACCAGAATGTCATCAATGAATACTACGACGAACTTATCCAAAAACTCCATAAACACTTTGTTCATCATGTTCATAAAATAAGCAGGTGCATTAGTCGGACCAAATGACATAACGGTATACTAATACAGCCCATACCTTGTGGTAAAATCTGTCTTAGGTATGTCCTGCTCTCGAATCTTCAACTGGTGGTATCCTAGTCGCAAATCGATCTTGGAAAATACCTTAGCTCCTTGCAATTGGTCAAACAAATCATTGATCATCGGCAGTGTGTACTTATTCTTGATCGTCACTTCATTCAATCCTCGATAATCAACAACCATCATTAATGATCCATCCTTCTTTTCCACTAGAAGTACTGGTGATCCCCAAGGTGACGAACTTGGGTGAATATATCCCTTATCCAGTAACTCCTTAATCTGCTTCTTAATCTCCTCTAAATCTTTTGCAGGCATTCTATACGGTCTCTTAGATATTGGTCTTGTGCCTGGCAAAAGCTCAATCAAAAACTCAATGTCTCTATCCGGTGGCATGCCGGGCAATTCTTCTGGAAATACATCCGGAAAATCCTTTACCACCGATACTTCCTCCTGTACAACTCCTGATAGGGAATTTACTTGTGTCCTCTTCGGCTCATGCCATGACACATACTTGATCCTTCTTCCTTCTGGGGTGGTAAGCAAAATCGACTTACTGGCGCAATCGATGTTTCCTCTGTACGTCGATAGCCAATCCATACCCAAAATTGCATCCAAACCTTTCGATTCCAAAATGATTAAATCAGAAGGAAACACATGCCTACCTATACTCAATGGCACTTGAAAACATCCTTTACTGGCCATATACTCCGCTCCTGGTGAGCTTACTAACATAGGTGTTCTAAGAACCTTGGTGGGCAGTTTATACTTATCCACGAATCCCCTTGATATGTATGAATGCGATGCACCAGTAACAAAAAGAACGATTGCAGTAAATGACTTAACCAAAAACTTACCTATTACTGCATCGGGCTGGGCTTCAACCTCCTCCACGTTAATGTGGTTCACCTGTCCCCTGTTGAAAAGGTTTGGCTTCTACCCAGAGCTTCCATTGCCATTTCCATTCTGGGTTTCAGGACATTCATTGGCATGATGTCCGGTCTTCTGACACTTATAACAAGTGACTTGGCTCAGGTCTCTCTTGGCTGGGGTTGATGTGGGTTGGTACGGTTCTAACCGTTGCTTCCCCCATTCCCATTACCGTTCTTGGGGCCATTATGATTTTGCGAACTTCCTCCTCCATGGGTATGCTGAAAATGTCCTCCCGATTTCGGGGTAAAATGTGACTTCTGTTGAGCTCCTGAATTGTACTTCCCTTGTCCATACTTCCTCTTGCGGTTCTCAATCTGCTGCTACTTCCCTTTAATCATAAGAGCATGATCTACCAGTTCCTGGTAGTTGTTGAAAGTTGCTACCATCAACTGCATGCTCAACTCATCATTCAGTACTTCCAAAAACTTCTCCTGCTTAGCTGCATCCGTAGCAACGTCATCCGGGGCATAACGTGCTAACTTACTAAATTCATCCACGTATTGGCCAACTGTCCGTCCTCCTTGGTGCAAGTTGTGAAACTCACGCTTCTTCATGGCCATAGCTCCTGCTGAAACATGGGCAGTACGGAAAGCCTGCTGAAATTGGTCCCATGTCACTGTGGCTATAGGGTAGGTGACAGTGTAATTCTCCCACCATGATGTTGCTGGTCCATCCAACTGGTGTGCGGCAAAACGCACCTTCTCAGTGTCAGTACATCCTGTAGTGGTTAACTCCCTTCCAATCTTGCGGAGCCAATCATCTGCTACTATAGGCTCGGTGCTACTGGAGAACACCGGCGGATTCAGTCTAAGGAAACGGGTTAAGTGATCAACAGGTGGTGGTGGTGGGTTGTTGTTGTTGTTGTTGTTCCCCTGATTCTGATTCTGGACTAGCAACTGCATCAACGCATTCTGCTGCTGGATCAACTGAGTGAGCTCTGGTGGGAAGGAAAATCCATTGTCACATCTCGGAGGCATCTGATGGGTTTAGAGGGGAGAGATTAGAATAGAATGAGGTCTAATGAGAAAGCACTACCCATATGCACATGAGACAAACACAAACATTTCACACAATCAATCAAACAAGGGCATACAATCGGTCTAACTATCGCAAAAGTGCATGGACTACTCTATTTACATGGTGGAATACTGCTACTGATGTGGTGGTCTACGAGAAATATTCCTCGGTTGCAGACTCCATGATATCTGCTCCAGCTTCGTCTTCAAAGTCATCATTGCTCAGGTCAGAGTCGGTGTCGTCGATGATGATGTAGTCTTCCGGGCGAATCTCCTTGGGTTATTCGTCTTCTTCTACTGGTGTGGGGTCTCCCATGAATATTCCGATCTTCTTAATCAGGTCGACATTCTTCTCCACTAGTACGACGATTTCCTCCTCATAATCTTCACGTGTAGCCTTGATTTCTTCCTCCAGTTCCGTGATTCTTGTCATCGCCTTCTTCAGATCTATCATGTCTGCGCACATCTGGTTCTCCTGGCATGGAATGTGCTGGTTTAACTCCTGGATAAAAGTTGTGATTGATCTATCCTTCTTGGTGATGATCATCTCCCATTGCTCGTCTCCGCGCCCACAAATATGGTAGATAGTATGCTTGAGATCATTGCGGTAAACTTCTCCAATACGTCCCATGGTGATGTGGGCCGCCATGCTCTTTCCTAGACTCCAGGTTGATGCATCAAAGGAAAACTCTATGGGCTCGGTGACTGGCGTGAACGTCCTTCCTGGAACTTGAACTTGAATCATCCAGCGCTCCTCCTCAGGTAAAGTCGCGTTGTAGGTCCCGGTGAAGCTTGGTACTCCGATGTTCAGGTACTTAGTGACTTCCTTCAGGTGGCGTCCAAAGGGTGTATCTTCATCCGGTTGCGTGAACTTGTTCCTTGCATCCTCCATCCTAAATGAGTAGAAAAGATGAGGAGTCAGAAATGAGAAGAGTGAGTAGTGATATAGGGCTTTAGCTTAGTGGTCGTGTCCTACAATCAGCGTGTGCTCTGATACCATCTTGTAGCGACCAGACCTCAAAAAGTCTGATCTCTGTGCTTCAGTGTCATCCCTGGATAAGTAATGCTGACACACACAGTACTTGAAAGATTTATAACAGAGTAGCAATCACACACTTATTACAACGAGTGTCTCAAAAGAGAACTTATTACAAATAGTATGGCTTAAGGCCATCTAATAACGATAACAGCGGAAGGCTTGGAAGATAAGTGAGTCCATCAACTCCAACGACATCACTGAGTATAGAACCATGACCTAAAGGCACCTTACTCGTCGTGTGAAAAGTCTGCAACATGAACGTTGCAGCCCTAAAACAGGTCAGCACATGGAATATGCTGGCAATGTAACACATAGAGAGTAATGAACAGAAATAGGCTATACTACATGCTTATATGGCTGGTGGAAAGCTCTATGGTTACAGTTTTGCGTAAAGCCGGTTTTTCCCTATTGCAAAGGAAATAAATTTTATTTACCTATCATGGTGGTTGTTAAACATTGAGAGTGTATACACCCTCTCAATCCCAATTAAACTTCATCATTAAAACCCAAAATAAATAAATTAAAGTCACATGATGAGATTCACATGATAATCCAAGTACTAGATACTCAAGACGTTCATAATCGGGGACACGGCTAATCATGATTAGTTTATACACTCTGCAGAGGTTTGCGCACTTTCCCCCACAAGACTGGATCTCCTCCGTTGGGATTCTCGCACTACATGGTTTTTGAGAAACGGATGACCGAGACATAGTGTTTCAGAAGCGCTAGCACCTTACGATCGGGTAGACCGTTACACCTACTTTCCCCTACATCTGCTAGTCTACCACTGTAAGAGTTCGCACGACTTAATCAACTATGCTAGAGCCCATAGTAGCTTGTGGCTGCACACGGAAGTTTCTAGTATGAATAATCTCATGATCCCTTTGAGCCTGGGTGGCGGTCCATAAAGAAAAACAGGCAATCGCTGGAATACCCAGGTGCCTCAATCCACCCAGATGTGTATTAAAGTTGCCACCTTAAATAAACCATTAATTAACAATCTCACATCTGTCATGGATACACTCACCCAATCCACGTCTACTAGCATAGCATGGCAATATAAGAAAACGTAGAAGTAACTCCCAAGGGTTTGATAATAAAACAGGTAATAGGTACTACCTCATCTACTTTCCCAAAACCCACAATTTAATTAGATCATAATCATGCAATGTTTGAGGATTGATCTAATGCAATAAAACTGGGTAGTAAGAGGTATGATCAAAGTGTTACTTGCCTGGCTGATGATCCATAAAACCTAGAGATTCGTAGTAGCAAGCGGCGCACTCCGGGTACTCTATCGCAAACAAACAAGCACACAATAAACACTCATCTAAAGCACAGGTAAAACTAGAATAAGAGATCTAACCAGAAAGTTCAACTTAAGAACTCCGGTTTGCAAAAAGAAACAAATCAAACGAAGCAACGAAAGTCAAATAGCGAAAGAAACAAGCCTCGTTTACTAATCTAGATCTAAGTCAAATTTTACAAAAGCTAAAACTTATTTGAGTTGTTTAAATGGAAAGAGGGTTTCGAGACGAAACTCTAGGCGCTTGAATCGCCTGATTCCGATAAATGAGCGAAAAGTTAAACCAAAACGAAAATCGGATCCGAAATCGCGATCAGAAATAATCGCAGAAAATCCGAGAAAAAGAAAAAACAACAAATAGGCTAACGAACGAACATTCGCTGTCTGCGGCTAAACGACGAAAACTGTTCGTTAAAACGAACGTACGGACAAACGTCCGCTAAGTAAACTAAACTGGGAAAAAAATAAACCGATCCAAATAAAGAAAACGACCGTGGTTTTTATAAAAAAACTGGGCGCTTAACCGGTGAAGACCGGCGGCGGCGGCGGTGAACTCCGGCGGCGGCGGCGGTGAACTCCGGCGGGGCGGTGGCGGCGGCGCGCGGCGCGAGCGGCGGCGGTGGCAGCGCGCGGCGGCCGCGGTCGGCGGCGAGGCGGCGGCGGCGCGCGGCGCGAGCGACTCAGGGCGGTGGTGGCTAGGGTTAGGGCGGGGCTGGGCGGCTCGGGCTGGGCTCCCCCGGCTTATAAAGGCCGGTCGGGCTAGAGTCCGGGTCGGGTACGGCCGGCTAGTCCGGTTCGTTTTTTTAAATAGTTTCTCGTAGAAAAACAAATAAAATAAATACTAAACGGACTCCAAAAATCCTGAAATAAATTTTCCCTAACTTGTAAAATCAAGCCAAACAAGGTGAACATTTATTTGGGGCCGAAATGAATTTTGAAAAACTCATATTTTTCCTAAATTCAAATAAAACAGTGAAAAACTCCAAAATAAAATCTTATTTGATTTTTTTATTAAATCCTCAATATTCCTTTAATTTGGGAAAGTCATTTTATTCCCTCTCACTTATTTTTATAATTGGAATTATTGAAGATAAAATAATTAAATCAAATGATCCTATTTTCAAAATTTGAGAAAACCCCAAACATGAAAATAACAAAATCCCCTACTCTCTCCATGGGTCCTTGAGTTGCATGGGATTTCTAGGATCAAGCAAAAATGCAAATAAAATATGATATGAAATGATGATCTATGTATAACATTCCAAATTGAAAATTTGGGATGTTACACTTATACCTTGAACTTTAGTGAGAGATCATCTTATAATGCTACCGTCGAACTAAGCAAAATAAGATGCATAAAGGATAAACATCATATGCAATCAAAATATGTGACATGATATGGCCATCATCTTGCGCCTTTGATCTCCATCTCCAAAGTACCGTCATGATCTCCATCGTTACCGGCATGCCACCATGATCTCCATCATCTTGATCTCTATCCACGTGTCGTCACATGGTCGTCTCGCCAACTATTGCTTTTGCAATTATTGCTATCGCATAGCGATAAAGTAAAGCAATTGTATGGTGCTTCCATCTTATGCAATAAAGAGACAACCATAAGGCTTTTGCCAGTTGCCGATAATTCTATTAGAAAACATGATCATCTCATACAATAAAATTTAGCATCATGTCTTGACCATATCACATCACAACATGCCCTGCAAAAACAAGTTAGATGTCCTCTACTTTGTTGTTGCAAGTTTTACGTGGTTGCTACGGGCTTCTAGCAAGAACCGTTCTTACCTACGCATCAAAAACCACAACGCTGTATAGTGATTGCTTTTTGATCTTCAGAAAGAACCCTGTTCATTGAATCCGATTCAACTAAAGTTGGAGAAACTGACACCCACTAGCCACCTGTGTGCGAAGCACGTCGGTAGAACCAGTCTCGCGTAAGCGTACGCGTAATGTCGGTGTGAGCCGCTTCATCCAACAATACCGCTGAATCAAGAATCAACTAGTGACGACAAGCAATATATATATACCCACGCCCACAACTACTTTGTGTTCTACTCGTGCATATAACATCTACGCATAGACCTGGCTCGGATGCCACTGTTAGAGAATGCGGTAATTTCAAAAAAAATCCTACGCACACGCAAGATCATGGTGATGCATAGCAACGAGAGGGAGAGTGTTGTCTACGTACCCTCGTAGACCGTAAGAGGAAGCGTTATGACAATGCGGTTGATGTAGTTGTATGTCTTCTCGATCGACTAATCCTAGCACCGAAAGTATGGCACCTCCGTGATCTGCACACGTTCGGCTCGGTGATGTCCCACGAACTCATGATCCAGCAGAGTGTCGAGGGAGAGCTTCATCAGCACGATGGCATGATGACGGTGATGATGAAGCTACCGGCGCCGGGTGCTACCTCTTGAGCACTGCGTTGGTTTCCCTTGAAGAGGAAAGGGTGATGCAGTAGAGCAGCGTAAGTATTTCCCTCAGTTTTTGAGAACCAAGGTATCAATCCAGTAGGAGGCCACGCACGAGTCCCTCGTGCCTACACAAAAAAATAAACTCCTCGCAACCAACGCGATAAAGGGGTTGTCAATCCCTTCACGGTCACCTACGAGAGTGATATCTGATAGATATGATAAGATAATATTTTTGGTATTTTTATGATAAAGAGAAATAAAGATGCAAGTAAAATAAATAGCAAAGGAAATAACTAAGTATTGGAAGATCAATATGATGGAAAATAGACCCGGGGGCCATAGATTTCACTAGAGGCTTCTCTCGAGAGCATAAGTATTACGGTGGGTGAACAAATTACTGTTGAGCAATTTACAGAACTGAGCATAGTTATGAGAATATCTAGGTATGATCATGTATATAGGCATCATGTCCGAGACAAGTAGACCGAAACGATTATGCATCTACTACTATTACTCCACTCATCGATCACTATCCAGCATGCATCTAGAGTATTAAGTTCAAGAGAACAAAGTAACGCTTTAAGCAAGATGACATGATGTAGAGGGATAAACTCATGCAATATGATATAAACCCCATCTTGTTATCCTCGATGGAAACAATACAATACGTGCCTTGCTGCCCCTACAATCACTGGGAAAGGACACCGCAATACTGAACCCAAAGCTAAGCACTTCTCCCATTGCAAGAAAGATCAATCTAGTAGGCCAAACTAAACTGATAATTCGAAAAGACTTGCAAAGATAACCAATCATACATAAAATAATTCAGAGAAGATTCAAATATTGTTCATAGATAAACTTGATCATAAACCCACAATTCATCTATCTCAACAAACACACCGCAAAAGAAGATTACATCGAATAGATCTCCACAAGAGAGGGGGAGAACTTTGTATTGAGATCCAAAAAGAGAGAAGAAGCCATTTAGCTAATAACTATGGACCCGTAGGTCTAAAGTAAACTACTCACACTTCATCGGAGAGGCTATGGTGTTGATGTAGAAGCCCTCCGTGATTGATACCCCCTCCGGCGGAGCTCCGGAAAAGGCCCCAAGATGGGATCTCGTGGATACAGAAAGTTACGGTGGTGGAATTAGGGTTTTGGCTCCGTATCTGGTAGTTTGGGGGTACGTAGGTATATATAGGAGGAAGGAGTACGTCGGTGGAGCAACATGGGCCCCATGAGGGTGGAGGGCACGCCTGGGGGGTAGGCGCCCCCCTACCTTGTGCCTTCCTTGTTGATTGCTTGACGTAGGGTCCAAGTCCTCTGGATCATGTTCGTTCCGAAAATCACGTTCCCGAAGGTTTCATTCCGTTTGGACTCCGTTTGATATTCTTTTTCTGCGAAACCCTAAAATAGGCAAAAAAAACAGTAATTCTGGGCTGGGCCTCCGGTTAATAGGTTAGTCCGAAAAATAATATAAAAGTGTATAATAAAGCCCTATAATGTCCAAACAGGATATAATATAGCATGGAACAGTCAAAAATTATAGATACGTTGGAGACGTATCAAGCATCCCCAAGCTTAATTCCTGCTCGTCCTCGAGTAGGTAAATGATAAAAACAGAATTTTTGATGTGGAATGTTACTTGGCATAATTTCAATGTAATTCTCTTAATTATGGTATGAATATTCAGATCTGAAAGATTCAAGACAAAAGTTTAATATTGACATAGAAATAATAATACTTCTAGCATACTAACTAAGCAATTATGTCTCTTCAAAATAACATGGCCAAAGAAAGTTATCCCTACAAAATCATATAGTCTGGCTATGCTCCATCTTCACCACACAAAGTATTCAAATCATGCACAACCCTGATGACAAGCCAAGCAATTGTTTCATACTTTTGGTGTTCTCAAACTTTTTCAATCTTCATGCAATACATGAGCGTGAGCCATGGACATAGCACTATAGGTGGATTAGAATGGTGGTTGTGGAGAAGGCAAAAAGGGAGAAGATAGTATCACATCAACTAGGCGTATCAACGAGCTATGGAGATGCCCATCAATAGATATCAATGTGAGTGAGTAGGGATTGTCATGCAACGGATGCACTAGAGCTATAAGTATATGAAAGCTCAACAAAAAGAAACTAAGTGGGTGTGCATCCAACTTGCTTGCTCATGAAGACCTAGGGCATTTTGAGGAAGCCCATCATTGGAATATACAAGCCAAGTTCTATAATGAAAAATTCCCACTAGTATATGAAAGTGATAACATAGGAGACTCTCTATGAAGATCTTGGTGCTACTTTGAAGCACAAGTGTGGTAAAAGGATAGTATCATTGTCCCTTCTCTCTTTTTCTCTCTTTTTTTTTTATTTGGGCCTTTTCTCTTTTTTGTATGGCCTCTTTTGTTTTAGTCCGGAGTCTCATCCCGACTTGTGGGGGAATCATAGTCTCCATCATCCTTTCCTCACTTGGGACAATGCTCTAAAAATGATGATCATCACACTTTTTATTTACTTACAACTCGATACTTAGAACAAAATATGACTCTATGTGAATGCCTCCAGCGGTGTACAGGGATATGCAATGAATCAAGAGTGACATGTATGAAAGAATTATGAACGGTGGCTTTTCCACGAATACAATGTCAACTACATGATCATGCGAAGCAATATGACAATGAATGCTCAAGTCATGTATATGATGATGATGGAAATTGCATGGCAATATATCTCGGAATGGCTATGGAAATACCATGATAGGTAGGTATGGTGTCTGTTTTGAGGGAGGTATATGGTGGGTTTATGATACCGACGAAAGGTGCGCAGTATTAGAGAGGCTAGCAATGGTGGAAGGGTGAGAATGTGTATAATCCATGGACTCAACATTAGTCATAAATAACTCATATACTTCTTGCAAAAATCTATTAGTTATCGAAGCAAAGTATTACGTGCATGCTCCTAGGGGGATAGATTGGTAGGAAAAGACCATCGCTCGTCCCCGACCGCCACTCATAAGGAGGACAATCAATAAATACATTATGATCTGACTTCTTAACATAACGGTTCACCATACGTGCATGCTACGGGAATCACAAACTTCGACACAAGCATTTCTCAAACTCACAACTACTCAACTAGCACGACTCTAATATCACCATCTCCAAATCTCAAAACAATTATCAAGTTTCAAACTTCTCATAGTATTCAACACACTCATAAGAAAATTTTATTATTAATCTTGAATGCCTAACATAATTAAAGCAAATTACCATGCTATTTTGTAGGACTCTCAAAATAATATAAGTGAAGCATGAGAGAACAAACAAATCTACCAACGTGCTCTAAAAGATATAAGTGAAGCACTAGAGCAAAAACTATATAACTCAAAAGATATAAGTGAAGCACATAGAGTATTCTAACAATTTCCGAATCATGAGTGTCTCTCTCAAAAAGGTGTGTGCAGCAAGGATGATTGGGGAAAACTAACAAATAAAGACTCAAATAATACAAGACGCTCCAAGCAAAACACATATCATGTGGTAACATAGGAGACTATCTATCATGAAGATCATGGTGCTACTTTGAAGCACAAGTGTGGAAAAAAAGGATAGTAGTATTGCCCCTTTTTATTTATTTACTCTTTTTTGGGGCCTTTTTTGGCCTTTCTCTCTTTGGGGGGGGGGGGCAATACTCTATAAATGATGATCATCACACTTCTATTTGTTTACAACTCAATGATTACAACTCGGTACTAAAACAAAGTATGACTCTATATGAATGCCTCCGGCGGTATACCAGGATAGCAATGATGCATGAGTGACTTATATGAAAGAATTATGAACGGTGGCTTTGCCACAACTAAAATGTCAACTACATGATCATGCGAAGCAATATGACAATGATGGAGTGTGTCATAGTAAACGGAACGGTGGAAAGTTGCATGGCAATATATTCGGAATGGCTATGGAAATGCCATGATAGGTAGGTATGGTGGCTGTTTTGAGGAAGGTATATGGTGGGTGTATGATACCGGCGAAAGGTGCGCGGTATTAGAGAGGCTAGCAATGGTGGAAGGGTGAGAGTGCGTATAATCCATGGACTCAACATTAGTCATAAAGAACTCACATACTTATTGTAAAAATTTGTTAGTTATCGAAGCAAAGTACTACTTGCATGCTCCTAGGGGGTATATTGGTAGGAAAAGACCATCACTCGTCCCCGACCGCCACTCATAAGGAGGACAATCAATAAATACATCATGCTCCGACTTCTTAACATAATGGTTCACCATACGTGCATGCTACGGGAATCACAAACTTCAACACAAGCATTTCTCAAATTCACAACTACTCAACTAGCACGACTCTAATATCACCATCTCCATATCTCAAAACAATTATCAAGTTTCAAACTTCTCATAGTATTCAACACACTCATAAGAAAATTGTATTATTAATCTTGAATGCCTAACATAATTAAAGCAATTTACCATGCTGTTTTGTAGGACTCTCAAAATAATCTAAGTGAAGCATGAGAGAACAATGGTTTCTATAAAACAAATCTACCAACATGCTCTAAAAGATATAAGTGAAGCACTAGAGCAAAAACTATATAACTCAGAAGATATAAGTGAAGCACATAGAGTATTATAACAATTTCTGAATCATGAGTGTCTCTCTCAAAAAGGTGTGTGCAGCAATGATAATTGTGGAAAACTAACAAATAAAGACTCAAATAATACAATACGCTCCAAGCAAAACACATATCATGCGGTAAATAAAAATATAGCTCCAAGTAAAGTTACTGATAGAAGTAGACGAAAGAGGGGGTGCCTTCCATGGCATCCCCAAGCTTTGGCTTTTAGGTGTCCTTATATTATCTTGGGGTGCCATGGGCATCCCCAAGCTTAGGCTCTTGCCACTCCTTGTTCCATAATCCATCAAATCTTTACCCAAAACTTGAAAACTTCACAACACAAAACTTAAAGTAGAAAATCTCGTGAGCTCCGTTAGCGAAAGAAAACAAAACACCACTTCAAGGTACTGTAATGAACTCATTATTTATTTATATTGGTGTTAAACCTACTGTATTCCAACTTCTCTGTGGTTTATAAACTATTTTACTAGCCATAGATTCATCAAAATAAGCAAACAACACACGAAAAACAGAATCTGTCAAAAACAGAATAGTCTGTAGTAATCTGTAGCTAACGCAAGATATGGAACCCCAAAAATTCTAAAATAAATTTCTGGAAGTGAGGAATTTATCTATTAATCATATTCAAAAAGAATTAACTAAATATCTCTTTCGAAATAAAAATGGCAGCAGTTCTCGTTAGCGCTAAAGTTTCTGTTTTTTACAGCAAGATTAAAAAGACTTTCCCCAAGTCTTCCCAACGGTTCTACTTGGCACAAACACTAATTAAACACAAAAAAACACAAGAAAAACAGAGGCTAGATAAATTATTTATTACTAAACAAGAGCAAAAAGCAAGGAGTAAAAATAAAATTGGGTTGCCTCCCAACAAGCGCTATCGTTTAACGCCCCTAGCTAGGCATAAAAGCGAAGATAGATCTAGGTATTGCCATCTTTGGAAGGCAATCCATAAGTGGCTCTCATAATAGATTCATAAGGTAATTTAATTTTCTTTCTTGGGAAGTGTTCCATGCCTTTCCTTAACGGAAATTGGAATCTAATATTCCCTTCCTTCATATGAATAATTGCACCAATCGTTCTAAGGAAAGGTCTACCAAGAATAATAGGACATGAAGGATTGCAATCTATGTCAAGAAAAATAAAATCCACGGGCACATAATTCCTATTTGCAACAATAAGAACATCATTAATTCTTCCCATAGATTTCCTAATAGTGGAATCCACAAGGTGCAAGTTTAAAGAGCAATCATCAAAATCACGGAAACCTAGCAAATCACACAAAGTCTTAGGAATCGTGGAAACACTAGCACCCAAATCACACAAAGCATACCATTCATGATCTTTAATGTTAATTTTAATAGTAGGTTCCCACTCATCATAAATTTTCTAGGGATAGAAACTTCCAACTCAAGTTTTTCTTCATAAGATTGCATCAAAGCATCAACGATATGTTTGGTAAAGGCTTTATTTTGACTATAAGAATGAGGAGAATTTAGCACGGATTGCAACAAGGAAATACAATCTATCAAAGAGGAATTATCATAATTAAATTCCCTGAAATCCAAAATAGTGGGTTCATTAATATTTAAAGTTTTGACTTCTTCAATCCCACTTTTAACAATTTTAGCATCAAGATCTAAAGACTCCGAATTTTTGGAACGCCTTCTAGGTAAAGGTGGATCATATTCAGTCCCATCATTATCAAGATTCATATTACAAAACAAATATTTAATAGGGGACACACCAATAACTTTTAGATCTTCATCTTTATTATCATGGAAACTAGAAGAACACGCTTTTATAAAGCAATCTTTCTTAGCACGCATCCTAGCGGTTCTTTCTTTGCACTCATCAATGGAAATTCGCATGGCTTTGAGAGACTCATTGATATCATGCTTAGGAGGAATAGATCTAAGTTTCAAAGAATCAACATCAAGACAAATTCTATCAACATTCCTAGCCAACTCATCAATCTTAAGCAATTTTTCTTCAATCAAAGCATTGAAATTCTTTTGCGAGGTAATAAATTCTTTAATATTAGATTCAAATCAGAGGGTATATTATTAAAATTTCCATAAGAGTTGTTGTAGGAATTACCATAATTATTAGAGGAATTACTAGGATACAACCTAGGATTAAAGTTTCCTCTATACGCGTTGTTACCAAAATTATTCCTACCAACAAAATTCACATCCAAAGGTTCATTATTATTCTCAATCAAAGTATACAAAGGCATATCATTAGGATCAGAAGAAACACTTTTATTAGCAAATAATTTCATAAGTTCATCCATCTTACCACTCAAAACATTAATTTCTTCTATCGCATGCACTTTCTTATTAGTAGATCTTTCAGTGTGCCATTGAGAATAATTAACCATAATATTATCTAGGAGTTTAGTAGCTTCTCCTAGAGTGATTTCCATAAAAGTGCCTCCCGCAGCCGAATCTAAAAGATTTCTAGATGCAAAATTCAATCCGGCATAAAAAATTTGTATAATCATCCACAAATTCAAACCATGTGTAGGGCAATTACGTATCATTAATTTCATCCTCTCCCAAGCTTGTGCAACATGTTCATGATCAAGTTTCTTAAAACTCATAATATCGTTTCTAAGAGAGATGATCTTAGCAGGAGGAAAATACTTAGAGATAAAAGCATCTTTGCACTTATTCCACAAATCAATACTATTTTTAGGCAAAGACAAAAACCAAGCTTTAGCACGATCTCGAAGCAAAAAAGGAAATAGCTTCAATTTAACAATATCATTGTCCACATCTTTCTTCTTTTGCATATCACACAAATCAACGAAGTTGTTTAGATGGGTAGCGGCATCTTCACTAGGAAGGCCGGAAAACGGATATTTCATGACAAGATTCAGCAAAGCAACATTAATTTCACAAGATTTAGCATCGGTAAGAAGAGCAATCGGAGTGATAATAAAACCATTGTTGTTGGTATTGGTAAAGTCACACAATTTGGTATTATCTTGAGCCATCGTGACAAGCAAGCAATCCGACACACAAGCAAACAAGAAATGGGCAAAAAGAGGCGAATAGAGAAAGAGGGGGAGGATGGAGAGAGAGAGAGGGCGAGTAAAACGGCAAGGGTGAAGTGGGCGAGAGGAAAATGAGAGGCAAATGGCAAATAATGTAATGCGGGAGATAAGGATTTGTGATGGGTACTTGGTATATTGACTTTTGCGTAGACTCCCAAGCAACGGCGCCAGAAATCCTTCTTGCTACCTCTTGAGCACTGCGTTGGTTTTCCCTTGAAGAGGATAGGGTGATGCAGTAGAGCAGCGTAAGTATTTCCCTCAGTTTTGAGAACCGAGGTATCAATCCAGTAGGAGGCCAAGCAGGAGTCCCTCGCACCTACACAAACAAATAAACTCCTCGCAACCAACACGATAAAGGGGTTGTCAATCCCTTCACGGTCACCTACGAGAGTGAGATCTGATAGATATGATAAGATAATATTTTTGGTATTTTTATGATAAAGAGAAATAAAGATGCAAGTAAAATAAATAGCAAAGGAAATAACTAAGTATTGAAGATCAATATGATGGAAAATAGACCCGGGGGCCATAGGTTTCACTAGAGGCTTCTCTCGAGAGCATAAGTATTACGGTGGGTGAACAAATTACTGTTGAGCAGTTGATAGAATTGAGCATAGTTATGAGAATATCTAGGTATGATCATGTATATAAGCATCACGTCCGAGACAAGTAGACCGACTCCTGCCTACATCTACTACTATTACTCCACACATCGACCGCTATCCAGCATGCATCTAGAGTATTAAGTTCAAGAGAACAGAGTAACGCTTTAAGCAAGATGACATGATGTAGAGGGATAAACTTGTAACGCCCCGTATGTAATTTGCCATATTTGTATTCCAACTCTTGCCATTTTCGGCTCTAAGTTATGATAGTTCCTGGTGGTTGGGTTTTGTCTTCGTTTTGCATTTTGTTCATATCATGCATCTCATATCATGTCATCATGTGCATCGCATTCGCATACGTGTTCGTCTCAGGCATCCGAGCATTTTCCCCGTTGTCCGTTTTGCATTCCGGCACTCCTACGTCCTCCGGCGCCCCCTTTTGCCTCTTTTCGTGTGCAAGTGTTAAACGTTCTCGGATTGGAACGAGATTTGCCAAGAGGCCTTGGTTCACCACCGGTAGACCGCCTGTCAAGTTTCGTGCCATTTGGAGTTCGTTTGATACTCCAGCGGTTAACCGAGCACTACTAGAAATCCCCATATTTCTCACGGTGAAATCTAATAGCCGACGGACCGTCGGGTATTACAGTAATAGCTGACGGTAGTTATAATGGCCGACGGTTACTGTCAACTCATGAGTATTACCACTAATACCCGACGGTATACTAGAATGCCCGACGGTGAGAATTCACCCCTCGGATATCCAACTT
This sequence comes from Triticum dicoccoides, assembly GCF_002162155.2. NCBI lineage: Eukaryota > Viridiplantae > Streptophyta > Magnoliopsida > Poales > Poaceae > Triticum > Triticum dicoccoides. Next base: position 280,311,766 of record NC_041392.1, on the reverse strand, counting down.
AATGCTCGACGGTTCATCGTAAAACCCGACGGTTTTTCCTACACCCACAGGGATTACATGTAATGCCCGACGGGTTTCCCTACACCCACGAGTATTACATGTAATGGCCGACGAGTTTCCCTGCACCCACGGGGATTACATGTAATGCCCGACGGTTAATTGTAATGCCCGACGGTTTTTGGTACACCCTCGGGGATTACATGTAATGCCCGACGGTTTCTGCCATACCCACGGGGATTACATGTAATGTCCGACGGTGAAATTTAATAGCCGAAGATGAAAACAAAACTCTGGCATATGAGAGGACATGGCCGGCGGTAGATATGTGCCTCTTGGTTATTTGAGAACATACCCGACGGTGTATAGTGATAACCGGCGTTTGACTTTCCCTCTCCATGATATGTTTCAATGGACAACATATGTAGAATGGCCGATATTATATTCCAGATAATTCAGTATAAGAAGATTCCAAGAACTAACATCTAGCATTGCTATTGTAAGCGAGTGCATTATGTTCTTTTTCACAATTAATATATAGGATGCTTAAAAATTGGTACAGGATAATACAAATATGATATTTAAAAAAATTGCACTTACAAAAGTACTAGTTTGCTAATTTCTTGGTCATGTACTTCTATAACTTGCCTTGAACGTATCTTTAGTTTTTCTAATAAATGCAACTTTGTCTAGAAGGACCCCGACCTTCATGTATATTATTAATTAAATGTAAATGTGTCGTGAAGTATTAATAACATCTTGAATTATAACGAGGATGAGTGTTGTATTTTAAAATTAAGAAAGTGAAATGCTATGCATACGATCCTATACATACATATGATCCTTTTTGTCCGAAGCAGTGTGACCATTCTTTTTCCTCCCAACCAAGAAAGTAAAAGGGAGGCATCACCCTTTCTACAAAGAGTCTGCCACATGGAGCCACGAAGGCATTACCGTTTCAAAGTGCTGCCGTCCCCTGCATCGGTGAGGCTATGTTCGTACAATATGAACCCTTTTGTATTTTATATCACCATTTTAGGTCCTTAGTAAACACGTATGGCTGGTCATGAAGTACTAGTACTATCGTGACATACAAGCCCGAGTTCCGTATTTTAGAACTAAAAAAAAGAGTCACTATATATACATATGATTCTTTACGTACAATCCTTATCAGACACCACAAACACAACAAATCAACCATTAAGCGGTGGTCATTCTTTCTTCCTCGGGAAGAAAAAGGGCGATCTCGCCAGCGTCTCTCCCAAGGAGAGTTCCTTTGATCGTCGCCGTCCTTCGGCGGCTCCCCTCCTCCGACGACCTCGATCGTCGGTGCTAGGGGGGTTGCCGGATCCATGTGTGTGTGTGTGTGTCTGTCTGTGTGTGTGGATAGTTTTAGGCTAAAGCAGCTTTGTTTTTAGGTTGCTCATCGTCTTCAGATCCTTCCCCGACAAGTCGATCGGCCCTATGGTTGGGGGTGGTTTCGAAAACCAGCCTTTTCAAGCAAGGATTGTGTGGCGGCGGCATCCTCGTGGTGGACATGTGTCCTCGGGTCGGCATCTGCCCCAACATCGGTGCGGAGCTCGGGAGGCACATAGTTCAGGAGCGGATGTAGATTGTGGACTGCATCGATGACATCTGGAAGACGGAACATGTGCTGGGTTCGTGGTTGATGGATGGAAAGTGTGGTTTCCTCCTTCGACGTCTTAGTTGTGGTGGGGTGCCAGACCTTGAGTTCGATAGGGTGTCCGGGGGTGTTGCTCAGATCTGATTCGTTCAATGACATTGACTTCAGTTTTGGTGAGCCGCCTTGGAGGCCCACAAAGCCGCATATCAGCGATGGAGCCGCGTCGAGTTTGGGTGAGGAGGTCATCCGTCGTTCTTCTTTTTGGTGGCTGTTGTGGTCGTGCTGGGGGCAGGTGACGGAGCGTTGGTGTCTAGCTCAGAGATGTTTTGCTATCTTTTCAGTTTTTTCATGTCGATCCTTACATGGCTTGTACTTTAATCTTTATGATTTGAATGAGACACGTATTACCATGCAAAAGAAAAAAAACCGATGCGCGGTGGAACCAAATACAACACACCAATGGATCATCCAAGGTATTATGGCCATTTTTTGCAAAAAAAACGTATTATGATCATACCAAGAATCCTGTATGTGCCATGTCAAAAAAAGGGACCGTGTATGTGCAAAACGAACTGTGAGAAATCTAAGAATAAAAATAGGATTTAAAAAACAAATGGCCCAAAAAATAAAAGTTAAAAGATATTGTACTCCTATATGATTTCATACGTACTAATAATTAATTAATAACGCGTGTGCAAAAATTAAGTGCACCGCATGGTTCGAACCCAAGACCAAACAAGCTAGCCTAGCGTGCTATACCAGGTGGACATCAGACAAGTTGTGACATACACCTCCCAGATTTTATCTATACTAGACCTTCTCAAAGCGCCGTTGACCAGCCCCGCCGCTTATATCCCCTCAGTCCTGCGGCTCACATTCACCTCTCTCTCAATGCCGGTCGCCGCCTAGATGTGTCACCTGACTTGCCACCGTCCTCCACTCTCGTCTCAGATTTGACCCCAAAGTCAAGCTGCAGGCAGCAACAGTAGGTTCTCATGTCGCCATGAGCTGGATGGGGAAGCGGGGGTTGGGTGGGGAGAGCCCGCACTGGCGGAGAAGACTAACGAGGGCTGGCGGCCCCGGAGCTACCTCCACTACCTCGCCGCCGCGTCCAGTCCGACCCTGCCTCCTGCAAGCACGGCGACTTCCTCGACACCGTATGGGCGGGCCACGAGCTAACCACGCCCAATCTCTTCAGGTCAGTACAGTACAGTAGGCAATTTGGGATTTTTTTTAAAACTGAAATTGAGGAAATTTTGACACAATTGAGTGTGGAGACTGAGTTGTTTGGTTAATTAGTTAATCAGCACGTACACCAGAGACAATTTGTTGCAACATTGACACGATTATGTGATGTAGAGATAATGAGATATGCTCATGTTTTACTGCTACTCGAACCCTGATATGTACCGTGGTTTTCGTGGGATAATATAATTGAGTCCGTTTAATCCGTTGAGGAGGCCTCGTGGTTATCTATTTTTTCATGTTTCTCATGTAGTGGTTGGTGCCCACCTCGCAGTCGTGGACTCCTGTTACCGAATTATTTGGCGATCTGGAGCTGATTTCTTGGCGCGGCTAGCAAAAAATTCTACCACGCCGGTGCACCACGCACCAAATCAGGTCTTGAACTAACCGCCATAGTCTCCTGGTCCTCTTTGAAAACAAACACATCCTCGTTATCCAAACCAATCTAGCTCGAGGAGTGCCCGGCGTCCCTCTGCTTGCACTCCGACGGGTGGTCAGGGGTTCCTCTGCTTCCTTTGTGATGGCCGATCAATCGGCACGCGATGATCACAGTGGGGCGCCACGGTATCATTCTCTTCTCCCTCCTCATTCCCCTCTCTCCTGGTCTCTATCACACCCCCTTAAGTACTTTTATTCCTTCCTGACTTGCGTGATTGTGTTGATTGTCCATCATTTCTACATTGCAATTTTCTTTTTGCACGATGCATCAGTATTGGTTTGTTGGCGGTTCATAATTTTAGGTTGGCAAGTTTTCTTGTTGTACGAGTTGATCTTGTTTTCTTTCTTTTCTTTCTATACTATGTTAGCCGTGAACTGATTTTGTAAGAAATAGAGAGAATATTTGTAGAACCTTAAATCTAGGATTTATCTTGTATTCTCACAAAAAGGTTATGTTTTATGTGTTTACTACAGTAGCAACTTTAAGGTTGTTTCATCCGTTTTTGGTACAACTCGCCTGGTGATGTAGTACATAATTTATTTTTCAGGTAATTAAACTATGAATCTATCATATGACTCCACTTTCTTTCTGATTCACATCATAATTAGATAGTACGCTGCATGAAAAAGTAACTCATCTCCAACTAGTATGTGCTTCTGATGGCCATTAATAACCTGAACAGTTCCCTCAGTTTCTGGTTCAGTAAGTTGAAATAGGTACTAATAAACTTGCACATTAGTTAGCTTATTTGGATAGAGCTCCTAATGACCATCTTGTTAGTTATGGCCAATGTAGGCCAAATATATAATTGTTTGATTGATGTTCTCATTGTTACTATATAATTTTTTGTAGCAATGTAGATGTCGACCGTAGTTGGATGTACAAAGAGAGACGAGGGAAGTTGATCAGTGATGCTTGGCAACATGGAGTAGATAATTTTCTAGATCATGCATTCTCATTGCCCGATGCTGCCGTAGACGGGGAATCCCATTGTCCTTGCAGCAACTGCTTTTGCCGTCATAAGCGCACAAGAGATGTCATGACTAGACACTTATGTAGCAATGGATTCATGTTAGGATATGAGAGATGGACTAGCCATGGGGAGTCTGATGTACCTGAAAATGTAGAGCATGATAACGTGGGGGTGGAGATAGAATGAATGACATGCTAGTTGATGCAATTGTTGCCGAAGGAGTTTCTGAAGGTGATGAGCCAACAAAAGCTGCCAAAAAATTCTATGAAATGTTGATGGAAGCCGATAAACCATTGCATGAGAAGAACACACAATCACGTCTATCCATTGTAGGAAGGCTAATGACTATTAAAACACAACATAATCTGTCAGAAGCTTGTTACAATGAGATGATGACTCTTATACATGACATTGTTGGGGACGATGCTGCAAAAGATCTCCCAGCAAACTTCCATAGGTCCAAGAAGCTTGTGCATAGTCTAGCAATGCCTTACGTCAAAATTCATGCATGCCCCAATAATTGTACGATTTACTATAAAGAGAATGAAAATAAAGAAAATGCACTATTTGCAAAGAACCAAGATATGAGGAAACAACCGCAGGAAATAAATCTACGAAGATACCAAGAAAAGTTATGCGCTATCTCCCAGTTACTCCTAGGCTACAACAGTTGTACATGTCACAAAGCACTGCCAAGCACATGGACTATCACGCAAGGCCTCGTGACATTGATGAAATAATGGTTCACCCTTCTCATGGTGAAGCTTGGAAGGAATTTAATAAGGAATTTAAAAAAATTGTTGAGGAAGTAAGGAATATAAGGCTATGTCTAGCGACTGACGGCTTCACACCTTTTGGTATTAAAGTAGCCTCCTACTCGTGTTGGCCAGTATTTGTTGTACCTTATAATCTTCCACCAGAAATGTGCATGAAGCAGAGTAACCTGATCCTTGCACTAGTTATTCTTGGTCCAGATCATCCAGGAAAGAACCTAAACATTTTTATGAAGCCTCTAGTTGACGAACTTGATGATTTGTGGAGAAATGGTGTAGAAACTTATGATAGTTATCGAAAGCAAAATTTCAACTTAAAGGCAGCTTTAGTTTGGACTATTCATGACTTTCCAGCTTATGGATTAGTAGCATGCTGGAGCACCCATGGAAAGCTTGCTTGCCCTATATGTGGATCTGACATAAAGACATTCTCATTGAAGAATGGCAGAAAGCCGTGCTGGTTTGACTGCCACAGGAGATTCCTTCCCACTAACCATGCATTCCGTAGGAGTGTGAAATGTTTTCGCAAGAAAAAAACAGTTCTAAATCCTCCACCAAAGCCCTTGTCCGGAGAAGAGGTGTATGAACAACTCAAAAGTCTTGTTCATGATGAAACTGGCAAGAGTAAATTTGAGGGGTTTGGGAAGGAGCACAATTGGATCGCTATAAGTGGTTTGTGGCAACTGGAGTATTTTCAGAAATTGCTGCTTCGCCATAACATTGATGTAATGCATAATGAGAAAAATGTTTCTGAGGCTATTCTGAACACATGCCTTGATATTCCTGAGAAAACTGAGGATAACAACAAAGCACGCCTTGATGTTGCTTTATATTGTGATCGACCAAAGCTATACCTGAACAAGAATTCAAAGGGTGTGTGGAAGAAACCTAGAGCGAAATATTGTGTCAGCAAGGACGATAAAATGACCATCCTTAAGTGGTTTAAAGAAGTGAAGTTTTCTGATGGGTTTGCTGCTAATTTGAGTAAAACTGTGAACTTGCAACAAAAAAAATTTATTGGGCTGAAAAGCCATGACTACCACATCATCATGGAGCGCCTCCTGCCAGTTGCCCTACGAGGCTTCATCCCAGAACCTGAATGGAAGGTCATAGCAGAGCTAAGTTTTTTTTATCGGCAATTGTGTGCCAAAGAAATTGCTCCTAAACGGATGCGTGAACTTGAGGAGGAGGTTCCTGTTCTATTATGCAAGCTTGAGAAAATGTTCCCACCAGGCTTCTTCAATGTAATGCAACACCTGATAGTGCATCTCCCATATGAGGCAAGGGTTGGCGGGCCTGTGGCATATCGTTGGATGTATGTTTTTGAGAGGTATGCTAGACTATATACCTTTAATCTGTACATCGTGTTTTAATCTATTTATGTCTTGTATCACTGAAACTTATAATAATTTGTTATGGGGCAATGCACTATCTTTGTTTAAAAGTGCGAAACAAGGCAAGAGTGGAGGGTTCAATTGTTGAAGCTTGTATTGTACAGGAGATCACAAATTGTTTTTCTCTGTACTTCAGTGATCATGTTCGCACCATATGGAAGAAGAATCCTCGATATAATAATAGAGGAACACGCGTGCAGAATGATGGGTGTACCTTAGATGTATTTCAACATGAAGGAAACCTACATGGAAGGGCAATTGCCCGAGAACTATCGCGTGAAGAGTTGAATGCAGCAAGGTTGTACATTTTGATCAACTGCTTTGCTATTGACAGATTTCGAGAGTAAGTGATGAATAATTTGCAATTTTAGTATTGTAGTGTGCAAGATGTTCAGATGTTTATAGTCATACATGTATTTGCAGAGAATTTGAGGATGAAAAGTATGCGATGCATCCCAATTTGACATTGGAGGGCCTTGATCAAATGATGGCATCAGAATTTGTGGAATGGTTCGAGATTGCTGTAAGAAAATTTTAATTAGCCTTATATATGCTCTCCATTCAACTACTACTATGTTTAATAATCCAAGTATTTTTCCACTTCATTGTAGTGCAAACGAGATCATAATTCTGATGAGGACTTGTGGAATTTAGCTAATGGATGCAGCTCTAGAGCCTATTCCTATAGCTCCTATGACGTGAATGGCTTTCGCTTTAGATCAGAGGCATCTGAGAAAAAACGTAGAAGGTTGAAAACAGTGAACACAGGAGTTTGTTTGTCTTCCTTCATCTCAGAGACTTAACATCTTGAGTATTATGGTGTCATCGAGGAAATAATCAAATTATCCTTCATAGCTGGTAGAAAAATTGAGATGGTACTCTTCAAATGTCGTTGGTTTGATCCTATCAAAGGTGTGAAGCTTAATGCAAAATTAGGTTTGGTGGAGATCCAGTGGTCTTCAAGGCTTCGTAATTTTGAACCATTTGCCATGGCTCACCAAGCTACACAAGCTTATTACTTGAAGTATGCATCCTCGAGGAGAGATCTTCGTGATTGGAGGGTTGTGTACACGATTCAACCAAGCAGCAGCTTGAGTAACCTTGATGACTGCGCAAATGACCCATCTACTACAGATGAATATTTCCAAGAAGTTAGTCAGCTGGGTAGTTTTTCTGTAGATGTTGGCAAATTTGTTGATGAGTCTGCTAAGCCAAGAAAGGAGTCAGATGATGTGATGCTTGATCCCTCTGAAATTGAAAGAATAGAAAATCAAGACTTTAATGATGAGGGAGAAGAATCTTCAGAAGATGATTTGGAAGAGAGTACCGATGAGGAAGAAGATTTACCACAAGAGGAAGGAGAAGAAGAGACATATGAGACCGAAGATGAGGATGATGCAATAGAGCATGACTCGGAATATGACGATGAGGATTACTAAACATTTATAGCTTTTGCACTTTTCATTTTGTTTCTTGGTACCAATAAATATTATATAGTGACACAACTAGTGAATAATATAGTATGTTTACTATTGGTAGTAATACATATTGTATAGTGATTTAGTGACACTACTATTGAACAAATATACCATGGTTGATAGTATTTCCAATTTATCTGTTACATAACATTTCATGTCCTTTCTTTCTTCTACTTGCATGCCTTTTGTTATCATTTACTCGTTATTTTTATGTAACTAATAAGCATGCATTTTCCACTATGTAAACAGGATGGGCCGCTTGAATCATAGGTGTTTCTCAGTGCCTAGACTGGATAGGTCTTCTTCTAGTGCCTCCATAGGAAAGAATGGATCAACTCAGTCAACTGCACAGGCTAAAAAAGCTAGAACACCAAGAACTAGGACTTCAGCCGGTCTCAGACTAGAGGAAATTGACCGACCGCTTATAGTTCCCAAAGGCGTGTAAGTATTAAATATTCCAACTGCTTTACTTGTTGGAGCAATATTCATGTGCTAACAATCTTTTATCAAATAATAACAGGTTATGGGAAAGGCACCCATACACCGCTCGTGATCCATCAACGGTGCAAGGTGCCTTAGTGCGGCAGATGTATCCACCGCCAATTGGTCCAAAAAATGACCAGAAACCAGTATTGTGTTGGGAGGACTACAAGTGGTCCCCTGGCCCAGAAGTAAGACCAGCAGCTTCCAAAATTGTGGAAGAATTTTGGGTAAGTATATGCGCGCGCGCACACACACACAGACTATATATATATATATATATATATATATATATATATATATATATATATATATATATATATATATATATATATATATATGCATTGTTTCTATAAATGATTTGAGAATTTTTAATCAGTTCTATGGTTACTAGTACGTACTTAGAATTCTGAAACAGAGGTGACCATATTATATTTAGAAATAAGAATTCTAAAACTGGTGGATGTGTGGTAGTTACAATTCTTTGTTTTGGTCACAAACATGAAAAAACTACTTGGTTTATCTATGAAGTGTTGGAAGCTTTGATTTTTTGTGTGTATTCTCACTTTCACAAATGCACAAGTAACTAACAAAAATATTTTGGGATGGTTTTTGGCAGTGGCGTTTCAAGTGTGACCCATTGGAGCAAGAGAAGGCAGATGGTGTTTTGGAGGAGAACTTTACTAGGAAAGTGAAGCAGATGCTACATGAGGAAAAGGCGGCAGCCATCAAAAGATTAATGAAGAAGGGACAATTGCCTACACAACTAACAGAAGTGAATGAGAATGGTAACCGTTGGCCAACTAAGGAAGCTTTAATTTCTGCAAAGAAAGTTGACTTTGGTACCGATGTTGGTTGGCGTCTACTATGTGAGCATTGGAGTGGTGCTGAATTTAGAGGGTTATCCTTAAGAAACAAGAGGAACATACTTGCTAATGGGGATACAGTCTTCCATTGCAGCGGTGCGAGAAATGCTGTCGCCACACGTCAATTCCTGGTACTCTATCTTCATCAAGCATCTTTTTGCTTATGTTTAATAGGATAGGAAAGTTTCATTTACATTGGATGATGTTTCACACTCTTGAAATGCAGACACTCAAAACAGGGAAAGACCCTGGAATTTCCGGTGCTTGGCTTCACACGCACAATTTGCATCGAGGGACCGACGAAGAGAAGATTTGCAGTCAAAGAACTGCCGATCGTTGGGTTAGCGAAATCTTGCGACTTAGCTCATTTTAATCATCATGACAACTATTTGCACAACACTTTAGTTTACATTAATTTTTTATTTGAAAAGGAGGATTTTGATAAGGCAATGAAAAATGCTCATGGAGAAAATTGGGAAGAGGAGCACCCAGATTTAGATGGACAAATCGTCTATGAAGCAGCAGGTAGAATGCCACATGGCAGGCTGGGAATTGCTAATGAGTTATTTAGCAAAGCAGAGAAGGAGAAGTTTAAGTCTAAAAGGGTGATGGCCTCACAACCGGTGCGGTCTGCTAGGGAGGACCGTCTAGAAAGAGAGAACAAACATTTGAAGCAGGAGAACAAGCGTCTTCGAGGCATTGAGCTTGTTGTGCAGGTAATCTTTCCTTCTCTTATAAATTGGAGTCTGAGTGGATAGGGTTGTGCTGACATGCTGATGTTTATAGTCATTGGCTGAGAAAGGGGGAGTGGACTTTGATGGCATAATGCAATCAGCTACGGCTGACTTGGTAAGTTTAACCCATCTCGATGGTAGGCTTGCAGCAATGGAACTATTAAGTGATGTGTCTTCTGTGTATGATACACAGTCTACATCAGATTCGGAAGGCAGAATTCGTAGGGGACGAGGTGATGTGCATCAAAGCGAACCTGAAAAGGTTAGTTCATTGTCGTCGTGCCTGCAAGTCTGCGGATGACCTCCCCCTTGTTCCACCGATTTTGTTTTCTCTTTGCACATTAGCACATTTAGACGATATCAAGAAAGAATTTGTGTGTGCAAGTTAGTTGCAGGATTATGGGTCATGGATAGTAGTAGCAGAGACAATAGATCCCTTATTGTTTTAATTACAGATTTGTGAAAATAAATGCATGGTTAACTATATGGGCACATTCCTCTAAAGGATTATATCACCTAAGAGAAATGATTGCTAATGCATATAAATACTTGATGGTTGATAGAACAAGTTTATCTGCACATATATGAAAAAAATGTTGTGAAGACCACCCTTCATAGCCTACAATTGCCATGGTTGTTTCTCTGTACATATGCCTTGTTTGCTTGTTTCTCTGTACATATGCCTTGTTTGTATGCATATCTTAATTTGCTCTTATTTCTTATGCGCAAAACTAGATAAACTGAAGCATGTTAATTCGAAAATCATCAATAGGCAAACATATGACAGTATGAACAATAGTTTATTTGTAATTCATGTAGAATATATTCAGGTCGCAGGGAAAGAATTAGTACACAGGAAAGACTTTAGCTAACCATCCTGAATATTTTTCTTAGGAATATTCTTCCTTTTTACCTAAGCATGGTTGGACCATGTTTGCTAATGTCACATCCCTAGTTCTGGTATGACCTAGGCTAGCTAGTCATGTGTGCATCACGTTTAAATTTCATTTAAATTTGAAATGGGGATTTGTAAAACCCTCAGAAATCATTTCTGGAAATGACCCAGATAAAAATTGCTCCAAAAGGGTCCAAGAAAATGTTCATGTCTCTCTCTGAAAATATTGGGCAGAGGTAAAATTCAAACCAATATTTTTAGGAGCTCATAAATATTTATTTTGGCCATTTGGAATTAATCCAGTAATTATTTGCGTTGGATAAATATTTATATATATATATAATATTGTCCAATAATTCTGAATTTTGGTGAGGGGCTTTGGAATAATCCTTTAGGCCCCTGCAAAAATTTTCAGAAGAAAATAACTTGATTTAGTATTTTTATTAAATCAAAACAAAGGTCAGAAAATAGAAAAGAAAACAAAGTAAGGGAAAGGCTTACCTGGCCTTACCTGGCGGCCCAGCTGGCCAGCCAACCTGGCGGCCCAGCCCACCAGGGGCAGCCCCATCTTCTACCTCTTGCCAGTAGGCAGAGGAGAAGCCGGGCACGACGCACGCCGTGGCCACGTCTCCCCGCCACCTCCTGCTTCCCCTCCTCGTCGCTCTGGCCTCCCTGGACGACGCCACGCGCCGCCTCATTCCCCTCTCACTCTCCCGTGCACATTCCTCTCCTCTCCCTCGCTCTCTCTCTCACTGCGCCCGAGCGCTGTCGTCACCGCCGTTTGCCATAGCCGCAGCCACCGCCTCCCCCTCGCCTCTCCGACAAGCCCGAGAGCTTCGCCGCATCTCCCTCTCCCTCTCCGTCAAGCCACAAGACGCCAGATGCCCTGTGGAGCCGTCGTCGCCATCGTCTTCCTCCTCGGACACCGCCGACTGCCGACTCCGATTAGCCGTCTTCAGCGCCTCCCTGAGCCCACTGGCCTGCTCAGCAACTCCGCCGTGAGCTCCCACCTCGAATCCCCCTCTCCCCCTTGTCTTTTGCACGCTGCAGCCGCGATTCCGGTCGAGGCCGAACTCCGGCCGCCGCAAAAGCTGCCGCCGCCGTCGATTTAGTACACCCCGGCGCGAGCCGTTGCCTCCTTTAGATGCGCGAGACCTTCAACTACCCGTAGACGCAAACCACGCGCAAAACCGAGCCCCGTAGCTGTTTTTCGGCGAGTTTCTGCCGCGGTTGAGGTCGTCGCCGGCCGAACTCCGGTGGGCTGACGTGGACGTTTAGTTAGGCGCTAATCACCACTAACCCCTCTCTAACAGACACTGACAGGCGGGCCCCATAATAGGTCGAATCCCAGTCAACACGAGATTAACTCCCAGTTAACAATGAGCCAATGACATGTGGGACCCGGTCGTCAGGTTTGACTCGGACAGCTCCTTTGACCTGCTGACGCAATGATGCCGTCATGCTGACGCAATATATCATTTTCTGGTATTAAAATAAATCAGGAAATTCCAGAAAATGATATAAACTTCAAAAATTCATAGAAATTCAATCGTAGCTCAGATTGAAATAATTTATATATGAAAAATTATCAGAAAAATTCAATCTATCCATCTGTACCATTTTCATGCATGACAAACCATCTATACATGCTGTATATATGAAAACACACTTATGGCATATCTAAGAGCTTATGTTAAAGGTGCATTTGAATCTTTAGTTCAAATGGACTTTAACCAAATGAATGCTAGTTGCATTAGCTCAAACAACATCACATACTCATGCCATGTTCATGCATCATAATGTTGCATATGCTTGTGTTTGATTTCTGACACCGTTCCTTCTCGATAGGTCCTGCTCCGGAAAGTGTTCGAGAGTACCTATCAGTGGAGCAGTGCCCCCCGTGTTGATCTACCAGGCAAGCAAACCCCCTTGTTCATTCCGATACAATCCTACTCTCTCGCTCCTGCTCTCATTATTGCATTAGGACAACAATGATTCAACTGCTACTTTATGCTGCGGTAGTCGAACCCATTCCTCTGCATGACCTGTCATTGCCACAGTAAATAGTTAAAACCCACTAGCATGTGTAGGAGTTGATTGAGCCATGTTGTGTTCTTGCCATGCCATGCCTGCTATTGCTTAGAGTTGTGTCAGGTCTGATTCATCGGGAATGAATTGGAGTGGTACGATATGTTCTGGTGCTGAGAGTTAAGCGTGTGATCACGATTTGGTAAAGGTAGCGGTGAGAGGCCATGTAGGAGTACATGGTGGGTTGTCTCACTGGAACCGTCCTTAAGAACTGAGTTCTGTGTAAGTTGTCCAATGACTAATTACTACCACACATTGGGCTCCGGGCGCTCCAAGCCCTCTCGATTTATTAGCCAACTTGATCTCTGTCCAGGAGTTGCAAATAGTTTCTGGTGTTTGTAGGTAGTGTTAGTAGTCTACCAAGTGGCACCCGACCAAGTGGGCTTGGGACAGACTAGGCACAAGTGGCACGGTGTACCAAGCGTAGATCCATCCGGCGAGGTGGGCTTGGGAACCCTGCACACATCGTTTGGGCCGTGAGCGACACCCCGGCAGGATCTCCTTGCGGATGGAACCCGAATAGGCGATAAACCTAGACTAGAGTCTTGTGTGGTTAGTCAGGTCGTGGCCGACACCCTCGCCAGGCTTCCGCTTGAAGGTTGCCGAGATACATGACGTGTACATGGTGATAAGTGGTGAGAGCGTGTGTGAAGAAGTACACCCCTGCAGGGTTATCATGATCTATTCGAATAGTCGTGTCCTCGGTTATGGACTTCTTGGATGCTTACGTGGTACATAGACAACTTGAAGTGGATACTCTAAAATGCTCAAGACAAGTGTGAGTGCTATGGATGGCCTTTTCGTAGGAAGACGGGAATGAATCCATAGTAGTGTATTGACGTGGTGATTAGTGGACTCGTGTGCGCCACCTCAAAAGAGTTACCAGCAGTCGTAGTACAGGATAGCCACTGAGTCAAAGCTGGCTTGCTGCAACTAAACTCCACATTACCTTCTTGATACAAGTGCATGTATGATAGGATTTGATGTAAGTCTTGCTGAGTACCTTTGTACTCATGTTGCTTTATTTATGTTTTTGCAGCGGAGACTTCGGTCTTATTTACGTGGACTTCGACAAGTAGCTTGTACCTCAGCTACGATCTTGATCGGATGTTGTAGATAGTCGGGCTCCTTAGCTTTTTTTCATTTGTAGTTGTCTGTACTCAGACATGTAATGCTTCCGCTTGTTGCTTGTATGCTCCGAATGATGGGTCATGTGACCCTTGCTTGTACTTAATGCTATGTGGCTCTTTTGGGCCTTTATCTATATGAGTTTGCGTTATGTTGTGATGCCATGTTGTACAGCACATACTTGCATGTTATGCGTATGTGTAACGTGTATTGCTATGTGTGGGATCCGACAATCTGGTTGTTTATCCTTGGCAGCCTCTCTTATGGGGAAATGTAGTCTAGTGCTTCCTTGAGCCATAGTAGTCCGCTACAGCCCGGTTCACCGGAGTCCTGGTAGCCCAGCACTACTGCTCAGGACACTTGACTGGCCAGCATGTGTTTCACTTCGTTCCTGTGTCTGTCCCTTCGGGGAAATGTCACGCGGTGACTTCCGGAGTCCTGCCTAGCCTGCTACAGCCCGGGTTCCCCGGAGTCCTGTTAGCCCAGTGCTACAGCCTGGATTCATATGTTGTTGACCGACATGCTCGATGTGATTCATGTATGCCTGTCCCCATAGGTTAGCACCACTTTAGGTTCATGACTAGCCATGTCGGCCCAGGTTCTTTGTCATATGGATGCTAGCGACACTATCATATACGTGAGCCAAAAGGCGCAAACGGTCCTGGGCCAGGTAAGGTGGCACCCGTGGGAATACCGTGCGTGAGGCCGCAAAGTGATATGATGTGTTACATGCTAGATCAGTGTGACTTAGGATCGGGGTCCCGATAGCTAAACCCTCTGTATAGACGCATTTCAATTAGAATACTCTTCCTTGGGACACATGCAGCTAGTATATGCTTTTTATTGTTGTTTGAAACAAGATCACATGCAGATCTGTACAAATGTACTTTACAAACTTGAGCTAAACTGAAGCTTGCTATATCTCTTAAAGATCAACCATACACGCTCATGATCATTCCAAATTGCTAGTTTCAGGATTCCAATTAGCTCTATGCTAGGTACTATATGTGAAGTATAACAACAAAAATTCAGTAATAAATATTTATGTGCAGTATAATCTACAACATTGTTGGTGTAAATTTTATGTGAGCTTTTGCCATTAAATTATTTGAATGGAAATTTATATTAACCTCTTTTTGAATATGTCATTCTTAATTAGTTATATGCTCGAACTAGCCAATAGTGTTCTGTTAGTTTACTTGTTCGGCTGTGTCATGAGACTGCAAAATGTAAACGCTGCTGATAGTTGGGTTGCCGATAGATATCCACTGTACTTGGACAGTGCCCTCCTACTAATTCATGTTTCCTATGAAAATCTCATGTGAAGGATCAAAAGGAAAATCGGCAATCTTATTGTTAGATAGTCATACTATTAAATAGCAGCTAGCAGCTTACCTGTCAATTAGAAAAAATATGTTTGGTCCCTGTAGGTCACTTGAATTTTAGCTAAATTATACTGACAACTAGTTTTATCATTACTTAGGGAATGGGAAGCAGGACTGGAGGCAGTGCCAGTCATGGAGATGATGATGAGGATGACTACTATGGTAGCGAGGGAGATGATGACTATGGCAAGGATGGTCTATATGGTGATGAGCCATACTATGGTGGTGAGGGATATGATGACTATGAAGATGAGGAATATAATGAGTATGGCAATGATAATGATGATTGGCCATAAAAGTCTAGTGATCTTCAAGTCATGCCAAAATCAAGTTATGTTAGATGTTTGAAATACTTTATCTTATGGACCAATTTGTCATAGTGGACAATTTACCTTCGCAAAATATGACCTATCTCAGTTATTTTTTTGTTCTGAATTCAGACATTTGATACTTATGGTTAATGCCATTCGGATGCAACTCAATACCTTATGCTTGTGTGTATGAGATGTATTTGAAATGCCAATATTCTGAAATATTGCTATTGTAAGTGTAAACACCCCTCGGTGAAAGCAATATATGAGGGGTGAGTAATGCCCTAAGGTGTCACAAATGTCTCGGTTACACATTATGCCATTGGGGACTTTAGACCGTTGGTGAATTCATAAATTGACGGTGTTTGCTCACCCCTCGACTAACAGGTCTCCTGAAGGGTTGTATGCACCGTCGGCCATCTAACTAGCCGACGGTTTGGTTCTCCGCATGGGTATAACTAAGTCCTATGGGTCGAATGTACCGTCGACTATTATGAAAACCGAGGAGAATCAATAACCGTCGGACAATAAATGCCCGACCAGGAACCGTTGGATATAAATGTCGTCGGGCTAAGGTGAGCCAGCAGGTCACAGTAACATGCTCGACGGCTCACCGTCGGCTTACTACCGTAGGTGACAAAATTACCCAACCGTACCGTCGGACATTACTCTAATGGCCGATGAAGCAAGGCCGACGGGAGACGGCCGACAGTGTACCGTCGGTTTTAGTAATAGTTGACGGTGATAAAAAATATCTGACGGTAATTAGATCCTCGGTTATAATGAAATATCTAGTAGTGGAGGAACCGTAAAGGCCTCGTGTGTGTTGCAGCCCAACACCCCTCCAAAGTGGCCCAAAACCCTCTAAACCCCCTCCATCCTCTCGGCCGTTCGATCACGATCGCGTGGCCGAAAACCGCACCTCATTTGGACTCTCCTAGCTCTAAGAACCTATAAATATATGCCCCCCTCCAAAATCCTGGGTCCAAACCCTAGAATTCTTTCCCTGCCACCGCCGGACACATCCGAGACGGTCGGACGTGTCCGCACCGCCGCCCGACCAACCCCGTGCCGCCACGTCGCTCCGCCCGCGCCCACTTTGCCGCCCTCCCGCACCGGCCCGCCAGGCCTGAAGCGGGCCCCCGAGGCCCATCGCCTCCACCGCCGCCCGCTCGGCCCCCGCGCACCTACAAGCTCCATCGCCGCCTCCCGCGGTCGCCGCTCCGCCACCCAGCTCGCCGGTCACCGCCGCCGCCTCCTGTGGGTGCCGCTCTGCCGCGCTGCCCGGCGCCGGTCGCCGCCGGCCAAACCTCGCCGCCCTGCCGCGCCATGGCCGGATCCGCCCTCTGCCGACCCGGCACAGCCGTCTTCGACCCCTCCGGCTACCATCCCCATCGTCTCCGGCGAGACCCCGGTCAACCTCAGGAACCGTGCGCGCTGGATCTGGATCTGAGAAGAAACCTAGGGGTTGACCTCTTTTTTCCCCAAGTTTGCATTATTTTCTAGCACATTCACCATGCCATATCTCATCATCCGTAGCTCCGTTTTGCGTGTGTGATATATCAAATTGTTCGTTAGGATGTCCTCTTCATTTTGTTCCATTGCACCATGCTTGTTTGAGTCCATCTTGATGTCTAAAATGCTGTTGCAAGAGTGTTATAGAATGTTAGTTTTTGTTTCTTAGCAGATTATGGACATTTGTCATTTTTGCCATGATTAATGTGTGCCTCCTATGAACTTGAGCCCTACATGTGTTTTGGGCTATGCCATGCCATCTTTACAGGGGTGTATGCCATGTATTTTTGTGATCAATGTGGTGACTAGCACATGCATGCAAAGTAGCTCTCGTGATGTTGCTGATTTTAGGGACTTAGAATTCTTCCAAGTCAGTTCCCTGATGTTATTTTTATGCCATGTATTCTTGTTGCTACAGAGTGATCCATGCCTCTTTTGAGCATGTTCCATGTATTCTTGTTGCTACAGAGTGATCCATGCCTCTTTTGAGCATGTTCAGTAAGGATGATTTTGAGATATTGTTATGTTCTATCCATCCATGTCTTTGTTTGCAATTATGGAGACCCCTAGCATGACTCAATCTTGCTCTACTTTTGCTATAAAATATTCCTGGTAGATTGTTTACATGTTATTTAATTTTGCCAAGGTTGTCGTAGTTGATCCTTGCATGCTATGAGATTGTTCTTGCCATGGTTAGCTTCTTGAACATGTCTTCTTGCTGGTTGTATGCTTAGTTTGTCATGCAATGCCTTGTGGTGAGTGCATCGAGCTCGCAAACATGCCTACGTAACTCTGTTTATGCCATGTCCAGTTTTCTGCTAAGTCTGAATCTGTTAACGAAACTTGCTATGTTTACATGTGTGCCATCATATTTTCTGATCCCTTTTGGGTTATGGTCAGTAAGGGACTCTTGTTATATGCTTGGACTAGTTTCATGCCATGCCTTGCTTTGCCATGATATGTTCCTGTAGCATGTTGTTATCTTGCTCTAAACATTGCTTCCTGGTGTTAATTCCTGACATGTTGTTATTTTCACTAAGTGTGTGAACCTGATATCTTTTGCACTTTTGCCATGCTTGTTTGAACCTGCTATTGTGTGATTTAGCCGTAGCTCAGTGTTCATATTTTGTCAAGCATCTTGAGTGGATCACTGCCATGTGCTTTGTTACTATGTTAGAGTGCAGTAGCTTAGTTTCATGTTGCATTTTAGATGGCATTGTGATGTTAATCGCAGAATCGTGCCATTATTGCTTTGCTTGCCATTTGCAAACCATGCATCCGATTCCGGTGATCTTTATATCGATTTCAACCGAAATCAACTCATATTTCCAGCGGCACACTTTCTTTGCCAAGTTGAGGCCTGGTTCAATCTTTTCCTTCTGGAGCACGCATATACATTGCATATTACATCCCGCATGTCATGCCATGTTTTGCATCATGTTGCTTGTGCATTGCATCATGGTTTATTGTGTTTCCCTTGCTTGTGTTCTTGCTTTGGGTAGATCCGGGAGACGAGTACATGATCGAGGAACCCGTTGAGTATGCTTACGAGGATCAAGCTTATGTCAACCCGGAGAACTTTGCAGGAAAGATGAACATACCCTTGAAATCACTTCTATCTTCGCTTGCTAGTTGCTCGCTCTATTGCTATGCCTATGTCGTGATAGCTATGTAACACCCCGGATGTAATTTACCTTATCTGTACTCCAACTCTTGCCATTTCCGGCCTAAGTTATTTTATTTTCTCTGTTGTCTGGTTTTTGTCTCCGTGTGTTGTTGTCTTTGTCATGCATCTCATATCATGTCATCATGTGCATTGCATTCGCATACGTGTTCGTCTCATGCATCCAAGCATTTTCCCCGTTGTCTGTTTTGCATTTCGGCGCTCCTATGTCCTCCGGTGGTCCTTTCTACCTCTTTTCGTGTGTGGGGGTTAAAGATTTCTGGATTGGACCGAGACTTGTCATGTGGCCTTGGTTTACTACCGGTAGACCGCCTGTCAAGTTTCGTGCCATTCGGACTTTGTTTGATACTCCAACAGTTAACCGAGGGACCGAAAAGGCCTCATGTGTGTTGCAGCCCAACACCCTTCCAATTTGGCCCAAAACCCACCAAAAACCTCTCCATCATCTAGGGCGTTCGATCACGATCGCGTGGCCGAAAACCGCACTCCATTTGAAGCTTCCTCGATCTTCCTACCTATAAAACTAGGTCTCCTCCAAAAATTCGCGGATCATTTCGCACCCTAACCCTAAAATCCGCTCCTTCGCCGCCGGACGTCGCCGCCGCCCGGGTCGTCTCCCCCCGCAGCACCGCCCGTCTTCCTCGTCGCCGTCACCTGCACCGCCTCGCCGGTGTTGCACCGGCAACCGTGCCGCCATTTCCGGCCGTCGCGCCCCTCCTCGCCACCTCGCCGCACCTACCTCGTCGGCGCCGCCGCGGCGCCCCGCAGCGCCCGAGGGCCGCGCCGCCGTCTCCTCTCGCCGGATCCGGTGTCCCCCTCGCCGGATCGGAGCTTCCACCTCGCCGGGGCAGAAGTTTCTCGCCGGAGCTCCTCGGATTGCGTGCCCGCGGAGGAACCCTAGATCTGAGAATCGGGTTGACTTTTGCCTCTCTCTCAGTTATTTTTTTTACAAACTTTGGCATGCCATAACTCTGCATCCGTAGCTCTGATTCGCGCGTGTAGCATATCAAAATGTTCGTCTCGACGAGTACATCATTTCAACTCATTGCATCATTTTCATTTGAGTTCATCTTGATGCCCGAAATGCTGTTGGAAGAGGGCTATGTGAGGAATTTGGCAGATCTGTTTCAGCAAATAGTCTTTTGTCATTTTTGCCATGATTAATGTGTGCATGCTATGATCCTGAACTCTACATGTGTTTTGTTATATGCCATGCCATCTTTCCAGAGGTGCTTGCCATGTATTTTTGTGATATTTTTAGTGACTAGAACAAGCTTGCAAAGTAGCGTAATCGGTAATGCTGATTTCAGGGACTTAGAATTTCACCAAGTCCTTGTTCTGTTTTTGTTGTTATGCCATATGTTCATGTTGTTTCCTAGTGATCCATGCCTCTTTTGAGGATGATCAGTAAGGATGTTTTGTTAACATTGTGGTTCTCTATCCATCCATGTCTTTGTTTGCATTTATGGAGCACCCTAGCTTGAGTCAATCGAGTTCTACTTTTGCTATAAAATGATCCTGGCAGATTATTGACGTGTTCAGCGATTTTGCCGAGGATGTTGCTATTGATCCGTGCATACTATGTTTTTGTTCTTGCCATGCCTAGATCCCATGCCATGTATTCTTGATGGGTGTATGCTTAGTTTGTCATGCCATGCTCTGTAGTGAGTGCATCGAGCTCGTAAACATGCCTATTCGTTGACTGTTTTGCATGCTCCAGTTTTTCACTTAAGTCTGAATCTGTTTGTGTTTTTGCTATGTTCACATGCTTGCAATTGTATTTTCTGATCCCTTTTGGCTCAAGGTCACTAAGGGACTTTTGTTAAGTGCTTTGAGTAGCTTCATGCCATTCCTTGACTTGTCATGTTCAGTTCCTGTAGCATGTAATTTTCATGCTCTAAAGTGTGCTTCCTGATGATAAATTCCAGACTTGTGTTAATTTCACTAAGTCTGAAACCTGTTATCATTTGCACTTTTGCCATGCTTGTTTGAACCTGTTAATGGATGAATTAGCCGTAGCCCAGTGTTCATCTTTTGTCAAGTATCATGAGTGGATCCCTGCCATGTATTTTTTTGTCATGTTTGAGTGCCGTAGCATATTTATGTTGATGCATTTAGTTGGTCACTTGCTGATTATCGTAGACCGGTGCCATATTTGTTTTGCTTGCCATTTCCAAACCGTGCATCCAATTCCGGTGATCTTTATATCGATTTCAACCGAAATCACCTCACCTTTCTAGTGGCACTCTTGGATTTCCAAGTTGAGGCCAGGTTCAATCATTCCATGTCAAATCTTGCATATGCATCACATACCGCTTCCCGCATATCATACCATGTTTGCATCATGTTGTTTGAGCATTGCACGTGGTTGATTGTGCTCCGTTTGCTTGTTGTTCTTGCTTGGGTAGAGCTAGGAGACGAGTTCGTGAACGAGGAGCCCGTTGAGTTTGCTTACGAGGATCAAGTCAACTCTGACAACTTTGCAGGCAAGATGACCATACCCTCGAAATCACTTCTATCTTTTCTTGCTAGATGCTCGCTCTTTTGCTATGCCTATGCTAAGATACCTACTACTTGCTTATCATGCCTTCCAAATTGCCATGTCAAAACTCTAACCCAGCATGTCCTAGCAAACCGTTGATTGGCTATGTTACCGCTTTGCTCAGCCCCTCTTATAGCGTTGCTAGTTGCAGGTGAAGATTGGAGATCGTTCCTTGTTGGAACATTGTTTATTGTTAGGATATCACAATATTATCTTGTTATCTTAATGCACCTATATACTTGGTAAAGGGTGGAAGGCTCGGCCTTTTTCCTAGTGTTTTGTTCCACTCTTGCCGCCCTAGTTTCCGTCATATCGGTGTTATGTTCCCGGATTTTGCGTTCCTTACGCGGTTGGGTTATAATGGGAACCCCTTGACAGTTTGCCTTGAATAAAACTCCTCCAGCAATGCCCAACCTTGTTTTTACCATTTGCCACCTAGCCTCTTTTTCCCTTGGGTTTCCGGAGCCCGAGGGTCATCTTTATTTAACCCCCCC